>NW_006408653.1:2363092-2386725 GCF_000296735.1 Chrysochloris asiatica
CTCACCACTGGACCAATAAACAACATTCTTATCAACGGAGAAAAGATTGAAGTTGTCAAGGACTTCATTCTTCTTGGATCAACTATCAACACTCATGGAAACAGCACTGAAGAAATCAAACAACATATTGCATTAGGCAAATCTGCTGCACAAGACCTTTTCCAGTGTTGAAGAGCAAAGATGTCGCTTGAGGACTAAGGTGCGCCTGATCCAAGCAATGGTATTTTCAGTAACCTCATATGCATGCGAAGGCTGGATAGTGACTAAGGAAGACTGTAGAAGAATTGATGCCTTTGAGTTATGGTGTTGGAAAAGAATATTGAAAGTGCCATTGGCTGCCAAAAGAACCAATAGATCTATTTTGGAAGAAGTGCAGCCAGAGTGCTCCTTAGAGGCCAAGATGGCCAAACTTTATCTCTCATACTTTGGACATAATGTCAGGAGGGACCAGTCGCTGAAGAAGGATATCATGTTTGGTAAGGTGGAGGGTCAGAGAAAAAGAGGAAGACCCCCAATGAGATGGAATGGCTAAGTGGCAGCATCAATGGACTCAATGTGGCAACAGTACTGAGGTTGGCCTAGGATCAGGCAATGTTTCGTTCTGCTGTGCATAAGGTTGCTATGGGTCGGTTCCGACTTGGGGGCACCTAACAACAACAACAACAGTAATACTGTTATAAGACAAACCTAGAAAACTCTGAAAATCAATGTGATATTAAGACATATTCAGGGCTCAACAATGAATTCTAGTGCAGGAATAGATAGCTAGATGACTAGAAAGGGATAAAAATCTAGAAACAGACTAAATAAATATAGGAACTGAATGTATAATAAAAGCAAGATCTCAAACTAATTGAAAATATTGATTATTCAATCAATGTCATTGAGACAACTGGGTAGCTAACTGGGGAAAAAGAAATAGATATTTATCTCATCTTACATCAAGACAAATTCCAAATGAATCAAAGATTGAAGGCAAAAAATAGTCATGAAAATCCTAGAATAAAATATGGACTTTTTCCCCCCATATATTCTTGAATGGGTAAGCCCTTTCTGACTATAAAACTTAGAAGCCACAAGGAAAGATTAATAAATTAAACTGCATTAAGAAACAAAACAAAACTTTGGAATGGAATTTAAAAAATAACCAAGTGTTAAAATATTTTCCATTCATATCTAGAAAAGGCTAAGTGCTGTAGGATAAGCACTGAACTGGGAACCACAAGGTCGGTGATTCAAACCCACCAGCTGCTCCTCAGAAACCATGCACGGGGTCACTATGAGTTGGAATTGACTCGATGGCACTTAACACCAATAACTATCTCGTTAATGCACAAGATAGTCTTACAAATTGATAACAATAAAGATTAAAAAATGAGCAAGGATATGAACTGTGCATAGATAAGAGATTGCAAATGACACATAATTATATGAAATGAAGCTCAACATCACTTATAATAACAGCAGTGTAAATTAAACCTGCACCAAAGATACCAGTTGTCACCTATCTGATTAGCAAAAATCCACAAAGTTTTTAGTATATTTGTTGATGAGACTGAGAAAAAACGTTCTTATACATTTCTGGGGAAACATAAATTAGCATAAGCTCTAAGAATGGCACCTCACCCAAATTACAAATGATTCCACATTTCCACTTTATTCTATTTACTCTGATGTTAAATACAATGTTAACATATGCTATTATTTTGGTTAGGAGTCTCTAGGTGGTGCAAGTGGTTAACGTATTTAATTGTTAAAAAAGTTTAGAGGTTTGAATTCACTCAAAAGATCCTTAAAAGAATGGCTTGACAATCTGCTTCAGAAAAATCAGTCATTGAAAATCCAAGGAACAGAGTCCCACTCTGACACATACGGGCGCCATGAGTCAGAGCTGACCCTGTGGATTATTTTGGTTTTAATCCTAAAGTTTATTGGTAGCCAATTTTAAGGGCTGAAGAAAAACAACTATAAGTAAATATACTGTAACTTTTAGCAAAGCCTTATAACTTCAGAGGAAAACGTGATAAGTGCTCCTGCCCCCAAAAAGCTAAAAAATGAAGACAACATAGCCTATTGTTGTTGTTGTTGTTAAGTGCTGTTGTATCAGTTCTGACTCATAGTGACTCTGTACAGGGTTTCTGAAGAGCGGTTGGTGGGTTTGAACTGCCGACCTTGTGGTTAGCAGTCCAGTGCTTATCCTACAGTGCCACACCAGGACACCAGGACTCCTTAAATAAAAGGGCAAGCAGGTATATATATATTTGCCACACGCTACAGTTATGTGCTGTAGCGTGTGGCAAAGTACCTTACTAATATGTATAATGATGGTCTTAGTAATCAAGAATAGGTAAACTTAAAAAGAGTGAGAGTTATGTAATTACATAATGGTTATTTGAAGTAAACTTTCAGATTCCCAGAAAGTTCAGTGTATTCCCAGAGGGTCCCATAAGTGGATAATTTACTGACTAGATATCCACCCATTCTTTCTTACCATATGTCATCATTCTGGGCAGGACCTCAGCTAGTACGAGCCCAAAGTGAGCATCACGAAAGACTATTCTGGGAAGTGGCAGAGTGTTGAAGGAGAAAGATACTGAGAGGGTGGAAGTGGGAAAAGACTTTCTTGTTAGCCCAGGTGGCGCTACTCACCATATGTCTACTTTCTCAGAGACAGGTTCGTTCCTTATCACTTCTGGCGCCATCCAAGCCACGGTGCCAGCGAAAGACATCTTGGTACTTTTATCACTGAGTTCCTTAGATGTACCAAAATCTGAAATTTTTACTGCATCTGTGTGAGTCACTAAAACACTTTAAAAAGAAATAAAGGAAACATTAAGATCATTAGTGCTTGTGAAAACCATGACTCTAAATAGCAACTGAGGAGTATGCTTGTTGTCTCCGACCTATCAGAACTCAGCTTGCAATGTAAGATGGAGCTAACACAAGTCACAGGATCTTATCCATAATTGAGAAATGCAAAAAGCTCTGAAAATGGTTTATATTTTTCCATATGAATAACAAATTCACTTTATCCCTCCTCATAGCTATACCATAATTTTGCAATAGATAAATTAAGGTGACTGTTAACAGGGTACTAAGTAACAGTACAGTTGTTGTTAAGTGCTGTTGAGTCAGTTCCGACCCATAGCGACCCTGTATAGGGTTTCCGAGGAGCAGTGGGTGAGCTTGAACTGCCAACCTTGCAGTTCAAACCAACTTTGCAGTTCAGCTCATTTACCCACAGCGCCACACCAGGATTCCTATATTCCCTTTCTGTAATCATCTGGCTCCAAGAGTTTTGGATAGGGATTATGGAACTGCCATAAGTACCTCAAAGAATTTTAGTTTGAATTAAATGAGGAAAGACGCATAAAGCACACAGACTCAATACATATTAGTGCTCTGGTAGCATACTGGTTATGAGTCGGGTTGCTAACCTCAAGAACAGAAGTTAGAAATTACCAGTTGTTCCGTGGAAGAAAGATGAGGCTTTCTGCTCCCCTAAAGATTTACAGCCTTGGAAATGCTATGCAGAGTCGCTATGAGTCGGAACCAAGTCCACAGCACATAACCACCCAACCAGCCAATCCTGGCTGGTCTCAGCATACTAGGCCTTTCACTAGGGAGCCTCTTCTTTTAAAACACTGTTTAATGATGGCCAACTCAAATCACAAAGGGGCAGTAACACTAAGGATTTGTTACGTTATGAAGTTAGTAGGTATACTGGGATTCTACTAATGTTCATAGGGAAAAAGCAGTAATAAATATTAAGATTAGGTGAGTTCCACACAATTCATGTTTCATTTTTTTGCAGTAGTTATCTGCTCGCTAAATGATAGGCCGTAAAGAAAGTGACATAGAACTTTATATACGCCAAGATTTCTTGCCATCTTCCTTTTAAAAGGAATTCTCAAAGATAATAAATTAGTTGAAAAGGAAATCATTCAGAGAGGCCTTAGGAAATATTTCATGCAGTGTGTATGTTTGTTGTCCTGGTGTGGCGCTGTGGGTTAATGCGCTGGACTGTTAGGTCGGTTGGAACTGCAAGGTTGGTTCAAGCTCACCAGCTGCTCCTTGGAAACCCTATACAGGGTCGCTATGAGTCAGAACTGACTTGACAGCACTTCACAACAACAACAATATGTATGTTGTGAACAGCAAGAGTAGTGGGTTATTTTAAGAATATGAATAGGAATGGACACTATATAATAAAGTTAATTTGCAAGGCAAGTAGGAAGGAGGTTATTTAGTACCTAACTACTGTAACAGAACTGACTCAATGGCACTTAACAACCACAACAACCACTGTAATAAGCATTATTGAGCACTAAGGTGATGATAACCAGAGTCCTGATGTGGCGATGTGGGTTAATGTGCTGGACTGCAAGGTTGGTGGTTCAAACTCACTAGCTGCTCCTCAGAAACTCTACACAGGGTCACTATGGGTCAGAACAGACTCAACGGCACTTAACAACAACAAGGTTATAAATAGGAGTTGCTTTGCAGCTTATCATTAAGGGCTGATTTCTACTTTTTGAAAAGATCAGTTTGTATTTTTCTTATGGACATTGCGAACCTTGTAACTTATTTATTTCCTCCTTTGCTCAGACTCTAGGAAACTGAAAGCCAAATTTGTAGTCTATCTCTAACAACTGTGCAGGATTTTATGGATTGATTTTATGCCTAAATTGTAGTTCTAATGTCTTGTTTTCTCTTTGCTTCTTTTTGTTCATTCAAACATTTTCAGCCTACCATACACATTCCCGAAACCCAATTTTAAAGAAACAAATACTTTTTAGAACAAGGTAGTAAAAGAACAAATCAAGCCTTTAGAGTGAGGGAGGAAGTTTGGCACTGATTATGCAAAACCATGAAAGGTGAGTAGAGTCTTCATGTGGCACTGTGGGTTATTACGCTGGGCTGCAAAGTCAGCAGTTCAGGCTCACCAGCTGCTCCTCAGAAACCCTATACAGGGTTGCTATGGGTCGGAACCAACTCAACAGCACTTAACAATAGTAACAACATGGAAGGTGAACACTTCAGATAATAATGACTGTGGTTTCATGGTTATACAATTTAAAATCAACAAAAGGCATAACTAGTATCAGGTAGCTGGACATATCTGCCAAATGAGTAAGGTCAAATAGTCCAAAAGACATGTGCTGACCAAAACTGAACTCAAGGTATGACTGAAGCTTCCACTATGAATGACACAGTTTGTCATTTCAAAATCATAAAACAAAATAGCCAAAGGACTAGTCCCAGAACTCACTTAGGTGATTTGAGATCACGATGAATAATTTTATGGAGGTGCAAATAATTCATTCCACTTGCAATTCCTGTGGACCAGTCTACTAACAATCGAGGTGTGATCTTCCGGCCAGCACGCAAAACCTCGTAGAGTTGTCCATGGGCACAGTATTCCATGATGATACAATAACATGGGGCCTGGGTACACACACCCCTTCCAAGAAAACACAAACATGGATAGAAGCAAACACTTACTTACAAACATACCAATATACAGTCTTAGATTTTCAAAGATATTTAATATGAATTAATATTTAATAAGATATTAAGAATGAATTCCCCATCCAAATTATTTTCTAAATGAGCATCAAAACTCCAAAATGAGCATCTAATCTACATGTTTCTCTACCATGCATACAGAAAACATTAGCTCGTTGCATTTACTCAAGATATACCTACATGCTATGCTGTATCTGGTGTTTCTTCTGTGGGGCCATTCCATTCTGAGACAGAGAGCACCATTTCCTGAGGTTTGTGTAAGGTTGGATATCATGCTGTTTTAAATCCTTAAGATTAATTTAAAATATCTCCCTTTTAAACTTGAACAGAGGTCTTTATATAGGGTATACAGAAAATGACAATTCAAACAAAATATTCCTCTTGTCATTATTACGTGTGAAATTTTATTTACTCATATTTACAATAGCTAATTAGACTGAGGACCAGAAAAAGAGGCGATTTTCTATACTCCCACTCCACATTTATCAACATGATTAGGTTCCAAAGAGAAGGTTCTTACATAAAAATAGGCGTTTTGTGAAAATGGAGAATGATTACATCAGAGCACAAAAAGGAGGATGACTATATTATTACATAACTGCTAATTACATTATGACATAACTAATAAGTGGTCAAATTTCATGATAACATAACTGCCAAGCTGCTGAGAATCATGGACCAGCCAAGTTCACGTATAACCTTCACCATCACAGCCTGTGTTACTCTCGCCTCATGCCTTAGTGTTTGCTATTGCCAGATGTACGTCATTAAGGCACAAAACAGCTACATTACTAGGTTTTTTACTATTGTCATTAATGCAAAATATCAGATAATAAGACAGCAGGTAAGTGAGCAGTAGGCATATTATATTGTCTTTGAAAAACATTTCTGTTTAGAATAAAAGTAATGATACACAATGTATCATAATATACATATATGTAGCCTATACCTCTATCATTTTCTATGGTATCCATAAAGTCTTTCCTGATCAATTGAATCTGAAAAAAAAAATGTTCTCTAAATTCCTATGCTATATAGTAGCCATTAGTTACACGCCATTTTTCTCTCGAGTGGGCTGCTAACTTCAAGGGCAGCAGTTCGAAACTACCAGCATTTCTGCGGGAGAAAGATGAGGCTTTCTGCTCCCATAAAGATTTACAGCCTAGGAAACCCTATGCAGGGTCGCTATGAGTCAGAACTGACTCCACGGCACACTACCACCACCACCGACCACACAGATGATGTGCTTCTTGAAGGGAGTGGTCTTCAAGTTCTTTTCTATCACAAGGCCTATAAATTCACAGCAAGTCCTTGACAAATATTCCTTTCAACTTTCTTTGCTGAAAAAAGTCTCAGAACAAACATATACAGATCAAGGGTTAGGAGGAAAACCATTAACCTTGAACTAAGGTTCCAGTTCATACATGCACAGATTGATCCCCAACAAAACATGTTTAAACACGCCTCTGTGCTCAGCTGATGGCTGCAGACAAGTTCTCTCAGTAATACCTTAGTCTCATTAGAGGGCCTTCACAAAAAGTGTAATCAAAACCATGGCTTCCAAGGGAATCTGCTGGGCCAGTTAAATTCAAGACAGAGAGACCAGTTCAGAAGGTTATGGTGACAGTATTTTGAAATTCAAAAAGGGTCCTTTTTATAGATTTTCTCAAAGAACACAAACGATCACGGAGGTTTATTACAAAGAAATTTTAAGAAAACTGAAAACTGTATTGGTGAGGAAAAGGCGAGCAAAGTTGTGTCAAGGAATTGTTTTATACCACGACATTTCACTTGCTCATTTTTGAATGTAGCAAGGGCTGTTCTACAAGAATGTCATTTGGAAACCTTACCTCATCCACCCTCCAACCTTGATCTTGCCCACTCACACCTCTTCGTGTTCCTCAAATTCAAAGAATATTTCAAAGGAAAACAATTTGAGTCTTTCAAGGATGCTCAAACAAACAGCTGTTTTGATGTGGAGTCCTCGAAGACTGCAGAATTTTTGGGGAGGGCTTGTTGTTGTTGTTGTTAAGTGCCATCAAGTCAGTTCCAAGCCATAGCGACCCTGTGTAAGGTTTCCAAGGAGCAGCTGGTGAGCTTGAACTACCGACCTTGTAGTTCAAACGGCTTTGCAGTCTGGCGCATTAACCCAAAGTGCCACATGATTTTGTTTAATAAAGGTTTCTATGATTTTGTAGCAATACTTTTTTTTTTAAACTTACCTGCAAATATGCTTATTTGTCTTATTTAACCTGCTCTGAAACAGTGTAAGGTATAGTATTATCTTTTTCATTCTTACACATACATCTCAAAGAAGGAAAATGTAGGTCATATAATGGCGCTTCAAAAAGTTCATGGAAAAATGGAATTAAAAGCAAAAGGGAATTTTTCCATTAACTTTTTGAAACCCGTTCATTCAACTAATAAGTGGCAGAGCAGGGATTCAAACCTGGTCTGTTTAACTTAAAAACCCGTCTCACTCACTACTCCACACTGCCTCCCTTTTAACTTTTTAATTTCTACATAGATAAGCGTATTCGGGATTCCTATGCTAATACGGTTTCCTCATAAAAGCGGGAATAACTATATGAATGCAACTTCAGTTTTGTTCTGAGGACAAAAGAAGAGAAGAAAATTACCATATGTAATTTTAATTTTCTGTATTCCACCTCTTGAGGCTATGTGTGCCTTCCTTTGAAGCTTTCCAGAGAAGTTCACAGAATATTGTATCTACAAGACACCCATTTAAGTCCTTGGTCAACCACCAGTCTCTTAGATCCTTGTCTCATTTCTTAGATTGCAGTAAAAGATGAAAGAATTCAGCGGCCATGGCTTGAGACATTGATCATGTGAAGATTTTGTGCCAATAACAGGTTATGAGGAAGTATAATTAGTCTTCATTTCCTCTGCCTTGATGTGTCTGTCCAATGTCACAAAGCTCTTTCTATGATTTCCCTATCATTCTCTAAGCTACCCAGAATTTCATCTTTATTTTTAATGAAACCATTTTTTTTTCCTCTCTGTTATTTTAGGAAAGCTCAGTGAAGCACAAGTGCCCAGCAAACACAAACATAATTTAATTTGCACGATAGAAAAATAATGGATAAACGCCTTGTACAGAGTAATGTGCTTATGAAGGAGCTCTGGCGGCACAGTGGTTAAACGCTCAGCTGCTAACAGCAAGGTTGGCGGTTCGAACCCACCATCCCTTCTGTGGGAGAGAGATGTGGCAGTCGGCTTCCTTGTGGGCAGTTTCTACACTATTTTATGTGGTTGCTGTGAGTCTGAATCAACTCGACAAAACTGGGTTTAGTTCAGTAATATGTTTAAGAATATGAGAATAAATATTCGTTTGAAAGCAGTCAGCATCCTACTCAATCATGCTTTAACTCGTCCCACAAGTAGACAGAAAGGGTCTAACAGTGATATGTTAATGCACTTTCATGTCTCCTGACTGAAGAAAGAGAAGCAATCATTCCATCAGCTTGGTACTATGACAAGGCTTCTTAGTAGCTATAAATAGCAGCTCTATAATGACTCCTAATTGCTACCTTTTCTTCTCCTTGACACTGAATTCCATTAGGAGCAGTCAGTTTTGCATTTCTTCAAAGATTATTTGGGAAAAAAAACTGGAAGAAAAAGAATATAGTATTCTTATCTCGCATGTCAACACCCTTCTGGTACACGGTTCTTACCAACTTCAAAAGAAGCCATAAGCACAGAATCAGGATTTAGAGTGAAGTATTAAAATCCAATCACGCTCTTATATCTTCCAGACGGTCCTGAATGTGTTCATTGGCCAAGCAACACATGGTACAGATGGCTGCAAACATAACACTGCACAAAGCCCCAAGAGCATGGTGTAATAAGCCAGGGATACAGTCGCACTATTGTTCTCCATGTAGAGGTAAAGGCTATTCAAACATCTTCAGTCTAAGAAATTGGGGAAATACTTGTCCAAAACATTGAAAACTGCATATGCAATTAGGAGGCTCTGAAGGGTGATATGAGAAAAGGAAAAAACAACAACAACAACAAAAAGAAACAACAGAAGAAGGAGGAAAAGAATAAAGCTTCTCACAGCCCTATCCTCTCAGACATATTCTGCCATCGTCACTTAGGGAATCCTGCTGGAAAGCCCAGGCTACTGAGTTCCGTGGCTCAAAACCAAGAAGCTGGTGATCTGAGTTTTAGAAGTTCTCGACCCTTCCGTCCAATTAGGAGGCTATTCCAGCAATCTGAAAGTGATGATCTTCTCAGTGAAATAAAAGAAAGAGAGAAAGTGGGTCTTTATTATTCTGTCAATCCTTCTATGGTCTTTTGTGGAGTCCCTGGGGGGCAGCAGTTAAGCTTGTCACCAAAAGTGTGGTGGTTCAAATTCACCCGGAAACACTTAAAAAGAAAGCCTTGGCAATCTACTTCTAAAATATCACAGCTACTGAAAGCCCTATTGAATGCAGGTCTACTTTGACACAACAGGATCGCAGTGAATCATAATCGATGCACCATCGGTGGTGGTGGTGGTGGTGGCATTTTCTTTTGAAATTTGTCATCTTTGGAAAGGTTATAATTGGTCTCTTTAGCATTTTACTTTGGTCTCACATCCTCCTGTTCCTACTAGTACAACCAGTGATGGGATCTTTATAAAATCTGAAGTTCTTACCCATATCCTCTGCATGGATGTCCCTTCCACAAAGAAATGAATCCAACCGTTTCAGTTAGTCTGTTAGTATACCAGTTGAATGCTTCTCTTCTTTCCAGACAATTTTCCCTTTTCATAAGGGATCTTGTTTGTGAATCAAAATTCAACCTCAGTACTCATTTAACTCTATCCTACAAAACATATCCAAGATTTCTATTCCCTATTTTGAGGATGTGATTCCAATTAAGAGTTGTCGCATGAATTTTTAGCTTTATAATGAGAGCTTGTTCATTTCTTTGGTTTTAAATCAAGGAAGGCTCCTTTTGGGGGTTGGGTATTGTTTCTAGTCTCAGGAAGGGCATTTGTAAGTGATTCACTTTGATCTATTTTACCGCTTTTTATTTATTTTCCAAGAATGAAAAAAATACAAAATATGCCATAAAGTTCTAGTTTTTAAACTTTCACCCCACCTAAAATCTACCTCTCCTATTCACTTTATCCCTTAGAAACCTCCTAAAGCCAAATATGGCTTGTTAATTTAAGACTGGGGCAAAGTTTAGAGATTGGTAAGGAAAGGTATCGAGATTGTACACACTTAACGTTCTGAACATATAGGTTTGTGACTTCCACAAATATATCTATGACTCTCCCCCTTTTCCTAGGGATCTCCGCCAATGATATGAAATATACTCGTGAAAATAATCATTTTGTGAAATGAATATAATACAATTTACTATCATTAATAACTATTACATTGGAGTTCTGATGTGGTGCTGTGGGTTAATTCGCTGGACTGCAAGGTTGTTTGAAGCGCGACATCGGCAGTTCAAGCTCACCTGCCGCTCCTAGGAAACCCTATATGGGGTCACTATGGGTTGGAACTGACTCAACGGCACTTAGCAACAGCAACAACAACAAATATTAGATTAAGAAAGCTGAGTGTTTGGCATATCTTGGAAAGGGGTTTATCAAAACCTGATGCAGGGAAAAACACTCAGAAGGTACTTGTTACAAGTTAATATTTAAGAAGAAACACCAATAGAAAATACATATGTACTACACAGGGACTAGTTGTTCTGAGATCACTTCAGAGATGTTAGTTTTGTTTTGTTTGATTTTCCTTAACTGGGATGAGAGTTTATCTGGAAATGACCTCTGTCATTCCGTTGATAAATGAGGTAGAGTCAGCTGATCTGAGCACGTCGTGGGAATCTGCTTCCTCCCTCCTTGCACCATAAGTATTCCTTCCACGCTCTGGCAAACAGAACTACTAGACTGTAAGATCCTTAAGGACATGACTCAAATTTCATAGTTCTTTGGTTCTAGCACAGTACTAAAACTATCAAACGTTCTTAACATGTGCTTGAAGGCAGAAAGTTATTTATGTGTACTGAGGGAAAGACAACCTCTTCGTTTCTGAGGAAAAAGAACAAGCCTTGACCTACTTGAAGGCAATGATGTTAGGATGCTTCAACTTCCTTAAATGCTTGATATCCGTCTCGTTCTGTTCTCTCACTTTCTTGATGGCCACCTCCTCCGCTCGGAACTTGCCCAAGAAGACAGCTCCTTGGGCTCCACTACCCAGCCACTGCAGCTCGGAGATCTCCTCGAATGGCACCTCCCACGTATCTAGGCATACAGGCAAGAGACAGGCTTAAAGAGATCTTGGAATCTGCTCAGAACTCGTCCACAAGGTCATTTAAAAGGTATCAACTTTAACATCACCCAGAATGACCACTTCCCTATGTCTCTCACCTAGTAACTGGCTAAAAGATATAACCTTTTTGTGGGCATTGGTGCTAGAGATCAAATATTCATATTATTTGTTACCAATTTTCAATCACTGACATCCAACTAGATCAGAGATGTTTATTATTCTCTCCTTCAAACAAAGCATTTCCAGACACTCCCTCAGGCCCACTTCTTCACCTCAAGTCTGCAATTCACCTATCTGTTACTACAACTCTACCCCTACTCCGTCACCCAATATAGCTGCTGTTTTATTTCCCCTTGAATTTCTAGTGCAGATGATGATCAATGAGTCTTTGCTGAATGAATCTTTGCTGAATTAATCTTCAGTGATACTTTCCTGAGAACCTAATTATACATAATACTTACATGAGTATTTATCTCTGGTATTTAATACAGTATTTGTTGTTGTTGTTGGTTAGTGTGGTCGAGTCGGTTCCAACTCATAGTGACCCTATATAGAATTTCTGAGGAGCAGCTGGTGGATTTGAACCATTAGCCTTGCAGTTCAAACCAATCTTTTGGTCTAATGCTTATTCTACAGCATCACATCAGGACTCCTAATATAGTATTACCATATAGTATGTACATACAGCATGCTTTACATACATCATATATTTAATCCTTACAATAATCCTACAAATCTGGATTATTATGGTTAAAGATGAGAAAAGGAAGGCATAGAGTGTTTAATAACATATCCAGGGTTATACAGCTGATATGAGGCAGAAGTGGTTCCAGAACCCCAGATGAAGCTAACTCCAAGGACAATGCTTTCTCCATTTTACCAAACTGACTCTTATGAATTGTTGTAGTTATTAAGTATGAATTAATGACTCCACGGAGTCGGTTCCGACTCATAGTGACCCTGCACAGAGTTTCTGAGGCTGTAAATCTTTATGGAAGCAGAACGCCTCATCTTTCTCCAGCAGAACCGCTGGTAGTTTCGAACTGCTGACCTTGCGGCTCGCAGCCCAATTCGTAACCACTACACTACCAGAATCATGTATGTTTACCTACACAGCTGCAGTCTTTTTTTATTTAAACTTTTAATTGTGAATTGAATGAAAGTTTTCAGACAAGATCATCAGTTTTACACTCAACAAATCATATACTTTGTTTCATCTCAATGACTGCAGTTCCCTCCAAGCACCAACAATTATCCTGCTTCCTCCCTGTGCTTCCTATTTGCATTCCATCCTCCTTTCCATCCCTTCTCAACTTTGCCCTTAGGTAAATGTTGCCTTTTAGATTTTGAATGATTGACCATTCCATGGTGAGCTCCCTTTACTAGAGTTGTTGTCCCCTTTGTGTACCTGTCTAATAGCTACAGTCTTGTTAAGCTAAAGTGAGTGTTGTTTCTCTTTTTCTTAGAGTTTGATTTTTTTTTTCTTGCGTCAAAATTTTAATAGGGGTCATTTCTAAGTAGTGGTATTATCGGAAATTCATATTATGCTCTTTATCCCTTTCTGTATTACATTTTTTTAGCCATAAGCCTATATTACTTTTATACTGACTAAATTTATTATACATAAAGCACTTCAAAATTTCAATCAATATGTGCTTTAATCTCATGAAACCTTAAAAGGAGAATGTAATCCGCTGATCCTTCTTACCAGTGCATTATCACATGTAGACATGCATATCAAAGAGGTGGAAGCCCCATGAGGTGTGGAGAAAGATGATGGTAACCTTAAAGGTTATGAGAGACTCTCCGTCAGATCACTAAAAGGCCACTGTTGGCGGAACACTGAACAAGGTGGTATTGGGTTAGCTTTGAATATATTTTGGTCTTGAAAGCAAATCAACTCACTGTCCACCATGCCCACCAAAGAGTATCTACAAGAAAGTTATCCATGTCTAACTTTCTCTACCGTAAGAGAAAAAGAAATTCTATAGATTCTTTATAAAGTGTAGTTTCCCAATACAATGTTTAAAACATAGGCCTTTAAAACATAACTGCATAGAACAGATAAAAAATTACAGTGAGAGTGATTACTATATACTATGGATACTTGTCCAGCTCTCCTGACTTGAACAGTATTAAAAGCTTCTTCTCTAGTGAAATCGAATGTTTGCTATTCTAAAGCAGAACTCTAAAATGCAAATAGCGCAAACATACTAAATCACTAGATGAACAACTGACATCAAGTGAGATTTGAGAGGGAACCAAGTTACAGGCTTGAACACTTTCAGTATCTTTAAGGGTTTCTATGATTGATGAGTATTAGCTATTCCTGCAATCTCACTTTCATCCCCAGAGACATAGTCAGTAAAAGACGAGGATGACCCTCAATGAGACTGACTGACACAGTGGCTGCAACAAAAGGCTCAAGCACAGTAACGACTGTGAGGAGGTTACAGGACCCGGCAGTGTTTCGTTCTGTTGTACACAGGGTCACTATGAGTCGGAACCAACCTGACAGAATCCAATAGCAAGGACAGACTTATTCATGTAGTAGATACAGTATACAGGTATTGAGGGAACAGTGTAAGAGAATTCGACTCATTAGGGGTCTGGTAAGGAATTCAAGTCACTAAAAATGTCATTTTGACCACTCTGGAGGGTTAATAAAGTACTATTTGTTAATAAAGTACTGAAATCTGGGTCAAGAACACAATTGGGCAATATTTCTTTAAATAACTTTATAAAAACTCAACAATAATTTTTATTGCAATAGCCACTAAAATTAGACTGGTATCTGGTGTCTTTTTATTACTTTTTTCCTGGCTATTTACTCAACCTTTATTTACTGTTAAATTGTTAAATATTACATTAGATATTAGAAATGAGAATATCAGAAACATTCAAAAAACATATATTTGTAATCTCACCCCATAGTCACTTTTCATCTTGTCTTTGCTCCTATGTAAAAATTTTTTATGTGATGTATAATTTTCCTTCTCTTTTCCTGTATTAGGTGTTTGCAGTTTTCATTGCAAATTTTATTGGCTACTTATTCTATCTTCTTACTTGGTTACTTTAAAGTAATCTTAATTTTGTTTTGGAGTCCTGGTGTGGCACTAATTTAAATTTGACATTTTCTTCTTTCTCTATATTACTTCTTCAGACTCAATCACTAGATTAAAGAATCTAGTTTCCTGGCTCTTGGTACACACCCCAAGTTGCTATCCAGTTTGTACAGATAGCAGCAATGCATTAGCATGTCAGTTTCACCACAATGTTGCAAGCACTGGGTACTATCAATTATCTTTTTCATTTTAATTTAATTACGTATTGATTCGATGGCAACAGGTTTGAGTTTTGGAATCCTCTTTGCTCCTGTCTATATCCCAATAATCCTGTGTACAATCAGTAGGGAACCAAAGAGCAGTATAATGGCAGGGAAAAAGGAATGTTAGTGATAAGGATGTACAAAATTGTGGCCCAGATCATTGACAAGTAAGAGAACTGAACTCACAATCATAGGGAGCTGGCACTATCCAGAAGGAGCCCTGGTGGCACTGTGGGATAAGCACTGGACTGCTAACCACAAGGTCAGCAGTTCAAATCCACAAGTGGCTCGAGGGAGAAAGATAAGGCTTTCTGCTCCTGGAAAGTCTCGGAAACCCTACACAGGGTGGCTATGAATCAAAATCGATTCAATGGCAGTAGGATTGGGTTTGGAGCTCTCTCCAGTGGTAATCCCAGAGTTCCTGCTGCTTTGACATCTGTCTCATTAGTTCTCCTTCTCAGTTTTTATCTTTTCTCTGATTCAGCACTACAGATTACCATTTGAATTGTAATATCCACCATGAACCGTCAGACTGAGAACAAGTCACCTGCCCCACAGACTTGAAGGCAGCAGTTCTTTGTTCATCCAGACATGTCTATGACAATACTTGGTTTGAAACCATCTGGCAACAAAAGATTTCAGTTACACATGCAAGTACTATCTTACTTGGGCTTCATTACCTAACATAACTAAAGAAGAGATAAGGGCATCATCCAAAGTTTTAAAAGTCTAGTCAAGTTTCCTCAGAAGTGCCAAACGTAGGATGTGCTCCCCTTGGGTTGGCTGCAGCCCAGGATGAAAGTTCAGCACCTGGATCCCAGAGCCAACAAGGAAAACACAAAACACAGTTTTTGGCTAGTAAATCTCTTTGGCCCACAGCAGTAAGAGCCCCAAAGCAGGATATGCTATCATCTGCTGAAGAGTTAGTCAGCTGCTGTACCCTCATAAGAATCTTAAGCTGACCAGGCCTGTTTCTTATTTACATATGAAATAAGCCCTTCTGGAAGTCACATAATCAGAAGACAATTAAATACAAGTTTGTAGAACAATTAAAAAAAAGTAAAAAGGCTCCTTTTAATAGATTGCTGTTGTTGTTATGTGCAGTTGAGTGGGTTCTGACTCATAGCAACTCTGCATAGGGTTTGAACTGCTGACCTTGAGGTTCACAGTTCAGTGTTATCCTATAGTGCCACACTAGGACTCCTTTTAACAGATGCACAGGATGAATTTGTTGCTCCTCTGTATGAGCCTGATCTTGGGTTTAGTTACTGAGACGTCCAAATTACTACCGAGATGTCCAAATTACTACCGAGATAATTACGTGGTTGGGAGGTTTTAATCTGCAAGTGAAGACTTTAAAAGCTCAAAGCAGCTTATTCCATGTGCAGATAGGTGTTGCACCTAAATTGCGAAAGGGAACTTTTACATACTAATACATTAAAAATATTTATCTCTGTATTGTGAGATGACAAATGATTTTCATTTTCTTCTTTAGTCCCAATTTTATAAATAATAATATGTGTTTAATATAGAAATTGCCAACCTTTATGTGGTAAGGAACAACTTTGCAATTTCCTTGAAACCTTGAGATTGTGGGAGGGGAAAAAGGATGAAATGTGCAAGGATTTTGAGGTACATTTGAAAGAGATCAAGAGAGAGACACACCCACACCCCACACAAAGAATTCCTGCAGGAAAAACAGGAACTGTGTGGCTGGCAGATCCGAAAAAATCTAACTGATATTGACACATTTACTAACAGACTCCCAATTTACTTATGGGGAAGGGGGGGATTGCAGGGAGAGGTTGGTATGCTTGTTTAAGAGAAAATATTTCAGAAATAGGATAAATAGAAGGCAAGAGAGAAATGGTCAATAGTGACTGATACCAACCGGTTGTTGTAGAGAAGCTGTCAACATTCTTGACTAAAAAAGGGAGGATTACAGAGCCCAAAATGAAATCATAAAATAAACAAGACAGAAGTTCACTCTGGTCCATATATTTTCTTTCCAAAATTTCTTGATGAGAGAACTAAAAAATGGAATCACTTATATTAAATGAGGAAAATACGTTTTAAAAACTTTAAAAGCAACAGACCCTTTAAGCTCAACCATTCCACTTCTGGGAATTTATGCTAAGGGATAATAAAAAAATGTATGTAAAAACAAATTAATAGACATGTGTTCACTGCAGTGTGAGTTATAACCATGAGAAAATGAAACAAAATTAGTATCAAGAAATAAGGAATTAAATAAATAATGTCACATTCATACAATCAAACATTACACAGCCTGGTGTGGTGCTATAGGATAAGCACGGGACTGTTAACTGCAAGGTTGGCGGTCAAACCCACCAGCCACTCCTTGGAAACCCTATACAGGGTCAATATGAGTCAGAAATGATATATAGCAAAGAAGCATACACACAACACAAAAATAATATATAGCCAAAACATTAATGCTGTTATCCTCAGGAGAGACCAGACAGTGTTTTAATTTTTAAAAAACTTACCTGTATTTTCCAAATTTTCTACATATATTACTTTATTATAAGAAAGAGAAGTTCTTTTAAAGAAATTAAATTGTTATAAAGAACATTAAGTCCTGGTGTGGTTCTATGGGATAAAGCACTGGACTGAAAGGTTGGTTTAAGCCATGAGATTGGCAGTTCAAACTCACCAGTCACTCTTGGAAATCCTATACAGGGTCGCTATGAGTCAGAATCAACTCGACGCACTTAACAACAAGGCCCTATATTCTTTTATGTCAAAAGTGTCACACATGTACTGGAATACAAGAATATACGTGCTATATACAATGATGGGAACTAAAACTTACTTTTTAAAAAGCTGTAGGATCTAGTTTTGTAACAAAAAGGGGGGAGTAGTTAATCTTACATTCCAGGAACAGAGGACCCTAGGACTATCAAGGGAGAAGAGCACAAGCGGAATGCGGGACCCTATCCAGAGAAGCAATGACACCAGAGATGGAGACAAAGGTGATGGCATGAAGAGAAAGAGCAGCAGAGGACTCTAGACTCGTGGAAAGAGAATGGCTGTGTGCTAGAGGCCAGGAGGCAGACTTGCAGAATGTGTCCTTTGGTTGTTTAAGTGGTTATATATATTCCTGAGTGTTTTTGTGTACACCTCCTCCCAAAACAACAACAACAACAACAAGACAACACCAGGGAATAGAAGCAAATACTGTTGAATGATGATACATGGAGGAGATTGTAATCATTGCATTGAAACGATGAGTGTTAAACCAATGTTCTCCCATGTAAACTATCATTCAATTCACAATAAAAACTTCTTTTAGAAAAAGCTGTGGGATCTAGAAATAACCGAAAAAAGCATTTCTCAGGTTTGGCTGAATCATTTGTTCTTCCCTCACAATATGAGCTTTCATGCCTTTCCTGTAAGAAAATAATTCCTTTTTACTGCAACTTCAAGGCCTTCAAGCTTCAGAGGCAGTACCACGTAGCTCCCATCTGGCTTTGAATTAGGCCAGTCGCCATAAAACTTTTTGATTATATAACTTATCAGTTAAAAACAAAATTGAACATGTGCCCATTTCATGATCTATTTATAAATCATATCTCTGTACAACTATTTCAAAATATGCAGTATATCTGAAAACAGATATTTCAAATGTGAGATGAAATGAAGAAAAGCTCTAGTATTTCCTTCTTACATCCCTGTGGATGATAATGCTGGTGTGGCACTGTGGGTTAATGTGCTGAACTATAAGGTTGGTTCAAATCTCAAAGTCGGTGGCTCAAGCACACCAGCTGCTCCTCAGAAACTATATACAGGGTCACTGTGAGTTGGAATCAACTCGATGGCACTTAGCAACAGCAACAATCCCTGTGGGTAGCCTTGTACTTTGGATACCACTAAGACAATGGCAACAAACGCTCTACCAAATGTGAATCTGTTTCATTTCAAGAGGTGTACAGGAAATGGGGAGTCCTATGGGATTATGCACTGGACCACAAGATTGGTTTGAATCACAAGGCCGGTGCTTCAAATATACCAGTCACTCCTCAGAAACCCTACAGAGGGTTGCTATGACTTGAAGGCACTTAAACAACAACAACAAATAGGAAATTGAGATGGGGTACTAGTTCCTTATCTTAGTCCTGAGTCAAAGTTACCCAGTTTATGATGACGGTGGTGGGGTTTCCACAGTAAACAGCTCCCAGGTCCACACTCTAGCTTACCTTGTTGCTGCAGTTTATAGTCAGTGGAATATGCCTTCCCAATGATATTCCATACAGGTCTTAAGCATCCAAACAGTCCTTCAAGAAACCCACCACTGCCACTGCCCGACCTGCTAAACTGAATTTTGATGTCTTCAGCTGTATTTGTGTCCTCTCCATCCACAGTGTTGCTGTTCCCCTGAGATGCCATCTCTGACTCATCATGTTCCCTTAGCTGAAGGACACTGTTCTCAAACTGGTCCCTGGAATCCTCGCTTACACTGGTCAACACTGTTGTGGTGATGGGGCTGCTCATGTTCTCAATTAGCTCTGTTCGAAGCCCCCCTTTTTCCTGCAGGTCCTCCAGGAGCTTGGATGAAGGGTGGTTCCCCATAGGGGTGAGTTCATCTTGTAGTCCATTGAAGGTTCTGTTTTCATGCAAGGCTAAGTGTGGAGAAGAGGAGGAGCTCAGGTGCTCCTGAGGGTTGGCCATCGTGCCATGAGTGGGCCCAAGGTCCTGAGATGATACTCAGAGGATTATCAGAACAGAATTCAGATGCAAGAGAGGGTTCCAAAATCTGGGGAAAACAGGAGAACAAGAGGTCATCCTTTCTTTAGTCATTTACACTACTACTGTACCACTGTTTCTAGTAACAAAAACATTGAAACAATGGCTAATCAGTGGTATTCACATGATAAAATGCTGTACAACAAAAACCATATTATGGGAGAGTATTTACTAACATAAGAAAATGTTCATGACATATTAGTATAAAAACAACGTACAAATAACCTTTAAAAATTAATTTAAAAGTCATAGAGATGGAAGCAAAAAAAAAAGACTAGAAGGAGACAGCCAAACAATTAGCAACAGTTCAGTTAATTCTAGGTTGTTAGGTCTGGCAGGAGTTTACAGCCTTGGAAACTATGGGGTGATTCTAGGAAGTCCTGGTATAAGAGAAGCACTGGAGCGCAAGTTTGATTTGAACCGCAAGGTCAGTAGTTCAATCTCAAAAGCATCTCCTCAGAAATCCTATACAGGGTCGCTATGAGTTGGAACTGACTTGGCAACACTTAAGAACAACAACAATATGTAACGTGCTAGGCATTTATTGGATGATGCATAGCTTCTATCCTTTAGGAATTTACGGTCTAAACAGAAATTATATTACAGCTATACGGTTAATGTTATAATCCAGGTATGTGCATGATGTTAATCGGAGCTGAGGGAAAAGAAATCCAATATGTCCAGAGATGTCCTAGAGGAAGTTTGTCTGAGTTGTCTTGAAGGGTATGTTAGGCATCACTAGGAAAGAGAGACTAGGCCTTCTAGACATAGGGGGAGGAGCAGGTGAAAACCCAAAGAAAAGCTCCAGTTTAATGTTTACTATAATCCAGCTTAATGTTTACTAGAATCCTTGTAATAATGTCACTCCCATTCTTCAGAGAGGTTAAAGAAAAGAAACTTAAGGTCATTTATTAAGTAAGTGGTACAACAGAACTTGAAATCTACCTCAAAATTCAGATTCTCAAATCCGCTTGCTTTTTTAACAACACAATGGTAATCTGAACATAACTCTTCACAGTTTTAGAGTATTGTTCAGGTGTGTGTGTGTTTTTTTAATGCTTTCATCTGTAATAATTCTATCTAAGTACTTGAGTTTTTGTGTAAGGAAGCCAGAGCACGGAATGATAATCTCTAGTTTTCACTGACAGAAACTAAGGCCTAGAGAGAGGTCAAATAATATGCTAAAGATCACAGGGCCAGGAATGATTAACAGGGTATTTTTTTCTAAGCTCAGGATGCTTTTCTGTATCACATGGACTTTCTAACACATAGTTTCTATCCTTCTGAAGCTTGCAAATGATTTCAGGAGTTAATAATTGCCTCTTGAGGAAATCACCATCGTCCTTCTCCCCCTGAAGGTGCCCTCTCCTACAAAGTTGTAAGAGAAAAGCAATAATAATGGAAGGCAGGGTTGGTTAATACAGAGTGAATGAAAGAGGCAGGACTTGAGATGAACATTGAAATGAAGATGGTTTGAGACTGAGAGGAAAGGAGGCAGAGGCAGGGAGGAATAGGAGCATTACACAGGCAGGGAAGGGAGAACAACTAGGGCATGTGTGAAAGGGATGGTAACCCAGAATGCAACAAAGGTTAACACCTGTCTTTGCATAAGAGTTCTGAAAGCTTGTGGAACAATGCAGATGAGTCTTCCATTTAAACAAACCAGAGAGATGATTTGAGCTGAACAGGCTTGCACAGAGACCCTGCACAGGGTTTTCGAGAGTGGCTGGTGGTAACCTTGTGGTTACCAGTACAGTGCTGATCCTACTGCACCACACCAGGACACAGGGTAGGTATGAGGGGCTTAAAATTCTAGGACATGGAGACATGTAAGGACTAGGAAGTTCCCCATAAACATAAGGATGGGGGGCGTGCAGGCAGGACCCTTTTATTAAAGCAATAATAGCTTACTGGTGAGTTGACCCCAACTCCACTCCCGGTCCCATTCTCCCCACCCCTGACCCCACTGTGCTCCTCTCTAAGCTTGTTGTTGTTATGTGCCGTTGAGTCGGTTCCGACCCATAGCGACCCTGTACAGGGTTTCTGAGGGTGTAAATCTTTACAGGAGTAGAAAGCCTCATCTTTCTCCCGCGGAGCAGCTGGTAGTTTTGAACCGCTGACCTTAAGGTTCCCAGCCCGATTCGTAACCACTACACTACCAGAGCTTAGACATTGCTCATCCCTTCATTTTGCTTTCTTGATGATCTCCTGCCACAACCTTGAGCTGTCTCTTGCCTTTGACCTCTCTGACCTTATTCTGCCTGGTCTTTTCAGACTGCTGACTTGGTACTATCTGACCTGGCCCTGCCTCAGCAGTTAATGCCAGGCTGACCTTGCAATTGGAACTCCTGGTTATCCTATCTGGCATAGGGCATACAGAATGCTATTGGCTCATATCAGAATTGAGGATAATGCAAGCACCCAAAGGTATATGTGAATTTCAGCCTGGCACTGTTTGTGAAATTTATTGATTTTTTTAAAGCAGGCTACAGGACTTTATACTAATTCCTGGGTAAATTTTCATTCTGTCCATTTTTGCCTTGAGTTTCTGCCTGATGACATCCTGCAAGAATGACCTCAAACGTAAAAAGTTTAAAACCCACGTTTTCTAATCTCCTGCTAGGGAGTCAGCCATTGACTCAAAGTGACCCTATTGCTGATTTCTGGACAGACATCATCAGGCCTTTCTTCCTAATTCACCTCAGTCTGGAGGCTCCACTGACACCTACTTGGCATCACAGCAACATGCAGACTTCCAGTGACGGACCAGAGGTGGCTGTGCATGAAGTACTTTGGCTGGAAATCGAACCCAAGCCACTTGTGCGGAGAGTAAATAATCTGCCATGGAACCATTAATGCCCAACTCCAGAAGGCTAAGGGTTGAATAAACAACATGGAGTGGACCTGTTCCCAAATGGCAGTGAGTCTAAGGTAGAGAACTTGAGTGCAGTCATTGCATTCAACTTGATATTTTAAGAGACTGAGGACCTTCAAGGAACACAGTTGAACTCACTTGCTTTATATATGAGAAAAGCAAATCCTGAGAGATTACTGATTTGCTCAATAAAACTAGTAGTTACTACAGAGTTTGAAGTGAGTCCTACTTCTGCATCCTACACTTTTCCCACTAGCCCAGTTTTCATTCAGATAGGGAGAAACTAACAGCAATGATAGCCTAACCAGGGATGACAGAAACCAACATAAGAGTTTAGAATGTTGTAGATGCACTACAACTCCTCCCAGGAAAGCACAAGTGCCCACCTACAGCGTGACCCTGAACACAGCCATGGGGCAGAGGGAAGCTGCCCAGGGACTGGTGATTCAGCACAGCTCTGGGAGTGGGAGGAGGTGAGGCAGCCTTCAGGGTGTGTGTAAAAATGAGGAGTCAAATAGGCCTCCCTGATGTCACTAAGAATATAAAGTCCAATCTAAACCAACAAAAGGCAGAGAAATGGAGAGGTGCAAGAACAAAGGGAACGAGGAATCATTACCATGACTATATTCAAATATGATCAAAGCTGAGGCCACATTTAAGAAGCATGTAGGAGGAGAGAAATACCTAAATTGTACCTGTGTTTGTATGTACACCCACACACCACCATTGGATCGTGATGATGCTGGTAAATGGAATCTGAGGGAACACGGCAGCCCACAACCTGTGCCTTTGTCTTCTGCCTCTCAGTTCCTCTCTCCCTGCCCAGATTTGACTC
>NW_006408653.1:2387359-2389964 GCF_000296735.1 Chrysochloris asiatica
CCTCCCATGAAACCACTGGTAGTTTCGAACTGCTGACTGTGAGGTTAGCAGCCCGATTCGTAACCGCTACACTACCAGAGCTCCTCAAAAGGGGACAAAAAAAAAAGCAACTGAGGCAAGGTTTTTAAATGTTGAGAGTCAAGTGGAGAAAGATAAGGAGCAGCAGAGGAATAAAGGGCAAAGTCAAAGGCAAAGCTGGAAAACTCTGCTATCAGTAGGAAATGGTATGGGAAGGTGTGAGGATACACAAGCCACACATGCAGCACCTTTTCCTCTGATCTGAACCACACGGAACTAGGGCAGACTTACAAGGTATAAGGCTCAGTCCTCCAGACTAACAGTTCTGCCCCAAACCTCAGATGCCAGCCACCAGCTTGGGAGTCCCCATGATACTCTCACTTCTGAATGGCTAAATACAAATTTGGGGTTTTCCTACTACTCCTTCAGAATGCCAGCCGCAAGCTGGGGAGGGAGTAGGATTCCTCACTTCTGACCTGTTGGTTAAAAATTTGGAAGCTCCCTCTACCTCGCAGGATACCAGCCTTAAGTTCCAGGGTTCCCAGCCTTCTCACTTCTGACCTGCTGGCTCCCTTGGGTTTGACAATTCACTGTTGTTGTTGTTGTTGTTGTTAGGTGCCATCAAGTCAGTACCGACTCATAGCGACCTTATGCACAACAGAACGAAACACTGCCGGATCCTGGGCCAACCTCACTACCATTGCCACGCTAGAGTCCATTGATGTTGCCACTTGGCCAATCCATCTTGTTGGGGGTCCTCCTCTTTTTTTCTGACCCTCCACCTTACCAAACATGATAACCTTCTCCAGTGACTGGTTCCTCCTGACAATATGTCCAGGAGAGACGAAGTTTGGAGAACAACTCAAATAAGTCATAGACGGCCCTATATGATTACAGTTTCTATTTTACGATTATAGTTTTATTAGAGCAAAAGAGATGTACGTATAGGGTGAGGTCTGAGAGAGTATCCAACATGGAACTCCTTGTCCCTAAGAGGGATGTACTAGCCTCCCACACGCACTGATGTCTGTCACCAATCAGGAAGACCATGGAGCTTCTCATTGCATAATTCTGGTCCCTCTCCCCCAGGAACATTCATATCAGGAGGTGCTCAGGTTGATATCACGTGGTGGGTCTTTCCGACTGGGCCAGCCACCACCCAAGATAAGATTCATTGTATGAACATAACCTGTCAGGTTAGGTGTAGTTTGGAGCCCTGATCAAAGATGCTAATGATTACTGGAGAAGGTTTTCGAGGTTATCTCTTAGGAACCAGGGACAAAGACCAGATTCTTTGGGTAAAGCTAATGTAAACCCTGCAGAAAGCCTGGAGATAAGGTGATGCTGCTGCTCCCCCTACAAATGGGCCCTGAATCTGTCAGGAGCACAGTAATATTCCCATTTCCACCCTTAAGGCAAATTTCATTGCCTTGTGAATTGCTAAACCTGAAGAGAAGAAAGTGGTTTGTGCAAAATCGGTAGGTAAGAGTTGGAGGGAGCAGCAGCTGCTCATTTACCAGGATACTGCCAATTTCTGGAAATTACATTGGCTTGGTGCCAAGACCCCAGAAAAAAATGAAAGTAAGAGGTAATGTAACCAAATGGTCCTAGAATGGTGTGTTTATTATACAAAAATTTCCACTTTGCTAATAAAGGATAATTTTGCAAAGCTCAGGTTTTGAATTTTATTTTATAAATATGGTAAATCAAAGATTTTAGAAAAACTGGTTCCTCAAGTAAAGTTTTCAGTGTAATTGAAAATTTTAATTTAAGCATTATTGCTATTGTTGTTGTTGTTAAGTGCTGTTGAGTCGATTCCAACCCATACGACCCTGTATAGGATTTCCAAGGAGCAGCTGGTATAACCTCTATTGATTATTTATCTGTATGTTTATTATTTATCTATTGACCAGTTGATTGGTGCGGAAGTCTTCCCAAATTATCTTCCTGTCTTCACTTTCCTTGGCACAATTTTGCCTATTCCTTAAAATAAACACAACATTGTCATCTTGAACTTCTAGTTGTTTGTTTAAAATTCATGGAGTGATCTTTAGAACATAAGAAATTGCTGCTATTTGGGTCATCATTCCCATTTTAAAACTGGGGCTGTTACTTGTTTAGAAGAATACTATAAAATGATCTTGTCATAATACGGGTCTGCCACTTGGATCCTGATTTGAACTTTAAAAAAATTAGATCACGTCTTCAAATAGAATTTCAAAAGTATATAATTTCAAACTAGATAATGAGAATGGTTGAAAGGTATGCTTTTAGCCCCCCACTGACTTCTGAAACTTCTATTTGGAAGGACAATAATGACCTCACATCAACTAACCCACTGACCTACCTCATTCCATTGTCTTTATAGTATTTAATTCAATAATCATTTATTTAAAATTATTTATTCAGTGTCTATCATGTTCCTATATTTTTGGTTAGAACTGCAAATTTTTAATAACACCTGAGTACACTGGAGCCAAAAGTCCCTTGTTGTTGTTAAGTGCCGTCGAGTTGATTCTGACCCATAGCGACCCTGTACAGGGCTTCCAAGGAGCAGCTGGTGAGCTTGAACCAGTGACTTTGCAGT
>NW_006408653.1:2390859-2393401 GCF_000296735.1 Chrysochloris asiatica
ATGGAGGGGATTGTAATGGCAATGAAACAATATACGGTAGGATGAATGTAAAGCTAATATTCTCCCACGTAAACTATCATATAATTCGCAATAAAACATTAAAAAAAAAAAAAAGGTAAGAAAAGCCTATGGAGCAGTTCTACCCTGTAGCACATGTGGCTGCCATGAGTCAGAGTTGACTCGAAGACAATGGGTATACTGGGAACAAAAGAAAAACTGCAAAAAGGCAATGCTCCAGAGTGATGACTGTACGGACTACCTTTAGAATACTGTTGTTCTTGTTGCTAGGTGTCATCAAGTCAGTTCCAACCTTATGCACAACAGAATGAAACAGTATTCAGAATACTAGTACCTATAAATACAGCCATGATCAAAGTTAAAATAATTTAGAATGTAGGACTTAAGGTGAATAAAGATGGTTCATTTTCAAAGTGGTAGACCAGAAACTTACCAAGAAATAGAAACTTGTGGGATTTCAAAAACAGATCAATAGACATAAAAATTGAGGCAAGTTGGGATTCTAATATTCATTTAAATTATAAATCAAAGCACAGAGAAACAATAAATAGAGAGTAACCAGGTCAAAAGGGCAAAAAGAAAGTAAAATAGAAAATAAGATAAAAGTTCAAAACGTATACAACTTCTTTTTCATTTTTCATTTCCTTTGTCATTAGTTTAATTACAGCAGTTGCTTTTACATCCCAGATTTATTTAAATTGCCGAAAATGGGAGAAGGCTCTATGCACCATTAGTATTTGGGAGGGAAAAAATCTCAACATCATGGTTTTTTAACATTGCCATGTTTAGTTGTGGTGGCTTGTGTGTGGCTGTATACTGGAAGCTATTTCAAATAACAGCAAGATCAACCCTGGTTTCAGTGATGCTTCCAGACTAGGAACAAACTAGGAAGAAGAAATAGGTGGTCCACTTCTCAGGGACTGGCCTCTGAAAACTTAATGAATAGTAAGCAGCAAAACATTGTTGGAAGGCATTCAAAATATGACCGTGGAAGAGTTGCTCAGAGTAGTATGGATGGAGCAAATCTATCAGGATCTTAATTTTCTCATGGGGCACAACAGCAAACATCCATTGATAATTATAACATGAAATATATGAAGTATGAATTTAGGAAAGTCAGAAATTGTCAAAAACAAAATGGAATAAATAAAAATCAGTAAGTGCCAATGAGTCAGTTCCAACTCATAGCGACCCTGTATAGGGTTACTGAGGAGAGACTGGTGAATTTGAACTGCTGATGTTGCAGTTCAAACCGATTTGGCTATTCAGTGCTTATCCTACAGCACAACACCAGGATTCCATCCTAGGCATTTGTGAGCTGAAATGAACTGGTAATGGTCATTTTTACTAGGACAATCATACAGTTTACTATGCCAGGAATAACAAATTCAAAAGGAATGGTGTAGCATTCACTGTCAAAAAGAACATTTCAAGCTCTGTCTCGAAATACAGTGCTGTCTGTGACTGGACAATATCTACACGCCTACAAGGAAGACCAGTTAATACAACTATTATGCGAATTTATGTACCAACCACCAAAGCCAATGGTGAAAAACTGAAGAATCCTGCCAACTTCTTCAGTCTAAAATTGATCAAACATTCAATCAAAATGTATTGATAATTACTGGTGATTGGAATGTAAAACATGGAAACAAAGAAGAGGAATCAGTAGTTGGAAAATATGGCCTTGGTAATAGAAGTTATGTTGGAGATAGCATGATAGAATTTTGCTAGATCAACAACTTCCTCATTGTAAATACTGTTTTTTAAACAACATTAACCTGACCCTTGCCAGATGGAATACACAAGAATCAACTGACTACATCTGTGGGAAGAGCCAATGAAGAAGCTCAATAACATCAGCCAAAACAAAACAAGGCCAGGGGCTGACTGTGGAACAGACCATCAATTACTCATGTGCAAATTCAGGTTGAAGTTGAAGAAAATTAAAACAAGTCCAAGAAAACCAAAATATGAGTACATTCTACCTGAATTTAGAGATTATTTCAATAACAGATTTGATGCATTAGACTCCAATGACTAAAGAACAGAATTGTAGGATGGCATCAAGAACATCATAAATGAAAAAGCAAAATGTCATTGAAAAGACAGGAAAGAAAGAAAAGACCAGAATGGATGTCTGAAGAGACTCTGAAACTTGCTCTTGAATGTTGAGTAGCCAAAATGAATGAAAGAAATGATGAAAAGGGATGAACAGAAAATTTCAAAGGGCAGCTTGAGAAGGTAATTCTTCTCAAGTATAATGAAATATACAAAGTATTATAATGAAATGTGCAAAGACCTGGAGTTAGAAAATGAAAAGGAAAGAACACACTCAGTATTCCTCAAACTGAAAGAACTGAAGGATAAATTCAAACCTCGACTTGCAATACTGAAGGATTCTATGAGCAAAATATCGAACAATGTTGTTGCTGTTAAGTGCTGTTGAGTCAGTTCTGACGCATAGTGATCTTGCATAGGGTTTTCAAGGAGCAGCTGGTAGGTTTGAACCACTGACTTTATG
>NW_006408653.1:2393656-2402851 GCF_000296735.1 Chrysochloris asiatica
AACACTCACTGGTCTATGCCAAGAAATTGAGAAGATAGTTGCTACCTGGTCAACCAACTGAACTAGACTAATATTTTTACCTATTCCAAAGAAGGAGTCCTGGTGTGAGGCTGTGGGTTAATGCGCCGGACTGCAGAGTTGGTTTGAAACACAAGGTCAGCGGTTCAAGCTCACCAGCCCCTCTTTGGAAACCCTATACGGGGTCGCTATGGGTCAGAACTGACTTGACAGCATTTAACAACAATAACAATTCCAAAGAAAGGTGACCCTACAGAACAAGGAAATTATTGAACAATATCATGAGTAAATTTTTGCTGAAGATAATTTAAAAATAATTGCACCAGCACATCAACAGGGAGCTGCTTGAAATTCAAGCTGGATTTAGAAGAGGATGTGGAATGAGGGCTATCATTGCTGACGTCAAAAGGATCTTGGCTGAACGTAGAGAATACCAGAAAGACATTTACTTATGTTTTATTGACTATGCAAAGGCATTCAACTGTGTGGATCATAACAAACTCTGATAACATTGTGAAGAATGGGAATTCCAGAATACTGCATTGTACTCATGTGGAACCTGTGTATAGACCAAGAGGCAATCAATCGTTTGAACACAAGAGGATGCTGAATAGTTTAAAATCAGGAAAAGTGTGTGCCACTTTTGTATTCTTTCACTATACTTAGCTAATCTGCATGCTAAGCAAATAATCTGAATAGTTAGATTATATGAACAAGAACATAGTATCAAGACTAGAGGAAGGCTCATTAACAACCTGCAAAATGCAGATGACACAACCTTGTTTGTTGAAAGCAAAGAGGACTGTATTCTTTGATAAAGATCAAAGACCCTCAGTGAGATGGATTAACACAGTGGTAGCCACAATGGACTCAAACATAACAATAATTGTGAGGGTGGCACAGGAGTAGGCAGTGTTTCGTTGTGTTGTGCTGTGATGAGTCAGAGTCAACTCAATGGCACCTAATAACCACAAATGTTAACCTGGGAGGTGATTGTACTGATTTAAGAAAATATCTCTAGGAAAAGCTTATGTTTTAAGCAAAGGAGCAATTAGAATAGAAGAGGAACATTTCAAAACTATGTTCCCAAGAGAGATTATGGCATTTCTTCCCTAGAAATCTGCATGTTTCCACACATTCAGGGAGCACCTGACTCTACATTACGTCACTCAGCTTCATGCGGACAAATCCTGGAAAGGCTGAGCTTGTCTCACTATCCTCTATCCCCAAGGCAAAGTCTACATCGTTTTATGCGGTTCCAAGACTGGGGATTTGTGTACAATAGTAACTCTCTGTGGTTGTTAAGTGCCTTCGAGTCCATTCCGACTCATAGCAGCCCTGTACAGGGTTTCCAAGGCTTTAAAAAAAAAAAAAAAAAAAAAATCTTCGCAGGAGCAAAAAGCTTCATCTTTCTCCCACAGAGTGGCTAGTGGGCTCCAACAGTGGACCTTGTGGTTCACAGTCCAGTGCTTATTGTATGGAGCCACCAAACTCTCAGCAACTCCCTACAGACTCAAAAACATCATAAAACAGACCCCTTCGTGGTAAATTTAGCACGGTAGAAAATCCAGCTTTACATTTAGATTATAATACTTCACATACTGTTTCTGTCCACAGGCAAGGTACTTAATGTTTGTGTGTCTCAGTTTCGTTCATTCAAAACTGGGATAATAATAATTAGCTAAGAAGGTTGATGATGCTGTGGGTTAGGCATCGAGCTGCTAACCTCAAGGTCAGCAGTTCAAACTGAGACTGTTTCTGTAAAGATTTACAGTCCTGGATCCTCTGTATCGGGTTACTATGAGTTGGAATTGACTCGATGTTAATGAGTTTGTTTTTTTTCTTTCATTTTGTTTTTTTTGGTTTCTATGAGTCAGAACTGACTCGATGACACTCAGCAACAACAACAACAACAATCTACTTTATAAGGATCCCTGGTGGCACAGTGGGTTAACCAATGGGCTGCTAACCAAAAGGTCAGTGGTTGGGACCTACGAGGTACTCAGTGAGAGGAAAATGAGGCTAACTGCTTCCATTAAAATATTGTTGTTGTTATTATTAAGTGTTGTCAAGTCGGTTCTGACTCATAGTGACCATTCATAGGCTTTCTGAGGAGCAACTTGTGGGTTTGAACTGTTGACCTTGCAGTTAGCAGCTTAGTATTTATCCTACAGTATTATACCCGGACTCCTTATAGAAGTTGTTGTTGTTGTTACTATTGTTAAATGCTGTCAAGTTGTTTCTGATTCATAGTGACCCTGTGTAGGGTTTCCAAAGAGCAGCTGGTGGGTTTGAACCACCAACCTCATGATTATCAGTTCAGTGCTTATCGTACAGCACCACATCAGGACTCCTATGGCTAGAACCTCAAAAAGCCTATGGAGTAATTGTACCCTGTTGTTGTTGTTGTCAGGTGCCATCGAGTTGGTACCGACCCATAGCGACCTTATGCACAGCAGAACGAAACACTGCCCCATCTTGAGGCAACCTCACTATTGTTGCCACGCTTGAGTCCATCGATGCTGCCACTTGGCCAATCAATCTCGTTGGGGGTCTTCCTCTTTTTCTCTGACCCTCCACCTTACCAAACATGATATCCTTCTCCAGCGACTGCTCTCTCCTGATAATATGTCCAAAGGATGAGAGAAGAAGTTTGGCCATCTTGGCCTCTAAGGAGCACTCTGGCTGCACTTCTTCCAAAAGGATTGATTGGTTCTTTTGACAGCCCATGGCACTTTCAATATTCTCCTCCAACACCATAACTCAAAAGCATCAATTCTTCTATGGTCTTCCTTATTCACTGTCCAGCTTTCACATGCATATGAGGTTATTGAAAACACCATGGCTTGGGTCAGGCTCACCTTAGTTCTCAAGCTGACATCTTTGCTCTTCAACACTTTAAAAAGGTCTTGCGCAGCAGATTTGCCTAATGCAATATGTCGTTTGATCTCTTGACTGCTGCTTCTGTGAGTGTTGACAGTTGATCCAAGAAGAATGAAGTCCTTGACAACTTCAATCTTTTCTCCATTGATAAGAATGTTAATTATTGGTCCAGTGGTGAGGATTTTTGTTTTCTTTATATTGAGATGAACCCACTCGAAGGCACTTAACAACAACAATCCATACCAAAGGCTGTGCTCTTTGATCTTTATCAGTAAATGTTTTAAGTCCTTTTCACTTTCAGCAAGCAAGGTTGTATCATCTGCACATCTAAGGTTGTTAATGAGTCTTCCTCCAATCCTGGTGCCATGTTTTTCTTCATAAAATCCAGCTTCTCAGATTATTTGCTCAGCATACAGGTTGAATAAGTATAGTGAAAGAATACAACCTTGCTGCACACCTTTCTTAATTTTAAACCATTCAGTGTTCCCATGTTCTATTCTACATGGTCACTGAGTAGGAGTCGCTTTGACGGCAGTGGGTATCTACCTACCTTATATGGTTGTAATGGGACTAAATGAGATTAAATTTACAGTGTGTTTAGCATATTACCTGGTACTCAATTAAAAAATAAAAATTTGTATTTTAAATCAATAAACACTTCACTCTAAGATAACAGAGTACATCCTTTACTAGTAACACTATTTGTATAACTAAAGGAATAAGGTCAAATGAAAACATATGTATTTTAAAATAGATCTGTCCTTGGTCATTTCAGAAGTATAACCATGGAAAAAGACAACTTTAACAGGATGCAGAAACATGTCATAAAGAATGGTTATTTCCATTCTTTTTCTACAAAAAGACCATTTCCAAATGGTAAATGGAACAGCTGAGCCCAGGAATAAGAAATGGTCTAACACGTAGGATCTGACATCACTATTCGCTGGCCACAGGCCCTGGAACCATGCAGTTCACTCTTGCAGTCTCTATGCCTTAAAAAAAACAAGAATGATTCTACCTACCACAGATGTATTTACTACAGATCCTGAGAGATTAATAATCCCCCTAACTGTGAGACTGTATGAGTAATTCAATGTTGAGGACAGAAACATCTTTAATAATTACTTCCAATAAATGTGACAATAGCAACATACAACTGCATTTATCTACTATCACATATGTAGCTTCCTTTGTAGATTAGCTATGGTTTTCAAGAAAAAAATAAGCAGAATCTAATTAGAGATTCTACCACTTGTCTGTCAGTTTGTGTGTGGGTATGATGCTGAAAACCATGTCACTGGTATTTCAAATATTAGCAGGCTCACCTACCATGGGGAGGTTTCAGTACAGATTAAGATAGACTAAGATGAAAGGCTTGGTGATCCGCTTTCAAAAATCAGACAATGAAAACCTTAAGGATCAAAGATGAGTCCCCTATGTTGAAAGCCAATATGCCAGAGATCATGAGGATAACATGGGACTAGTGAGGGTTTTGTTATATTATTTATGGGGTCACCATGTGTCAGAGGTGATTTGGTGGCAATTAACAATAAAGTGGAGTCCTGGTGTGGTGCTGTGGGATAATGCACTGGACCACAAGGTCATTTGAATCACAAGGTCGGTGGTTCAAACTTACCAGCTGCTCCTCAGAAACGCTATACAGGGTCTCTATAAGTCAGAACCGACTCGACAGCACTCACAAACAACACTAGTAACAATAAATTAAAGATGAATACATAGCCCAAATGCACTTAGGGAGCAACCAGAAGGAAATGTTTTACACTGTGCACATAATCATTCTTCTGAATTTAGATTTTCTTAATTATGTGAACACTGCCTATAAGATAAACAAATGGCAGAGGCAGGTGCCATCACAGAAGTTGCTGGAGGATCTTTTATTATTAGCCCAGGCCCTGGCAAGAAGCCTAAATGGGGCAAATGAGGATAGTGTAATAAGCAAAGGTATGGAGGAAAAGTAACAGGGATGGTTCTATGCCTCATAGCTGGCAACAGCCAGGGGCTGTTAACTGGGCCCAGGAAAGAATGATTACCAGAACCTGGAGAAGGTAGTTACAGAAGAAGACCATCCAAACAAGAGCTGTGGCTTTTGTAGTGGGACGTAACCAACATGCAGTTACCTGACAGGGAGGGAGCCAGGGGAATTAATATTGAACCCCAACCTCATCCTCCTCCTGCCCTCTGATCTCATGCAGGTGCTTACCATTAGTTAAACCCAATAAAAAACACAGAGGGCAAGGGAACTCATTGATGTAGCCCCTACAAGTCAACCTCCAGAGGCTCAGAGCAGGGTGCTTTGAGGAGTGAAGAGAAGAGATCCAGAGAAGAACAGAAATGGATCCTATCCCAAGCACCTTGCCAGCGGAAATCCAGCTGCTATAGGCAGAAGTACTAACCCACCAAAAACACACTGCTGTTGAGTCAATTCCTAATCACAGAGACCTTATATAGGTTTCTGAGACTCTAAATCTTGACAGGAACTGAAAACCTCATTTCTCCCCATTGGAATGGCTGGTGGGTTTGAACCACTAGCCTTGTGGTTAGCAGCCTAACTCACCATGCTACCAGGGTTCCTTAGAGGAACTAAAGGCAGAGGCATATTTATTAAAGCTGGAAATGCAACCATGGAATTGCTGAGCCTCTGCTCCTAAGAGGTCTACCTCTGGCTTCTGGTCTTTTGGTTTAGTAAGAAAAACAAATTCTGGTGTCAATCATGGACCTTCTAGTAGTTGGGTGTCCATTGGATTATCTGATCTTTCTCCCTATGCTGAAGTGTGGGAAATATTTCATTTCTCTAAATGTATAAAATACAATTTATTATATTTAAGTCAATCATGAGTTTTCAATAGGAAAAAAGCATTTTATCAAGAAATACTAAATGGTATCTAGTGATATCCATTTGTAGTGAACAACAGCCTTCAGTTTGGGTTGCACCTCCATGTAAGGAAAACAAAACTCCTCACCACTGGATAAATAAAAAGCACCATGATAAATGGACAAAAACTGAAGTCGTCAAGGACTTCATTTTGCTTGGATCCACTATTAACACACGTGGAAACAGCAGTCAAGAAACCAAATAACGTATTGCATCAGGCAAATTTGCTGCACAAGACCTCTTTAAAGTGTTCAAGAGCAAAGATGTCAGTTTGAGGATTAAGTTGCACCTGACCCAAGCCATTTAGTTTTAATAACCTCATATGCATGTGAAAATTGGACAATGAGTAAGAAAGACCGCAGAAGAATAGATGAATTTGAGTTAAGGTGTGGGGGAAGAAAATGAAATGGACCACACACTGCCAGATGAAAACACAAATCTGTGTAGGAAGAAGTGCAACAGAATGCTCCTTAGAAGCCAGGATGGCCAGACTTTGTCTCTTATACTTTGGACATATTATCAGGAGGGACCAGTTCCTGGAGACATCATGAACATCATGCTTGGTAAAGTGGAGGGTCAGCGAAAAAGAGGGAGACCCCCAACAAGATGGATTGGCACAGTGGCAGCAACAATGGGGTCAAGCGTACCAACGATTGTGAGGATGGTGCAGGACTGGGCAGTGTTTTGTTCTGGTGTGCATAGGGTTGCTATGAGTCGTAACGGACTCAATGGCACCTGACAACAACAACAGTTAGAGTGGAGGCAGTTTGCTACACATGTGTTTTGAAAACTGGGGATGCTAAATTTCCTCATAGGATTTTGATGAGGATTCAATGAGATAAATGATGGAAAATGCAAATTCTGAAGCAGTCTCCTGAAGCTGGTTGTTAAAAATACTAGATACTGTGCTGCTTAGTTAATTAGAAAAGGATGGCTCTGCTGTATGGAGCTACTTACTGTTCACTACTCAAAGCAAGTGAGAGAGGAAAGAAAATCTTTTTTCACCATCAGCATTTAGATTGTTAAGCTGGACAGTAAAATATATACTACGAAACACTGTTGTTATTGTTAGGTTCCATCATAGCGATCTGGTGTAAATAGAACTGCTCCATAGTGTTTTCTAGGCTGTTGGCACAGGGACTAAGTGCTCGGCTGCTGACCAAAACAGGTCTGCAGTTTGAACCCACCAGCCTGTCTGTGGAAGAAATATATCGCAGTCTATTTCTCTAAAGATTACGGCCTTAGGTCTCTATGAAGACTCAGCGGCAAAGGATTTGGCTTTCGGTTTAATCTTCACAGGAGCATATCACTAGTTCTTTCAACTGTGGAGCTATTGGGTGGGTCCAAAATGCCACCCTTTTGGTTAGCAGCCAATCACTGAAATGATTACACCACCAGGTCTTTAATATAATTCACTGCCAGTTTGATATAACAAAGCTATTGAAGAGTATCAGTAACAAACTTCCAAAATGGGCCCAAAGCATGGGCTCCCACACACTGTTCCTGGGCAAGTCCTCCATGTACAGGATATTTAAGAGGCCAGCAAGGGTCCTTCTGACATCCTTGCGTTGCTTTTTCATGTTTTGTATGGGCTTGGCGAGATCACATATTGTTAGAATTGGAGGGATCAGTGAGTGGGCTCTGACTTCTATTCTCTAGGAGAAATAACTCTAGTTTGTGAATTCACTACAAGTAGTCACCAAGTGAGGAGCCCTGATGGAGCAGTGGGTAATGAGTTGGACTGCTAACTGTAAGGTCAACATTTCGAATCCACCAACCGCTCCTTGTGAGACCTATGAGGTTTTCTGTTCTTATAAAGAGTCACAGCCTCGAAAACCGTATACAGGGTTGTTATGACTCAGAAGTGACTTGATGGCATACAACCACCACCGCCAGTGTTGTTGTTGTTAAGTGCCATCGAGTTGGTTTCGACTCATAGTGACTCTGTAAAGGGTTTCCAAGGAGCAGCTGGTGAGTTTGAACCACCGGCCCTGTGGTTCAAACTAACTTTGCAGTTCAGCACATTAACCCACAATGCCACAGCCACACCAGGCCTCCACCACCACCACCAGTAGCTAAGTATTATTTATCTGTGTGTCTTGTTCCTCTTCCATTCCTTTCTATTTTATCCTAGCACCCAGTATAAAACCTGATATAATTTTCATTTCATATTTTGGATGCAATAACCACACACACACATATACTTGGAGCAATATGAGAAACATATTAATACCAGTAGTGAACATTTACTGAGATGGTGGCACTCACTGTTCTAAACACTTTTCCTGTATTAACTTCTCTAATCTTTCCGTCAACACTTTGTTCTTTGAAAAAGGCACTATTATTATCCCTGATAAGAACTAAACGAAGAAACTGGGAGTTTAAATAACTCATCTACAGCTACTAAGTGGAGAAGACAAGATTTGAACAGAATTTCCGTTGTTCCAGGGCTCAAGTCCTTCACCACAACACAATGATGACAAGCTCACAATGGGATTTCTATCATCCTAAGAAAGATCTAAGTTGGAAAAACACAGAGCAGTTCATACCTAAATCTAGGTGAAAGCTAACCATTCGTAGCAACAAATAAAACTAGGATTTTTAAATATACCCCCTTTCTGAAGGGCTCACTATATTCTGCTTTAACTAATTTAAACCTCTACACCTACACTGTTCAGTAGTTTCTAGTCACAAATGGCTATTTAAATTTCAATAGAAAACAAAAGAAGAAATCTAGCTCCACAGTTGTACCAGTCACATTTCAAGGGCTCAGTAGTCACATGTGTTATTTCCATTGTCCCAGAAATTTCTACTGGATGTTGTTGTTGTTGTTAAGAGTTGATTCCGACCCACAGTGACCCTGTATAAGGTTTCCAAGGAGCAGCTGGTAAGCTTGAACCAACCTTGCAATTCAAATGACTTTGCAGTCTGACACATTAGCCCACATGGCCACACCAGGACTCCTCTACTGGAGAGCACTGCTTTTATATGCTGTATTCATATCAAGGACTACTGATGTGGCGCTGTAAAATCAACACTGGAGTGCGATTTTACAAGGCTGGCAGTTCAAACTCAGTTTGAGGCTCCTCGAAAGCTCTATACAGGGTCTTATGAGTCAGAATTGACTCAAGGGCACTTAACAACAACAACATTCATATCAATAGTTTTGCTTGAGTAAGAATTCAGATTGTGGCTTTCATTCACACAGGGATTTGGTTAGTGCATAGAACTCTATGGCCTCTTTTTTTTTAAGGTTTTTATTGTGGATTGAGTGAAAATTTATAGGGCACATCATCAGTTTCACATTCAACAATTCATATACCTTGTTTCATTACATTAATTATAATCCCCTCCATATACCATCAGTTAAAAGTATTTCTCTCTATCCACTTTAGCTTTTT
>NW_006408653.1:2405211-2430883 GCF_000296735.1 Chrysochloris asiatica
TTCACTCTTCTTCCTGAGAAATTTCAAGATACCACTCTTGGTCATTTTGACGTAACTTAGGATTTAATTTTCGGCCTATTTCCTCTTTCGTCTGCTTGTCCCGCTCCACAATCCCTGTTCAGGCTTTTTTTCTAGTTGGAAACAGTTCAGGGCCAGCTGTGGCCGTTTGGTTTTAATTGGAAACTGTCTCTTTAAATTTCAAGGAGATCTATGCGCATGTGTAGTAGAACCTTTCGAGGGTGGGGCTGGGGTGCCCATTAGCTCACGCACCCCTGTAGTCACCAGAACGGAGGTGCACAGACAACAAGGGACCAATGAACAGCTACCAAAAGAAAATAATGTCCACACCTTTATCTCTGTGGTTCTTCCAGGAGTCTGTGGCCGCTCCGATCCTTCCCCGCTTGGTCTCAGCCAAGATGGCGGCTCCTTGAGCAGCTGAGTGTCCCGGACTAGAAAGCAATGGATTTCTTGCTTCTGCCACAAATTCCCCCAGCTGTAAGTCTTCCAACCTTCTAAATATTCCTTTATATGTTGTTCAGAGTTCTGGGACCATCCCCTGAGCCTGCTTGGTCGGGTATTCTGTATTGTTGTTGGAGCTCTGTACTACACTGCCACTTGATCCGCCATCTTGTTTGTTCCAAAAACTCTATGGTCTCTTTTGAAATAACAGTTCTGCAGTCAAATTTTAGCAATATGTGTAAATAAAATGATGAAGCACAACTCATTCTAATTATGGTTGATCGGGATCAAAATAAGGCATTTAAAATTTTTTTTTTTTAGGATTTCCCAAGGGATCATAGCCAATTGTCTAAAAGAAACAAAGGAATAGTTTTGAAATAACTAAGAAGATTGAACAGTCAGTAGTAAAGCATTTTTTAAGTGAAATTTGACTACTGCTACTCTAATGAATGACAATTCATTATGAGTTGTCAAAAAATTTTTTTTGTGTGTGTGTGATGCTGTGGGCTAATGCATCAGACTGCAAAGTCATTTGAACTGCAAGGTCAGTGGTTGAAGTTCACCAGCTGCTCTTTGGAAACCCTACACAGAGTCACTATGGGTCGGAATTGACTTGACGGCACATAACTACAACAACTATCATAATTATCATTCATAGACATTCCTACACAAATGACACGTGTTATTGTTAAGTGCCATCGAGTCGATTCTGACCCTTAGTGACCCTGTACAGGGTTTCTGAGGAGCAGCTGGTGAACTTGAACCACCGACCTTGCAGTTCAAATGGCTTTGCAGTCTGGTGCATTAACCCACAGCACCACACCATAAGTGAAAAGGGACAGGCAGGAAATCAGGAGAGGGCACACTGAGAGAAGGGTGAATAAACCAAATCACCCACAGTTTTTGTCACTTCTCCGAGAAGGCTGGATTACAAATTACCAGGATTAAAACTCCAGGGAGCCAGGAACCTTAGACTCTGGATCCAATGTCAAATTTTAATAGAGAAGTAATTAAGGCCAGAGTATTGAGAGATTCAATTGCTTTAGACATTTACATTTCTCCTTACTTCGCACTGTTTTTGCTCACAGAAGCAGTCCTGATTTTTAATTTTTAAGGTAATGTTTCAATTAAGATGATACTCTGAAAAACGTATGATAGAACACTTTACCAAGAATAGAAATTTGAAGTTAGCAAAGATCAATCATTTTCACCTGTCTCATGTCACTGTTTTGGAATGTGAATTTGACTTTGTGCTAAAGAGTAATCCATAGCCATTATTGAATTATTCATTGGAGCAGCTTCCATTTCTACTCCCAGTATACAGTTAAAATTTGCAGTCCCATCTGTCCAAGAGGAGGATGATGGGGAGGGGGAGGGGAATCAATAACTATTAAATATTTATTCTAAGTGCTAAAAAGAAATAATGTACAGGATAGTTCTAAAGGAAAGAAAAACAAATAAAGGATAAGGAGCTGTTTGTGATAGGAAACAGTGAGTAAGCAGTCCCACAACACAAACATGTAATATTACAGTTTAAAAGATGGCATTTAAAGACATAGTCAGCTGCCTACCTTCAGAAATTATAACTTGAACGCACTGCAAGTACATTTTCCATTTCTGTGCTCTAAAAGAGTTGGATGTAAACCATACTTTTTTTAAAAAATTAACATTTAAAAATCATCAATAGAAGTTATCATTTGAAGTAATGCTCGCTAAGTCTATTTGAAAAGTGGAGAATCCTTTTATAAGTCTACTGACTATTTTAATATTGTTTTTGTTTGGGTAATTTGAATTTTCTTCTGTCTTAATGTCTATTACCAACCTTTTAGCTGTCAACTTCCATGTGGTTGCTGGAAATGCTGTGGAGTCGTCTGACCCTCGGACCCTGTATAAAGTTTCCAAGGAGCGACTGGTGAGTTTGAACCACGAACCTTATGACTCATAGTACAGTGCTTATGCTACAATGCCACACCAGAACTCCTCTCCTAGCTCTTAGGAAATCTGTCTGAATAGTTAGTATGGCTCTTAAAAATTTCAAGCTTATTAGAACTGTGTACAAAGTACTAATAATTGGGTTTTGTAGAAAGGTTTAAGGAATCCCTGGGTGGTACATATGCATGTATTTATTAAAATATTAACAGAAAATTTGAAGGTTCGAATCCACCTAGAGTCATCCCTGGGAGACAGATCTGGTGATTTGCTTTCAAAAGGTCAAAACTGTATGGAGCACAGTTCTAATCTCCAATACACAAGATCACCATGAGTTGGAATTGACTTAATAACAATACAATGGCTTAAAGAATCCTCATATGAGGAAGTCATGAATTTCTGTATATGATATCCTTTTTCACTTCCTTCAAGAAACTTGTGCGTGTCATGTGTCTACTACATAAAATCTCCAGGGTTCCTATTGTCCTTACATGATTTTCTTTCCTTTCCAGACATATTTTTAATATTATATTTCACTAGATAATAACTTGGTGGTAATACACCTTACATCTCTTCTGGGATGGTCCAACCCAACTATGTAATTCCTTATATGTTGTTGCTGTTGTTGTGAGGTGCCATCGAATTGGCTCCAACCCACAGGGACTCTATATATGGTTTCTGAGGAGCAGCTGGTGAGCTTGAACCGCCGACCTTGCAGTTCAAATGGCTTTGCAGTCTGGCACATTAACCCATAGCGCCACACCAGGACTCCAATTCCCTATATAGTCCTTTATAATTCATTTCAAGGATTTTATCTTGCAACCTTGTCTGTCTTTCCCAGCATAAAAACCACTAGGTGTAATAGCTAGAATGTAGTCTGAATATGTATGTCCCAGTAGGTGAAAATGGGCCTAACAATGGGAACATACATTCAACTTCATTAGACTAAATACTATGAGCTCCAAATTCTAAAATATGAAAATAAATCATTATTAAACACCTAGGAGGAAAGGAATCCGACAGTATGTGACATTCTGTGCCGGTCTTCTTTCATTCAGCATGTTTTCATGGTTCATCCATGTTGTAACATACGATTAATATTTCATTTCTTTTTACAGCCAAATAATAGTTCATTATATGGATATATTGTTGTTGTTAAGTGTTGTGAATTCAGTTCCGACTCAAAGCGACCCCATATAGGGTTTCCAAGGTGTGGCTGGTGGGTTTGAATTACTGACCTTGCAGTTAGCAGTCCAGTGCTTATTCTATAATGCCACACCATGACCCCTATATGGATACTGTTGTTGTTGTTAAGTGCCTTGGAGTTGGTTCTAACTTATAGCGACCCTGAATAGGGTTTCCAAAGATGGGCTAGTGGATTTGAATTACCATCCTTGAGGTTAAAACCGCCATTGCAGTTGAGTGCTTATCCTGCAGCGCCACACCAGGACTCCATATGGACATTTGTTGTTGTTGTTGTTGTGAAGTGCCGTCGAGTCGGTTCCGACCCATAGCGACCCTGTACAGGGTTTCCAAGGGTGTAAATCTTTACGGGAGTAGAAAGCCTCATCTTTCTCCCGCAGAGCGGCTGGTAGTTTCGAACTGCTGACCTTAAGGTTCGCAGCCCGATTCGTAACCACTACGCTACCAGAGCTCCTTATCCATATGGATATAGCACATTTTATTTATTTATTCATAAGTTGATGAACATTTGGCTTGTTTCCACTTTTTTTGGCTATTATGACTAATACTGCTATGACCATGAGTGAATAAGTTTTTATGTAGATATATGTTTTTATTTCTTTTGGGTACATACCTTGGAAAAGAATTCCTGGGTGATCTGGTAAGTCTACATTCAACTTTTTAAGGAATCACCAGCAATGTAAAAAGGTTATAATTATACCATAGACTTGCCAACATTTGTAATTTCCTGTTTAAAAATTATTGTTCTTGTTATCATCATTGACATCATCACCAACATTATCATTACCCTAGTGGATATGAATTGGTGTCTCATTGTGGTTTTGATTTGCATTTCTCTAACAATCAACAACAAATAGTAATGACTAATAATGGAGTCTACTTGTTTTTTAAATCCAGTAGATTCAGATTCTGATTAAGTCTGTCTTTATCCTTACTCATTACTTAGGCAGAATCAAGAAAAACGATTTAAATTTCATTACCACTTAAATTTAGTTTGAAAGTTAAAGTGGTAGAACAAAAACACATTTAGCACACTCTTAACTATGACTGCCATATTGCTGGCTTTCTTTCTAGCTTTTTCTTGGCATAGCAATAAAATTTAATTAAGGAAGGTAGTACAATAGAAAGCTGATTGAGAAATTGTTGGCTAAGGTTAACTAAACTGAGTCAAACGATCCTCGAACTTCCTGTTTTTCTGACTTCAAATTGTTTTAGGTAATTTTTCTTGGCTATATAGGGGCCCTCCTGTCTTTAAATAGTTTCTTCTGCTGCTGGACTCTCATTGTTTGTTCATCTAGGCTACTATATCACACAAAGAGCTCTGGTAGCATAGTGTGGGACAGCCATTAAGTCAAAGTCAAAATTATTTCCAACCAAGTAAACTGATATCAATTGACTGTTTCATTTTAGGGATTTCAGCCCAGTGCTTTAAACACACAAGATAACACTGTAAAAGATTTAGAGTAGGCTGTCCAATGTATTCACTCAGTAAACATGTATTGAGCATGTGCCAGACACTGTATCATGATGGCTGTGGATCAAACAATCCTACCTCAAAGAACGTACAACCTAATGTTAGTTACATAGGCACATAACAAGTAGCTATAAAGTAAAGCTGAGTTAAATAAGCCTTCAAAAGCGGTGTGAGATGCAGCAAAGCAGAGGAAGCAGCACCTAACGCTGATTGAAGAAATCAGATGAACTTCATCAAGGAAGTTTTGAGGCGCAAAGCTGGACCTTGAAGGAGTGTAAGAGTCACAACCATGGAGAAATGGTGGGGCAGAAGAGAAAGAGGAGGTACTATGTGAAAAAAGGCCCCCTATCTTGGCAAAAGGAATTCCATGTAGAAAAGAAGAGAGGACAAGAAAATAAATGGCATTTTCCAGAAATAGCACACAGTCCAGAATAGCTGGAACACAAATTATATGAAGAGCAGTGGCCGGTGCAGCTATAACTACAGGGCGGTGCCACATCATGGGAGGTTTTGAATGTTGGACTATGAATCTCTTTTCATTGATCAGTAGAATTTGACCTCGTAAAAGCCACTACTTACTACTTACGCAATGATCTGAAAGCTTTTGTTCAACAGCATAACAACTGGAATGAGCAAAATATATACCATTTCAGAAATAGTGTCATTACATTAAATAACATATATCATTTATACATGAAAGATATACAAGGGACTTCAAAAGTTCATGGAAAACTAGAATAAAAAGATAATGGAATTTAAATAAAGATATATGTGGAGTTCTGGTGTAGTACTATAAGATAAACACTGGACTGGTAACCACAGGTTGGCAGTTCAAACCCACCAACCGGTCATCGGAAACCCTATAAGGATTGATGTGAGTCATAACTGGCTTGACGGCACTTAACAATGACACACACACACACGAATATACATGAGGAGGATTAAAAAAGTTTGTGGGGAAAAAAATGGAATTTTCCACTAACTCTTGAAGCCCGCTGGTATATATAATACACATACAGCCTTGGTGGTGCAGTGGTAAATGATGGGTTGCTAACCAAAAGGTCAGCAGTTCGAACCCCCAACCACTCTGCAGGAGAAATATGTAGCAGTTTGATATGTGGACTGAACAACAGCATTATTTGCGGGCATAAAATTGAGGCAGAGTTTCCTTTAAATCATTCATTCCCTTGACCACATTCTTCAGAGCCACTTCTAGAAATTGAACAATGGCCAGGCAGTACTAAGCATTCTGTTGAACAAAATGAGCCACATTTCAGGAAGTGTTCAATGTAACAAGATGCACTGCTAGTGAGAATACCATCTTGAGATTTATGATCATTTTATATGTTACAGACAAGATCAGTTACACAATTTGCAAAGCCATTTTAACACATTTTCAAAATGGAAATGTGTTAAAATGTATCCAGAATTTCAAAAGGGAGACTGCAGAAAGCTAAACCCAATACAAGGTCCTGCACAACTGCACAGTTTGCAAATTCACAAACCTGACTCTGATGGCCAACACTAACTTCTAGTCTCATCTTTTTAATATCTTATTTATTTTGATGACAATATCCACAACCTGATATCCACATTATAAACATGCATCCATTTGGAATTTCTTCATGCACTGCTCAATGGCACTGGCTACACACGTCATACTGTGTCACTCTTCTCACTGTCTATCCCCATATTGTTTCATCACCATTCATTCAGTCTCTCTGCCCCTTAAATCGATCATCTGTGCTTTACATGAACTCTTTCATTTTTTTGTTTTTATTGTGAAGTGATAGTTTACCTGGGAGAACACTGGTTTTGCACTTATCCTATCATATTTTGTTTCATTGCAATGATTACAATCTCTTCAATGAATCATCATTCAACATTTGCTGCTATTCTTCTCTCTGGGTTTTTTTTTTTTTTTTTTTTTGGTGTTGTTGTTGTTGTTTGTTTTTGATGAACACAAAAACACTCAGGAATATATAACCATCTAAACAACCAAAAGGCACATTTGCAAGCCTGCCTCCTGGCTGCCAACACACAGCCTTTCTCTTTCCATGAGTCTAGAATCCTCAGCTGCTCTATCTCTCCATGTCACCATCTCTGCCTCCATCTCTGGTGTTGTTGCTTCTCTGGATAGGGTCTCGCATTCCACTCCTGCTCTTCTCCCTTGATGGTCCTAGGACCCTCTGTTCCTAGACAGTAAGATGAACTACGCCCTGCTTTTTGTTATAGTTACAGTTTTGACAATCACATTTATTCATGATAGCAACTACTTGCTATTGAGTCATAAGAATCTTATCCCCATCTCCTTTCACCAGACATGTCTAGACAAGATGAAAACTATTCAGTGGGGATTCCACCTTCCCCTGCACACTCTGAAACTAAACTTCCTCTTGAAAACTTGTAAGCCAACCACTTCATGCTTTTATAGCCACACACACACACACACACACACACACACACACACACATTTTAGGTAGCCGATGTCTAAATGACCATCCCTATCAACTGTGTGTGGCGCTGTGGGGTAATGCGCTGGACTGCAAAGTTGCTTTGAACCGTAAGGTTGGCGGTTCAAGTTCACCAGTCTCCCCTTGGAAATCCTATCAGCAGGTTCGCTATGGGTCAGAATCGACTCAACAGCACTTCATAACAACAACAATCAAACTTGTATACCAAGGGGATAGGCTTTGATTCTTGATGTTAAGACTCTTGCCCTCTCAGTTGGTATTTTGAGCTACTACCAGCTGTTCCGCGGGAGAAGATGAGGCTTTCTACTCCCATAAAGATTTACAGCCTCGGAAACCCTGTACAGGGTCGCTATGAGTCAAAACCGACTCTATGGCACATAATCACCACCACATCCATAAGTATAAGTCAAGTTCATCAAATTGTAGCAATTTACACTTGTTTCCTTTATCAAATCTCTTTATCTTCCTTAGTTGAGTTCTGATTTTCAAGCCATCGAAACTAGGTCAAATGGATACTATCTGTAAGTCTGGGTGTTCTTGTGCATCACTCCCCACTTCATATCACCTGGATGCTTCACTCTCAGCTCTAGGCCTCTGTGGCTAGGTCATCGTCCATGGGCTCAGGAGTTCCCAAGTCTCCCCAAATAGATTAACTCTTGTCAGTTGAAATTCATATGGTAGTAGTGGTGGTTAGTGCCGTGGAGTCGGTTCTGACTCATAGAGACCCTGTATAGGATTTTCAAGGCTGTAAATCTTTACGGGAGCAGAAAGCCTCATCTTTCTCCCATGGAATGGCTGGTAGTTTTGAACTGCTGACTTTGAGATTATCAGTCCAACTCCTAACCACTACGCTACTAGAGCTCCTCTGAAATTCATACAGATAGTTATTAAGAATGCAATGTTCATGGCAAGCATTCTTTATTAATTGGGCTAAGCTTTTGTTTAGCTTAATGATGGCTTCATGGGATAATTTCACATGGTGCTGCGGGTTAATGTGCTGGACTGCAAAGTTGTTTTAGACTGCAAAGTAGGTGGTTAAAGCTCACCAGCCACTCCTTGGAAACCCTATATAGGGTCACTATGAGTCAGAACTGCCTCTAGGGCATTTAACAACAACAACATTTAATTATAATCTAGTTGATTGCCATGTCAGGTGCGCCTGAAGAAAATCAAGTAGATTATCACTAGAACAGTTCTCAACCTTCAAGTGTGAACTTATGTCACCAATTTATAGCTTGGAATTTATCCTAAACCTACTAGTAAGTTTTCCTTTTTTGCTTTTGTAGCAGTGGGAACTAGGAAGAACCCTCCTTGCAGGAGGGTTAATTCCACCTGTTCTTATAATGCCATTGTTCTGTTCACTGAGAACACTCAGGTTCCTTCTCCTTAACGAGTTTTTAAATTTTTGCCTCTTCATTGTTGTTATTGTTAAGTGCCATTGAGTCCATTCCAACTCATAATGATCCTGTATAGGGTTTCCAAGGAGCAGCTGGTGGGCTTGAACTGACAACCTTATGGTTCAAAGTCCTGTGCTGATCCTATAGCACCACACTAGGAGTCTTCATAAAGTCCTCGATAATAAGAGTTAAGATGATACGTTTTCAACCATATCCACTATATAACCTTAAACTGATATGTTATTTGGGAGTCCTGGTGTGGTGGTATAGGATAAGCACTGGACTGCCAACTGCATGGTCAGTTGTTCAAACCTATCAGCTGCTCCTTGGTAACTCTATATAGGGTCACTATGAATTGGAACCAACTTCACAGTACTTAACAAAAATAACAATTTATGCATAGTGGCAGTAAGCATGGCTGTGCTGCTGCTAACGTTGATAATGATGGCAGTGAGGGATCCTACTTGCTGAGTGTCCAGACCCTGTGCTGGGCATTTCCAGTCCTGAAAAGTCACCATTAATTATTACATGGTTTCTTTGATCTTTATCTTTTAGTTTTATTCCTCAGTATATTAACACTTTCATCAATGGAAAAGTACAGGAAGGAGGAAAAGAGAAAACTAAGTCAGACATTTTTACTAGATTTGGTGAGGAAAAAATGTTACTCTTATGGGTTGAGTTGTTTCCCACACGCAAAAAGATATGCTGAAGTCTTAACCCCTGGTAAGGCATAGGAATAAGGAAGACCAAAGAATTAATGCATTTTAATTACACTGTTGGTGAAGAATATTGAATGTACCGTGAACTGCCAGAAGACTGAACAAACTTCTTGGAAGAAGTACAGCAAAAAATGTTCTTTGGAAGTGAGAAAGATGCGATTTTATCTCACATACTTTGGACATGTTATCAGGAGGGACCAGTCCCTGGAGAAGGACAGCAAACAAGGCAGAGGGTTAGAGACAAAGAGGAAGACCCTCAACAAGGACTGACAGTGGTTGTAACACTGAGCTGAGATATGGCAATGATTGTGAGTATGGTGCAAGACTGGACAGTGTTTCATTCTGCTGTGCAAAAGGTCGCTATGAGTCCGAACCAACTCGACCGCATCTAACACCAACTGCCAACCCTGAGACCTATTTGAAAATTAGGTCTTTGAAGATGTTATCAGTTAAGTTAATACACGGTCATGCTGGGGTAGGGTGGGTCCTAATCCAATCTGAGTTGTTGTTAAGTGCTGTCAAATCGGTTCTGACTCATAGCAACCCTGTATCGGGTTTCCACGGAGTAGCTGGTGGGTTTGAACTGCTGACCTTGTGGTTCACAGTCCAGTGTTGATCCTACACCAGGAGTCCAATCTGAATGGTATCCTATAAAAGAGGAAAAGAAACAGTGAAGATGCATCAAGAAGTCAAGGAATGCTTGGAGCTACCCAAGGCTGTGAGAGAGAAAAGAAGGGAGGGAGAACGGCCCCGCCCAACATGTTGATTTGGATTTCTTACCTTCAGAACTGTGACACAATACATTTCTGTTGTCTAGGAAATCAACACACTATTAAAAAACAACAACAACAACAACAAAAACCCCCTGAAAACTATCACTTAATTATAGCTTCTAAATGATCAGTGCATTTCATTTATTCTCTCTGACCTTTAATGGCTAAATTGGTCACTAGGTTTATCTGCAATAAATAAATTGGCCATCTCAGGTGATGAAATCATGAAGACACTGCTTTTTCTAAATGCAGTACAACATACATGGAGGCTTACTTGTCAACAGGAAAAAGTAAAGCAGCACTTACTATAGCTGTAAGTTCTACTCATCCAAAAAGTATGTGTCTTATGCTTCACGTTATATAAAACGTTCACGGTTCTCTAATAATTACCGTACCATCACCATGAAAGAATTTAAGGCTAGATCACCGTGTGGCCTCGAATCAATCAAGGACACAGATTTGACTCCGAGTGCTGTCTAATTGGAGTTAATCTATTTAGACTTCACCAATTTCAGCAGAGCTCATCTCTCAATTAGAACACTTTCAAGTGATCTGAATTAGATTACTGACTAGATGACTCCTATTTGCTTTAACTAGAGGAATCACTTCAGTCTATTGAAACTTTCCAAAACAGTGTATGTGTAGCTTTAGTTTGGTACGGAGATTTTCTTTATCTTCATTTTGCCTTTTTATTTTTTATTCGGGGAGACTATATTCCACTATCCTCTGGATATAAGAGAGAGTTTTCCTTTTTACATGCAGAAGACATATCTAGTATCTCAGGACTTTTTGCCTCCTGAGCTACAGATTAACAGCATTAGCAAAAGTAGTTCAGCCAGAGGGGAATTGAACAGCAGCTGAGTCAGTCTAATAATTTACACTGGGGAAAGCCCTTGGAATTCAGAGGCACATTGCCCAGCTGGAGAGACAAATCTAATCTCTGCTAATGATGTTCCTCCCTTGCTATCCTATCAGGGCTGGGCTTTTTAGACATGCGCACATAATTACATATGTACACTCAGAGTCTAATGAAGCCAAACAACACAGACACCCAGGATTAAATTACACAGTAAGACTTCCAGGCGTCATCTGGCCTCTACATCCTGCCTCATAAATGCTGTCCATGGTTCACAATGTGGAGCTGTTACAGGTCTTCAGAGTTTAAAAATATATACAACTAAATACAAAAATCCAAAGGGGACGATACGATGACAGTATTATGGATTGAGTATAAGAAACGTGACTTTTTCCATAAGCAAATGCATATTAGGACACAGATAAACACACTGATTCTGTTCCACAAAGGAAGCTACTGACAAAAATGCACAGTACGGTAGGAGAAAAGATGCTGGAAAATAAGAACAAAATGTTAGAAACAAAAAGCCAAGGGAAAATCCAGCTGACAAAAATAGTTTGTTATCATGACTAATTGCGATTGTCGCAACTGTAAAGGTAGAAGTTTTGTAATAAAAAGGGGTGAGTGGTCAATCTTACAGTCCCAGAGCAGATGACCCTGGGACCATCAAGGGAGAAGAGTGGGAGCAGAGTGTGGGACCCTAGCCAGAGAAGCAGCAATGCCAGAAATGGAGGCAGAGATGATGACATGGAGAGACAGAGCATCTGAGGATTCTAGACACATGGAGGGAGAGGGGATATGTGCTGGAAGCCAAGGGGTGGGATGGGGAGGTGGGGGTGGTGGTGGCAAGGTGTGCCCTTTGGCTGTTTGAATGATTGTATATTCCTGATAAAGCATGCAGGGGATTGTAATCATTGCAATGAAACAAAATGATGTTCCCTCATGTAAACTATCACTCAATTCACAATAAAAACTTACTAACAATAATAATAATTTGTGTGCTAACAACTGGTAAAAGTGGTGCACAGATTTGGCCTGAGCTTTCTGTTGCTCAAAACAAAAAGACTCAAATTATTATACAAATAAGATAAAAATTATTCCAGTTTCCCAGGAGAACCAGTGTTTGCTTGTACTAAGGCTTGGGAAGGCTTCCTCACATAGACAATACAAAGCCTCAACAATACCCTCAGAGTAGCATCTCTCCTACAACATAACTCTCCATAAAGGCAGAGATTCCCAAGTATTCAAAAGAGCAATACTTGCAGTAAGAAATTACAAATAAGGAATCCCTTATTCTTTCAAACTCTGACTTAACCATGAGAACAAACCCAATTTGACCTTTATCATACTTAAACTTTCAAAAAGAAAAAAAAAAAATGAGTAGCTAAGAATTATAGGTTATATTCTCTTTGCAAGACACTAGAATGCAAATGTTCTAGGTTTTCATTTAAGGGTAGATTAATAAACTTTAACAATCAACAAAGAAGAAGAAAGAGCTGGACCATCCTATGAAAATTCTGGGGTCTGACCAGAATGTGTGCCTTAAAGTCTCATCTCCACCCAGATCTGGGCCAAGAAAGATCAACCCAGCTATGTGGTTCATTTGTTATTACAACTCATTATTCTAATGGAGTTTTATTGATTCTCAATATTTTTATAGGTAAAAGTATTTTTTATATAAAACCCCTGGCAAACAGTATCAATGATTTTAGAGAGGCAAGCAATTTAATAGTTACTATCTGTGCTGCTTTATTGAAATCAATAGATAGGGAGTGCTGAGGCCGGGAGCCACCATCTGGAGCTGTAAATTATAATCTTGCTGCATGGTAATGGATGGAGGCTGATCCATGAAGCTCCCCTAAGAGAATCCATCTATCAGTGCACCCATCCATAAAAGGGACTAAAGAAAAGGGCAGCCACCAAGTGCAGACAAGCAACTGTCATCCAGTGTGCTGACAGATTTTCATAAGCAACCCTCAAACACCACGTTCCTTGCTATACCCAACTCCTGGAAATTATAGGGAAAATTCTAACACTTTCAATATTGGCAATCAGAGAGGGTTTCAGGATTTAAAAAGGTCTGAGGAGGGGAACCCACAAAAGATATCAAATGAGAGAGAATAAACAATAGGTAGGGCAGCTTCATCTATTTTTAATCAACTTGCAAATATTTCTTGAAAAGAAAATGGTGGTATTATTTATCATAAAATTAAAACTACTAATGAGAAGTTAACCTAAAAAGAGACTGCAAGGTTTTGCATGCATGTATTTGCATAAACTTGCAGATCCCCTAAACAAGCTGTCCTGTTGTTGCTGTTATGAGTTGCCTTCAAGTCCATTCTGGTGAGCCTGTGTGTGCAGTGTAGAACTGCTCCACAGGGTTTCCAAAGCTGAGACCTTTCAGAAACAGACCACCAGATCTGTCTTCCGAAGTGCCTCTGGATGAATTCGAACCACCAACCTTTCAGATAGTAGTCACGTGCTTAACCACTGATGCCACCTAGGGGCCCTAACAAGGTGCCCTATTGTTGTTGTTAGGGGTTGTCAAGTCAGTTTTCGATTCATAGCCACCCTTTGTACATCAGAATGACACACTGCCAGGTCCTGCATCATCCAGTAGTCCCCTAGTGGGTGACTAATCTCTTCTGCCTCTTAGAGTAAGCTAAAGGCTTTGCTGCTTTGGACTATTTTTCCAAAATGTAATCATTTAAAGATGATATAAGCAGGTAAAGGCAGCAGGAGAACAAGGACAATTCTAATAAGAAGGAAAACTGTAAAGAAAATTGTATTTATCAAAACAATCAGAAAACTACAAGTTAAAAACAAAACCCCCTTAGGGTATTTTTTCAAAGTCTCAAAGTTTCTGTTTTGTTAACTTTTTATTGTGAATTGAGTGATGGTTTACATGGGAGAACACTGATTTTGCATTGCAATGATTACAATCTCCTCTGTGCATCATCATTCAAAAGTATTTGCTTCTATTCCCTCTGTTTGTTTGTTTTTTTTGGGGGGGGCAGGATATACACACAAACACTCAGGAATATATAATAATTTAAACAACCAAAGGGCACATTCTACAAGCCTGCTTCCTGCAAGCCAGCACACAGCCTTTCTCTTTCCATGAATCTAGAGTCTTCAGCTACTCTTTCTCTACATGTCAAATCAAGTTTTAAAGGGCACCTGACATTCTTTTTAAAAAGGGGAATTGAATCAAAAGTGCTAGAACAGTTTTTGGTGTTTTTTTTTTTTTTTTGCATACTGCTTAAATTGGTTAGATGTTGAGCTGCTGACCACATGATTGGCAGTTCAAACCTACCACTCACTCTACAGGAGAGAGATGAGGCTGTCTGCTTTGGTTAAGATGAACAGTCAGAAAACCCTATACAGGGTCACTAAGAGTTGAAATCAACTTGATGGCAGTGGGTTTGGTGTTAGTTTTCTTAACTCAAACTAAGATCTGTTATACCTGCTAAGATAGTCAAGGAGCTTTACAAGTGTCCCCACATTATACCACAGCCATTTAAGAAATGTACTCCTTAGATTTGCTAGCCAAAAATGACTCCTGAAAACTTCCCATTTCTGTTAGGAAAGTCATTTGGTCAGTTATTTTCTATTCAGCTCATTCACCAATTCCACAAAAGTTTTGATAATCACCAGTAAGATAAGCACTATACCAGCACTTCATAAAGAAGCAAGGATGCTGCAAAGATGAACAAGATGGTACAATCCTGCTCTGGAGGAGTTTACCTTTAGTAAGGGAGAAATGAATGAATTAATAATTACTATGTAGTGTTAAGAGTTCTGGTGTGGCACTGTGGGTTAATGCACCAGACTGCAAAAACGTTTGAACCGCAAAACTGGCAGTTCAAGCTCACCTGCTGCTCCTCAGAAACCCTATACAGGGTCGCTATGGGTCAGAACTGACTCGACAGCACTTTAGAACAACAACAACAACAATGTAGTGTTAGAAACTCTCCTCTAAAAGTGACAGAGACACAATTTTGAAATACAAAGAATAAGGAAAGGGTACAAAGAATTGCAGATGAATAAGGAAAGGTTATAAAGAATATTGGAGTCCTGGTGTAGGGCTGTAGGGTAAGCACTGGGCTGCTAACCACATGATCAGCAGTTCAAATCCACCAGCTAGTCCTTGGAAACTCTATGCAGGGTCACTATGAGTAGAAACCAACTCGATGGCATTTAACAACAACAATAACAAATAAAGAATATTAAGAAACCTTGGTGGCATGGTGGTTAAGTGCTCAGCTGTGAACTGAAGGGTCAGCAGTTTAATCTTACCAGCCACTCCACGGGAAAAAGATGTTGCAGTCTGCTTCCACAAAGATTACAGCCTTTGAAACCCAATTGGTAGTTCTATATTGTCCTATAGAGTCACTAGGAGTCAGAATCTACTAGTGGCAACGGGTTTTAGTTTTCCTTGTTTTTCATAACGAATATCAGCCAGAGGGACTGGCATGCAAAAAAGGCATGGAGATATGAAAATCACATGGAATTTGGGGAAAGAAGGAATCCTTTGGGAGGGCTGATATAAAAGCTAGGGCTGGAAAAGCAGATTAGAGGAATTTTTTTCTATGGGCAGAGAGCTATTAGAGAGGTGAAGGAAGTTGTCATTATTGGATACGAAGGATGATTCCGTTTAAGGATAAAAGATGGATTAAAAATAGAGTGTGGAAAAAAGGTAATCTAAAGAGAATGGAATGGATATGAGAGGTAGTTAGAAGACAGAACGCATAGTGACTACAGGATTTTGAGAGACTGAGTGAAGGAACAAACAGGGGGCAGACCACATATAAATTATGACCCACTATCTGCAGCATCCAGCCCTGCAAGATAAACCATTATCTTCAGCATCTATCCCAGGATGTCAAATCACTATCTGTCCATGGAGCCCAAACAATCCCTATAAATATGGGCCCCAAATGGCCAGGACTTGATTAAGAGCTAACAGCTTCCTTAATTTTTGTCCCTGATTTAATTTAGGACCAACTAGAAAAAGTCAAATCATATAAAATATGCCCCTTCCCATTATCTTACCTCCAGATTCCCCATGCCAACAACCTCCAATCAGAGATTCCCGTTTCTCTACTATAAAGCTTTCTCTCTCTGCCTGCCTTTGAGTTTCTGTGAAATGAAAGTGAAGGTGGTTGACTCCCTTACTCTAGCAAGCTATGACTAAGTAGGCTTTGTTTGCTCTTATTTAGACTTTTATTTATTGCCACAAGCAATGGTGAGAGAGAGAGCCTTCCAGTGTGGAGGAATGGATAACACGGGTAAGGCAGAAAACAGGTGTCAGTTAGGAAACAGCAATGAAGACTCAGACTTTTGCAAACTCCATCAAGGAAGACAGTGGGAAACAAGGAATAAGGAAATGGCTAAACTGAAACTGGGGCAAAGAAGTGCAAATATTGTTGAAGAGACAAATGTCAGGGAAATTTTCACACAATTACCATGCTCAGGTCAGAGAATTACAGATTCTATTTCTCATTAGCTGAGTGATCAGTATTATTTTTCCTCAAGGGTAATTTCATCATTTTCCTTTGTCTCTTTTATGATCTTCTTAAATCTACCACCTAGCCCCAACTCTCCTTCCCCTCACTAATACATACTCAAATAGTCTCCCCTACCCTTTCCTCCCACTACCCACACGTTAGTTTGTGGTACTCTGTTAGTTTGCATGCTGCTATAAAGCTGGAAAGTATGCCATTTATTTGGCACCCATGGTGCACAGGTTTTGGAAGAGCTTCCAAATTGAGACAGATGAGGAAGATGTACTTCTGAAAAATTAGACAATGAAAACCCCATAGATCTAAATAGAATATTGGATGATATAGGCTGGAAGGCACTCCAAATACACAGTGGTTACAACAATGAACTCTAGCATACCAGTAATTGTGATGATAGTGTGGGATTGGGCAACATTTTGTTTTGTTATAAATAAGATCACCATGAATCAGACTGAATTCCAACCTAACAACAACAACCCTTTTCTCAACCCAACAGTGTTCCTTTCTCCAAATCCTATCATCCATGAGCCTCTCTGTGGGTCTCAACAAAGCAACCACGGCTAAAGAACAATGAACACAGTTAACAAACTACCTCTATCATCAAAGGCCAAATCTATATTTCCATTAGCTCCTTACACCTTTATTGCTTCTTGCTTTATTTAAACTTTAGGTCTTTTGAATGCAACTTGGTTACCTGTGAGTTCTAATGACCATTAACAATCAGAAGTACCTAATGTGGGCACCAAGGAGCCCTGCAGGCACAATTTTAAGTGCTCAGCTGATAACAAAAAGGTTGGCAGTTTGAATCTACGCAGCAGCTCTGCAGGAAGACTTAGCGATCTGCTCCCATAAAGAAAATCTTATGGGGCAGTTCTACTTTGTCACATGGGTTGCCATGAATCAAAATCAATTTGACGACACTTGGTGTGGTGTTGTAGGATGAAGTTCTGGACCATAAAGTCAGTTTGAATCATAAGCTTGGTAGTTCAAACCCACCAACCACTCCTTGGAAACCCTATACAGGTTCGCTATGAGTCAAAACAGACTTGACTGCACTTAACAACAACGACAACGTGGATGCCATCATTCCAAAGACCTTTCAGGGCAGCTACTATTTCCATGAATACCAGTGTACTTGCATTGACCTTAAGAGCTTAGGTTCCCTGAGAAAATGATTCTGATTCCCTATTTCCTGCAAAAGACAGAAGAGGGGGGGATGATGACACAAGAGTAAGGAAGTCAGTGTTGCAATTCCACAAGCCTCTCCTGAGCGCCTGCTGCTGTGCTTTCTAGAAACCACGTGGGAGTTGTTGTTGTTAAGTGCCGTCGAGTCGATTCCAACCCATAGTGACCCTGTATAGGGTTTCCGAGGAGCAGCTGGTCAGCTTGAACCACCGACCTTGCAGTTCAAATGGCTTTGCAATCTGGTGCATTAACCCACAGTGTCACAAGGTAAAAAGATGGCAGCCTTGTTATCTTTGTGTATATCCGACATACTTCATAATTTAATTATAAAAACAGAAGACTTGGTCCCTCTTGGTTGCTCTTCAAATCTCAAATCTAGTAGGGCAGTTAGTCACAAAAGCAAGTATAGCTGAAATCAAGGTGGACCATGATAAGCGCTTATAATAAAGCTACAAAGTACAGATTTATCTTTCTGCTTTGGGGGGGGGGGGAGTAAGTCTGGTCATCTGTCTCCAGAGAAATATGAAAGCAAAAGTCTGAAATTTGTCATGGGTGGGGTGAATAGGAGGAAGATGTCTTTCTTGCTGATGCATCTGATAAGCCTTTAAATGAATATTTTTGCTTCTACAACTATAAAGACATTACAGCTAGCCTATGGGTCACAGGCCTGAAGCAGCTGCCAGGTCTGGTTTTCTAAAACTCTTGGCTGTTTCTCCTTACACCATTTCCAGTGCTCTTGCTACTGTAGTCTGTCTACAGCCCTCAGAACTCTCCCAGGGGTCTGCCAGCTTCTCCCTGCAGTCTACCTTCTCCTTCACCACCACACTCATACAAGAGGTGACCTTAAAGCCCCCAGTGAGTAATTTCACAGGACAAAAAGTGTAGTTCTTCCAGAAGGCAGGCAGAGACCAGGAGGCCTTTCGGAGTCCCTCTGGCATATGGGCAGGCTCTACTCCAGTCTCATCCACATTGCCACTGACAGGCCTGGGACCGAAGCCTGACAGAAATATTTAAAATCCTGGCACCAGTCCACTCCATAGTCCTCGTGCCAGGCAGAGAAATGTGTTTTTGCATCTTATTTATTTTTTTTTTTGGCCAGATGACTTCTTAGATAGACTGTAAGAGTCAGATTGATTTTGTTTCTTCCCCACACTCCCCCTGCCCCCACCAAAAAAAAAGAACATAAAAATCAGTCCTGTTTAAAGCAGGGAGTTTCTGGTAAAGCCTTACAAAGACCTTTGTACACAATCAAAGCAAAAGATTTAGATTTTCTCCCTGAAATCTATAAATCCAAACGCACTGCCATTCAGTCGATTCCAACTTGTAGTGTACCTGTATAAGGTTTTTGAGGCAGTAAATCTTTATGAGAAAAGAAAACCTCATCTTTCTCCTGCATAGTGGCTGGTGAGTTTGAACTGTTGATCTTGTAATTAGGAGGCATCTTAGTTTATCTCTATTGTTGTTGTTGTTGAGTGCCATCAAGTCAGTTCCAACTCATAGTGACCCTGTGTAGGGCTTCTGAGGATAAGCTGGTGAGTCTGAACGGCCAACTTTGCTGTTCAAACCAATCTTTCGGTCCAGTATATTATCCACTAGGACTCTACCTATGGATTTGTTGTTGTTAAATGCAGTCAAGTTGGTTCCAACTCATAGTGACCCTTTATAGGGTTTCCAAAGAGTGAGTGGTGAGTTTGAACTGCTGACCTTGTTGTTCAAACCAACCTTGCAGTCCAGTGCTTTATCCCACAGTGCCACACCAGGAAGTCCCATCTATATATGTTGTTGTTATGGGCCGTGGAGTCGGTTCTGACTCACAGCGACCCTGTACAGGGTTTCTGAGACTGTAAATCTTTATGGGAGCAGAAAGCCTCATCTTTCTCCCGCGGAACGGCTGGTAGTTTTGAACTGCCAACCTTGTGGTTCGCAGCCCGATTCATAACCACTGCACTACCAGAGCTCCTTCATAGTGCAACAAAAATATTTGCTGTGCTAAAATATGCTGTATTGTTATTGTTAAGTGTCACCAAGTCAGTTCTGACTCATAGCGAACCTGCACAGGGTTTCTGAGGAGTGTCTGATGAAGTTTGAATTGCCCACCTTGCAGTTTAAACCAACCTTGCAGTCTAGTATATTATCCTGCAATGCCGCACCAGGACTCCATGCTGTATTGTAATGTGTTTATATACTGCATAAAAGTATTTAAGACAAGTCAACATTTATGACTTGAGTAATTTTGCAGTTTTATGATTTGGAAATATGTTATGAGGAGTCAGGAGTTCCAGCTGTGCCATAATGGGTTGTTTGACCTTGGGCAAATGATCTCTAAGGTTACTTTTTAGTAACTAAAAAAATATTTTGTGAATTTAAGGAATCAGATCATCCAACGATGGAACAAGGATATCTCAAAACTGATTGGATCCTCCTTATTAGGCCTGTCTAAGGTGGGGCACATCTATCAGAGGACTAAACCCCATGACCTTTCCCATTCTTTCAATTATACAATTCTCTCATTTTAGAGATTAGTTCTGGAGACCATAAAACAAGTAGAGAATGAAATTAATTTAACAATGAAAGGGGAGGTGGGGGCACTCAGTCTTCTAGTTACAGTAAATGTTTATGTTAGCAGAGCAATGGCAGGTATTGCAAGTCACTGTGAAGCTAATAGGGACTGTTTGTCTTGGGCATGGTTGCTGGGTGGTGTAAACAGCTCTTCAAACAATTCTCAGCCATGAGAAGGTCTAAATGCCTTCACAGTCACTCCAGCCTGAGCACACCGGCTTTCATCAAAGTCTTCTTACTGCCAGTCTGGAAAATTAAGGGACAAGGACCACAAGCAGCTCTCCTTGTCTGGGGGCATACAGACATTTCCTACAGTGAGCGTGCTTGGCATAGGGAAGTTTTATCAAAACTGGCAAATAAAAACAATAATCACTTACATTATCTTTTAAACTTACAGGAATCAATGATCTTACATTTGTAGACTGAGTTGAGTTTTATAACTAACTTCACATACTTGTAATAACCTCATAGTAGTTACGTGAGGTGTGTAGACCAGGTTATTATTAAGCCTCCTGTGAGGAAAATTAAGGTTTAGTGAAGTCTGGTAACATTCCCTTTCCCTAACAGTGGGAATCTTATCAAATCCTTATTATATGAATTTCAACGGCTTTAAGTACTTTTGTTACAGGAGGTCTGGCAGGAAAAGTATGTTTATGATTTCAGTATATATTTATATATCCAGGAAATGACACAGAAATCAAATGTTGTTATGGAATTTCAGGAAGTAAACTTTAAAAACAATCCTAAATTGTAATGATGTGTTAAAAACCTGAATTAGAAATAGATGTTGAATTAGAAATGCCTGATTCATTTTAAAGGCGCCCTGGTGGTACAGTGGTTAAAGAACTAAGCTGCTAACCGAAAGATTGGTGATTCAAAACCACCAGCTACTCCATGATAGAAAGATGTCACAATCTGCTTCTATAAAGATAGGTGGTGGTGGTGGTGGGCTGTGGAGTTGGTTCCGACTTGTAGCGACCCTGCATAGAGTTTGCAAGGCTGTAAATTTTTTCAGGAGCAGAAAGCCTCATTTTTCTCCCGTGAAACCGTTGGTAGTTTCAAACTGCTGACCCTGACATTAGTAGATCATAGCCACTATGCTACCAGTGTTCCAATACAGCCTTGAAAATCCTATGCAGCAGTTCTACTCAGTTCTATAGGGATGCTCTGGGTTGGAATCAACTCAATGGCAGTGGATCTGGTTTTTTGGTTTTGGTTGCACCTGGGAAATTATAAAAGGGAACCAAAAAAACTAGAGCAAACCCAATTCAGGCTTTAATTTAGCAATATGATTCTGGAAGTTATGTAATGGTAAAGCTTAGTATACTGGGAAGAAAGAATGAAAAGTCAGTATATTGGTTTAAAAATGAAGCATGGAAAGCAAAGTATTTGAAATAGGTAATAAACATATCAAGAAACAAAGACATTTCTACAGAAATTACACTAAAAAACAAATTTAGACTGATAAAATATTAAGCAAAGGAGCTAAGTGCTAAATATAGCCCATATTCAAACAAAGGGAGATTTGGGTGTAAAGAATGAAAAAGCTTTAAGCCTTAGAAGGAAAAGATGCTAATAATATCTGTGAAGATTTAGTATGCTTACACACTGTATATGCCTCATCATATTTAATCTTTACCTATCATGGAAATTAACATTATCATCACTTTAGAGATGCGAACACTGAGACTCAGAAAGGCTAAACAAGTTGTCCACAGTTAAGTCCACAGAGATGCCTAAGTCCTTCTCCCCCTAGAAAAGGTTATATTTCAATTTTGTAGTTATATTTGTTGTTTTTGTTGTTAAGTGCAACCAAGTCAGTTCCAATGTATAGCGACTCTATATAGGCTTTCTGAGGAGCAACCACCCACCTTGCTGCGGTTCAAACCAACCTTGTGGTCCAGTGCTTACCTTAAATCGCCACACCAGTAGTTATATTTAGCTACTGGAAATATGAGCAATTAAGACTTTTTTTCTAATAATTTTTAAGCTGAAAACTTGCTTCCCCAGTCATATTTTGAGTGCCTATTTCAACTGGTTTGAACTGCAAGATCGGCAGTTTAAACTTACCAACCTCTCCTCAGAAACCCTATACAGGGTCACTGTAAATTGGAGCTCACTGGATGACCACAATAACGATCTGGGACAAGCCAACATACTATTCTATCATTCTATATATTTATGAAGTATTACTGCTGTAAATCATACTAGGCATCCAGGGATAGACAGATGTGCAAGACATCATTCCCTAGCCTCAGGGCTTATCTGCATTAAATCAATTCAATTAAATTCAAATTATCTTCTACATTCTTAATTAGCATCGTTCTTTTAAAATTCTACTCCAAACAAGCAGGTCCTTAAGGACAACAAACTGGAGGGACACAGGGTAAATGAAGAGCTCTAAATGAGAGGTCACTGTCTACTGTGGGACAGAGGGGGTTCTGGGAATAATTCTTCAAAAATCCTGCAACCAGATAATTCCACTTTATAGCACATTCTTGTTTCCCTTTGTTACTGCCTGTTCTGGATTGAATTGTGCTTACATCTCCCCATGCCCTCCAAAATGTATTGGAGGGCTGTCCCTCCTAATACCTGTGGGAGTGATCTTTGTTATGTTAATGAGACCATAGGTTGTGTCTTAAACATAACCACTTTGATTAAATGCTGTGGAGTCGGTTCCGACTCATAGTGCCCTATACAGGGTTTCTGAGGCTGTAAATCTTTACAAGAGCGGGAAGCCTCATCTTCTCCCTTGGAACAGCTGGTGGTTTCAAACTGCTGGCCCTGAGGTTAGCAGCCCAATTTGTAACCACTATGCTACCAGAGCTTCTTAGAGAAAAAAAGCAAATTAGGCCCAGGGAAGCAAGGGTTCTTATTGTCATTAGTAGCCTTTGAGTTGGTTTCACCCATAGCGACCATGTGAAGCACAGAATGAAACGCTGTCCGGTCCTGTGCCATGCTCACAATTGCTGCTACACTTGAGCCTGTTGCTGTTATCAATGTGCCATTCCATTTTGTTGGGGGTCTCCCTCTTTTTCGCTGACCCTCCACTTTGCCAAGCACGATGTCTTTCTACAGGAACTGGTCCTTTCTGATAATATGTCCAAAGTATGAGAGATGAAGTCTGGCCGTCCTGGCTTCTAAACCACGTGGTTGTAAATTCAATTTGTCCATTTCAGCTCACTAATGCCTAGGATATTGATGTTTATGTGTTTCATTTCATTTTTGGCAACTTCCAATTGTCCTAGATTCATACTTTGTACATTCCAAGTTTCAATTATTAAGGGATGTTTACATCATTTTGAGTTGTGCCCCATCAGCAAATGAAGGTCCCAAAGACTTTACACCATGTGTGACATTATGGTCAACTCTACTTTGAGAAGGCAGCTCTTCCCTAGTCCTATTTTGAGTGCCTTCCAACCTGAGGGGCTCACCTTCTGGCACTGTATCTGACAATATTCTGGCGCTCTTCTTCATGTCTCAGTATTCAATATTGTGCTGTTGTCTGACAGTGTTCCACTGCTATTTCTAAGGCTATCAGTGACTAAATATTCAGCAGTAGTCCGTCTCTCCGTCTTCCAAGTTGGTCTTAGTCTGGAAGTTCAGCTGAAACTGTCCCCATGGGGGACTCTGCTGGCATTGAAAACACCAGTAGCATAGCTTACAGCATCACAGGAACCAGCAAGTCACCAGTGTGCAATAAATTGACAGACAAATGGTGGAGAGAAGCATGTACAAATGGCAAAAGATAGAAACTACATGGAGATTGCCAAGGAACCAAGAACCACCTGGGCTAGAATAGCTGAGATGAGCATTGTCCCTCAGAAACAAAAGAGAGTCTTTCCCTAGAGTTAGCCCTGAAATTGGACTTCTAGACTCCTAAACGTCAAGAAAAAAAGTTTCTACTCTTTAAACTTGCGGTATTTCTATTACAGCAGAACTAAGAAGCTAAGATATTGCCCAAGATGCAAACCCATCTAGTTTATAGTCTCGAACATATGTTTTTCTGGGCATCCTCTTCCCTTCCCCCTCCAGTACCATCCTGTTCCATCTGTAACATCTTGGCTGAATGCCTCCTCAAGCTCCTGAAGTGAATGATCACATTAGATTTTTTCTCTTCTTATTCCCAATCACCATATCTCTGATTTATCACAAAAATCTTGTGGACATCCTTTCATCAGCAAAAATTTGGAAAGCCATTGAAATAAGAAAAAATATACATATTACTGGGTATTTAGTCTACAGCATCATTGCAAATTTCTCTGAGCCTTTCATGATTTTGAGATATTTGTTGATGATAGTTTCTTAAAAAAAAAAAAAAAAAAAAAAAAAGACTCTCTTTTGTTTCTGAGGGACAATGCTCATCTCAGCTATTCTAGCCCAGGTGGTTCTTGGTTCCTTGGCAATCTCCATGTAGTTTCTATCTTTTGCCCTGGGCTTCGATCCATGGTGACCCACATAGGGAACAAAATAAACAAAATGCTGCCTGGTCTCCATATCACCCTCATGATTACAGTAATGCTTAAGTCCACTGTAGTCTTTCAACCTAGGGCCTCATCTTGCAGCAATACATGGACAATATACTATTGTGATCCATAGGGTTTTCATTGGAAAAATTTAGAAGTAGATTTCCAGGCCTTTCTCCCTCGTTTGTCCTAGTCTGGAATCTCTAATGAAACCTATCCACCACGGGTGACCCACCTGGTATCTGAAATACTGTTAACATAGCTTCCAGCGTCATAGCAAACCGCCACATTACAATCCAGTGACAGAAGGTTTAGTGAGGTTCAAGGTGGTGGTTGAGATATTTACAATTCTAAAAATGGAAGCAAACTGATTCATGTCCAAAGACATGCAAAGGAACTGTGTCTGGTAGGATTTAATTGATTATTGCTTGATAGATATTGGCCAACTTTTGTGCCTAACTGTAAATTTGCTTCAGCATCTGTAATTGCCTATATACTGCTGCTGTTGTTAAGTGTCATTTAGTCGGTTCCAACTTATAGCAACCCTGTATAGGGCTTCTAAAGGAGCTCTGGTAGCGTAGTGGTTACGAATCGGGCTGTAAACCGCAAGGTCAGCAGTTCGAAACTGCCAGCTGCTCCGCGGGAGGAAGATG
>NW_006408653.1:2431226-2433148 GCF_000296735.1 Chrysochloris asiatica
ATAGTATCATTTTTCCTTGAATTTTTTTAAAGTCCCCTCATACGTTTGTTAAATTTTACTTTTAACATCTTACTGGTTCTCTCACTAATTACTGAGTTAAATAAGATCTTTGACACATGTCCATTTTATGTGTTAATCCCTTGCAAAGTATTCTTTAACATTCTGAATGCCTCCTGAATTTGTGCACTTCTCCTTATCCCAACAACCTTTCCTAATATGGGCCATCTTCATCTTTGCCTAGATTATTGTAGTCCCTTAACTGTATCCTTGCCTCTAGTTCAACTCCACTCTCTTCTCCATAAAAACCAAAAACCCAAACTCGCTGCTATTGAGTCAATCCCAACTCAGAGTGACCCTATATTTGTCTCCCAAAATGGCTGGTGAGTTTGAACCGATGACCTTACATTTAGCAGCCCAATGCCTTGTCCACAGTGCCACCAGCACTCGTTGTTGTTAAGAGCCATCAAATCAGTTCTGATTCATAGCGACCCTGTATAGTGTTTCCGAGGAGTGGCTGGTGAGCCTGAACTGCCGACCTTGAGGTTCAAATGTACCACCCCTACAATTCACCAATCAGATTTATTTCTGTTCTCTGAATTCATTGCCCACTCCTTTACCTCTGGAATTTAGTACTTGTAGTGGTGTGGCTCTGTAGGATAAGCACTGGAGTGCAAGGTTGGTTTGAGCTGCAAGGTTAGTGGTTCAAACTCACCAGCTAGTCCTTGGATTCCAATACAGGGTCACTTTGAGTCAAAACTATTTGATGACACTTAACTGTTTTACATGCAACACTTCCCTATATCGCTCTGCACCCAACTTATGCTTGTTCTTCAGGGCTCAGCACTTTCTTTACTGCCTTGGGAAGCTTTTCTGGGTCTCTAATGTCTGGGTTAGATGTTCCACTTATGCATTCCTCTTTGTTGTTGTTGTTGTTAAGTGCTGTTGAGTTGGTTCTGACTCATAGCAACCCAGTATAGCATTTCCAAGGAGTGGCTGGTGAGTTTGAACCACTGACCTTGTAGTTCAAACCGACCTTGTGGTCCTGCGTTTATCCTAAAGCTCCACACCAGGACTCCACACCTTGTTCTCCTCTAGTAGCCTGTATTTCCCTGCCCCTTTAGCCCACTATTCCCAATAGCAGCACATACCACAATGTATTATAATTGCTCTTCAACTCCCTTCCTTGTTAGTTTGGAAGCTCTGTGAGGGCAGGTGCCATGGTTAGGTTATTCTACTATAACTCCAGTGCACAGCACAACATCCAGTATTTGTCATTGTCTAAGAACATATTCTAAACATTTGTTGTATGGTCCCAGGATAATAATAGAAAATTTTCTATAAAAATCCTTCTCCTCACCCCCCAAAACTGAGACTCGGTGGAAATGCACGCTCGGACTCGTAAACACACGCATCACCATTGGGGAGAAATGGGGTAAAGGCAGCAATGAAGTGGCGAGCTAAGCCTCACAATATTCAGAGGGCTTCTGTGGACCCGGTTGGGGACCTGGTTGGCAAGCAGTGCGAGGAGACCTGAGGACTTCAGAGTCAGTGACGTGGCCACGGAGGACTCAAGTGGAGAATGGAGCTGCCAGCTGATGGGAAGAGAGGGCATGTACACAAGGACACCCACACTTGCAGATGACACCCACGTGACCGGAACTGGATGACTGGATGATCACAGCTCAACCAGGAGAAGAAAGAAGGCGGGGAGGGGGGAGGGGGGAAGGAAAGAAGATTGAGCTGATCCAAACTGCTGAACTTGACCTATGCATATACGAATGCAGTGACACAAAAGAGGCAACAAATCCTTACAGCAAGAAACATTCCCACCCCCTCCACACACAGAGTAGACAGAGAGGGGCAACTTGGACATTGGATACCCAAATGGGGAGGGAGGGACTACAAAGGCAAGAAGTAACTGG
>NW_006408653.1:2433733-2439200 GCF_000296735.1 Chrysochloris asiatica
AAAAAAAAAATCCTTTTCAAGGACCACCATCCCCCCTTACCCCAATATAATCCCTCTCTCCTCCCCCTCACAAAAAGCACAGGTAGACTATATTTCAATAGTAAAAAGTAGAATACACTGCAATTTGCTTGTAGGTTGCTAATTTAAAGAATCAAAGGAAAACATTCAACTCATCTGCTTTTTAAATTATGAACAGTTCCATAACATGGCCATTCCTAGAAGAACTGAAAGGTTTTATTTGAGTTTTTCTATACTAGGGAATAGGATCTGAAGAAAGCATGAGAAAGGAAAAAGAGTACAGCAATTTTGCTTTTTTGGAAACCTCTTTCATCTAGTGCACCTTTACCCCAAATATAACTTTAGTACATTTTATAACTTGAAATAGTTGATACTGAACTATATAATTGTGTGCTGCATGTTTGTGGTCCTTATAGCATGTAGGATAAAGTATTGGACTGCAAGGTCAGTTTGAACCACAAGATTGGCAGTTCAAACTCACCAGCTGCTCCTCGGAAACCCTACATAGGGTCACTATGAGTTGGAACCAACTTGATGGCACTTAACAACAACAACAACATAGCTTGTAGATATATAAGTTAGATATAGTGCCCAAAATCTGATGAAGTTATTTTAATTTGATGCTTGCTTAAAGTGCTAAAGTTAAAAGAGCTCACTTTTTGTGGTTATATTTGCATTTGCTGGTGTTTCTTGAAAAGATTATGAATTGAATTTATTTGTGCATCATTTTTTTTTAATCTCCTACTGAATTCCTGTTATATTCACCCAAACAATATTATACATTTTAGCATAAATGCTGATAATAAAACTTTGTAAGCAAGATTATGGATTGAATAAAAGTATTTACGTGTGCATCATTTTTTTTAATCTCCTACTGAATTCCTCTTATATTCGCCAAACCAATATTATAAGTTTTAGCATAAATGCTGACAATAGTAACTCTGTAAGCAGTATGTATAGGTCGGTCTGTGTTCCTAATGGTTAAATTCTGTAATAGTTTAGCTTATTTTGGATTAACTGCGCTGTCACTAGTTCCTGTGCTTGTGATTTATTCATAGTAATCAATGTCCTGCCATTAACCTTGAAACTGCAAATCCTCCTTAATGGCAGGGTGAGGGGCGTCTATGTAATGCAGGGTCCAGAATGGAAAAAAAATCTGAATGTCAAGTGATTTAGAAGTGTTAGATGAAGCTGAAAGCTGAAAACATGTGTAGGAAAGTAAAACCTGCTCAGTGTTAAGTAACAATGATGAGTTCTTACAAGGTTACCTGTAAGAAACTCCTTGTGTATATTCTTTAAGAAAAGTGTCTTCTCTATGAAACCTCAGTCAGTTCCCAAGTAAAGAGGCAGTACGATGACATGGAAAACACTTTGAACCCTAGAGTCAGTCTGTGTGAAAACGAATGCTGGTCCTACCTTGAGGAATTTACCCTTGACCCTTCAGTTTCCTCTGGAAATTAGGGATAATAATAACAGCACTTACCTTATAGAGTTAAGGAGCTCTGATAGCAGTGATTACGAGTCAGATTGCTAACCTCATGGTGGGTACTTTGAAACTACCAACCATCTGTGGGAGAAAGATGGGGCTTTCTGCTCCCGTAAAGATTTACAGCCTCAGAAACCTTATGCAGGGTCGCTATGAGTCTGAACCGATTCCACGGCACATAACCACCACCTTATAGAGTTATCCTGAGGTTTAAATATGTAAAGCACTAGGAACAGTGACTGGCACACAGTAAGCACAGTATGTTGTATGCCATCAAGTTGGTTTCAACTCATAGTGACCCTGTTGTAAAAATCTCTTTACAACTCCACTCTTCTCACAAATTTTGGAGGTTCAGAAAATAGAGTTATTTTTCTTTAACAATAAAAAAGAGTCATTTATGTTAATGTTTAATGGCTTTCTTATTGTTAAATTAATTAGTATTTTTAATTTCTCACCTGGTAAATCCAAAAGGTATAGCGCACATAAACATGACCTCTTTGGGATCCTCAGTGATTATATTTGATCCCATGATGAAACAGTTTGAGAAACCCTGTCCTAACATAATTGCTTAGGTGTTAATCTCTCTGAGTAGACTGTGAATTCTTGAGGATAAGACTCCTGTTTAAGTCTCTTTCTCTCTCTTTCATCTCAAAATGTCCCACAGGATATACATGGACAGCCTTCTATATGTTATTGTTGTTAAGTGCTGTAGAGTTGGTTCTGACTCATGCTGACCCTCTATAGTGTTTCCAAGGAACACCTGGTGGGTTTGATCTTATATGTAGTACTTACAGTGTTACACCAGGAAGATAATTACATGGAAGATAATTAATGAAGTTGGAGGAGGAATGAAGGAAGGAAAATAACATATACAAGTCTTAGTAATTATCATTTGTTCAGGGTTCAGTATATGTCAAGGCCCCTAGGTGACATAAATGATTTGAGCTTGAATACTAACGTAAATGTTGTAGGTTCAAACCCATCCAGAAGAAAGGACTGGAGAGCTGCTTCTGTCATGGTAATAGTCAAGAAAATCCTCTATTTTGTAACACATGGGGTCACCATGAGTCGGAATGCACTCAACAGTAATCTTTCTTTCTTTCTTCCTTCCCTTTCCTTCCCTTCCCTTTCCGTTCCTTCCTTCCTTTCTCTCTCTCTCTTTCTTTGTAACTGCATGGCACTGTAGGATAAGGGGAGTAATTAACTGGCTAGAAGGTAGACACATGTTAACTTGGGTGACAGGGAACCAATAGACAACAAGAGGGAGGTTGGCAGAAGAATGATGAAGACAGGTGAAGACACTGGGAGGTATGCAAGAGTTAAAAGGGATAGAGGTAAATAGTACTACATACAAAACCCTGGAACAACAGTGTTCTGTCAGTAGATACATGGATAGATACACAGGCTGAATGGATATGGCAGGGAGAGTGGGAGTATACCCACAAATATATAAGGATTTGAAAGAGGATATTGCCAATCATCTTAAGACAGTAAGTTCCTGGGCCTGGTTGTTCAGGAACGTTGTCTCAGGGGGCACCATGGTCAATTGACATAACATAGTCCACAAAGACAGTGTTCTTCATTTTACCTTGGTGAGTAGAGAATGGGCTCGTAAAAGCTCATGAGTGGCTATCTAAGGTGCAACTATTGGTCTCTTCATAAGTAGAAGAGAGAAGAGTGACGAGAATTGGAGATACTTGGAATCAACTAGTCTAGTGGACCAATGGAGCAGGTGAACATCAGTCACCAGGACTCTGAGACCAGAAAAATTAGGCAGAACTAGATGGCTACTAATACCAACTACACTGAAAGGGATCACATTAGAAAGTCCCAAATAAAGTGGTAGAAAATGTGGAGCTAAACTCAAAATTATAATAATTTTTTGTTTTTAAAGGCAGGGCTTTCTGGTCAGAAAGACACTAGAGGAACCCAAGACGAGCCCTCGAGCTCCCTTCAGTTCTAGAATGGAGCCCACCCTGTGACCCGATTTTCAGCCAAGCTGTAGATAGGTATACAGGGGGTACAACAATACTAGTAAATATACTCACTATGGAATGGCCAATCATTCAAGATCAAAAGGGCAACATTTACCTAAGGACAAAGTTGAGAAGAAATGAAAATAGGAACTACAGGGAGGAAACAGGATAACTGTTGTTGCATACAGGGGATGGCAATCATTGAGACAAAACAAAGAGTGTGATTTGTTGAATGTACAACTGATGATCTTTGTAAATTTTCACTCGTTTGTTAATAAAATTTTTTTTAAAAATTCAATGTTACACACACACAAAAAAAGTGGAGGATGTCCACATCAGTCAACAAAATGGAAAATAACTATACCATTACATAATGAAATCACATCATAATATAACTGCCAAATTACATCATTATGTAACTGCCCAATTGCATCATTACACAACAGCCAAATTACATCATTACATAACTGCCAAACCATTTTTCGAAAATCCTGGCCCAAACAAGCTGACACATAACCTTAACCATCACAGCCAATGTTATTCTTGCCTTGTTACAGCCAGACATACATCGTTAGTACACAAAATCGTTGAATGGTAGACTGTTAACTATTGTAAACACAAAATGTTGGAAAATTATATAGTCGAGAAGCTATAAGCAGGTGTAAATGCATTTCAGGTCATGTTACTCAAAAGCTTGACAAAGCTTTAACAGCATTACAGTTTGGAGTTTCTTCCCTTTTCTTTTTCTAAGATTCCCCTTTGCCCTATGTTAATAATAAGGTTCTTTTGATCATCCCTCTTCACTTTCTAGATGTGGTTCAAGGCTTTTAGAACCTGCGTGGTTATCCCTTGTTTTTAAAACCATTCCATGGTATTTTAAATACTTGATAGGAAAAGACAAAGGCCATACGTGAAACAATCTGTTGTGAAAGCAGTTTGACTCTAACAATATCACTCGATAACCAGTATTATAGGTCTGAGATTTATAGTTAAAAGGGAGTCTTATCCATGTAGATAACCTCTTGCTCAGAGGGGAGCAGGTGATACAGAGCGAGTGCTGTTTCAAAGTGTTATGGCGGAAATTCTGACTGGTGACAAGAAATCATTACAGAAGATATAAAGGATTATATGCTTATTTTACTTTCTCCAAGAAACCTCATTACTTTGGTTTCCTTGTCTCTGAGAATACTTAACTAGATTAGATCCTAGCTTCAATCATGAATACAAACAACACAAAGCAACTGTTCACTTATTCTTGATTAGACAAACAGATGGAAGGGGTTCTGCCCAGATAGGGACTGAAAAGGGAGGGGAGAAGATAAGAGGGGCTGCTGTGGAGAATCTGGCAAAGTAGTAAATTTTCATTTCAAATTGGCTCTTGAGCCCCAGCAGCTGCAATATCAGGTGGGTATTTCCCAGGAGTTTCTAAGTTTAGCAAAGATTTAAAGTGCATCTGTCTGTAATTCAGGTCTAGAAGTAGCAACTGAAAATATCCAAAGGTATGTTCTATCTATTTCTTTTTAGTGCACATATGCATTTGAATTTGAGAGGAATTAATTGGTGACTAATTAGTGAAATGTTTAATCTCACTTTAATCAAGAGATTATTTTCCTTGGGAAAAGCAATTGCGGCTTTGTAGTTTGGTGAGCTTTATCTCACTAGGCTCAATTATCCACGGTTATCCATGCCTGCAGATAGTCTGATGAGTCCCATTAAAGGCAGGCAGGCAGGCAGGCAGGTCGCTACTACCAATGTAGGCACAGTGCCCCAAGGGTGGTAAGAAGCCTCCGTGGGCTTATTTTTCAAACTGAGCTCTCTTTAATAGTAGCAACCGTGACAGTTCCCTTTAGGACTCTTGTTGTTGTTGTTGTTAAGTGCCGTTGAGTCAGTTTTGACCCATAGTGACCCTGTACAGGGTTTCCGAGGGTGTAAATCTTTACGGGAGTAGAAAGCCTCATCTTTCTCCCACGGAGCGGCTGGTAGTTTC
>NW_006408653.1:2439300-2456972 GCF_000296735.1 Chrysochloris asiatica
AAGAGGAGATCAGAAGCTAGGTCTGCAGAAAGGAATCCAAGGACTTAGCTCTCAGTGTTGTTGTTGTTGTTGTTAAGTGCCGTTGAGTCAGTTCCGTCCCATAGTTCCCCTGTACAGGGTTTCCGAGGGTGTAAATCTTTACGGGAGTAGAAAGCCTCATCTTTCTCCCACGGAGCGGCTGGTAGTTTCGAACTGCTGACCTTAAGGTTCACAGCCCGATTCGTAACCACTACGCTACCAGAGCCCCTAGGTGAGTTTATTTCTGCCTGGATCCTAGATCCACTCCTTTTGATTTAAGGTGTAAAATGGGGTCCAGACTGTCACCTGCCTCATCAGCTCAGCCCTGAGCTCTGTCCTCACTATTTCCCTCACCAGTTACCAGTCCTTCTTCTTTGTCTATTTCCCCAGCTCTTCAGCCTCAATCAGCTAGCTCGTTTTCATTTCTTTGGCCTTTATGAAATAGAATTTCACTAAACTGTTCTCTTGTTAAGAGCTGCCGAGTAGGTTCCAACTCATAGTGCCCCTGTACAGGGTGGCCGAGGAGTGACTGGTGAGTTTGCGCCACCAAGCTTGCAGTATAAACCGACCTGGGGTGTCCAGTGTTTATTCCACATGGCAAACCATGACAGTTCTCTCGAAGCTGTTCAATTCTACTATTACCACCAGCCCAGAAATTCACAGTACAAATTAGTACCTTAAAAACCATCAACATCTGCCACTGAAACGTTCTACATTGTTTTTCCTTAACATTTTTAAACAATTAAATCTGTAGTTACTGCATATTCTTTTAAGATTGCTCTGTAATTTAAGATTTTTTTTTTTTTTTTAACAATTGCTTTCGTGTTTGTTTTTTTTTAAGTTTTTGTTGTGAATTGAGTGAAAGTTTACAGGTCAGATCATCAGTTTTACATCAGTTTACAGGGCAAATAATCAGTTTTACATTCGACAAATCATACCCCTTGCTTCATTACAATGATTATAATCCCCTCCATGTACCATCAGTTAACAGTATTTCTCTCTATTCACTTTAGCTCTTTTTCTTTTTTTAAAAACACTCAGGAATATATAATAATTGACACCACCAAAGGCCAAAGGACACATTCTGCAAGCTTGCCTCCTGGCCACCAGCTCTCAGTGCTTCTCTTTCCATGAATCTAGAGTCCTCAGCTGCTCCCTCTCTCCATGTTCCCCATCCATCTCAGCCATCGCTGCTTCTCTGGATAGGGTCCCACATTCTGCTTGTGTTCTTCTACCTTGATGGTCCTAGGGTCCTTTGTTTCTGGACTGTAAGATTAACTACTCCCCCTGTTTTTGTTACAAAACTTCTACCTTTATAATTGTGACAGTCGCAATTAGTCATGATAACAATTACTCACTATGGAATCATGAGAATATTATCCATGATAATATTCTTTTAACCAGACCCACTTTTCTATCACATGTTCTTGTGGAAAACATTTAAGTTATCCGTCTCTGAAGGTTTCCTTCTTATACAGGTTCTGGCTTTCACAGGTTTTACTGTACTTCTATAGAAGTTTAACCTCATGGGATACTGTTATAACTGAGGAGGAGGAAGAAGTGATAAAAGTGTTTCAGATGGAGATATCTGGGTAAGCCCTAGAAGGGTTAAATCACGTTCATATTTGCTCAAGGGCTTCCTCATTAGCTGGAAATAGGGTTCTGATCAGATCTGACTTTGCCATGTTTCCTTCATCTGACCTTTATAAGAGCACTAAAACACAAACTAAATAGGCTATAGGATTATCAGTAACCCCTATTAGCCCAGACCTCCAACTCATTACTCTAATAGAAGTTCACTCCTGACTACACAGTATAATGGCCAAGCAAATGAGATTACAATGGTGTGCCTAAAGGTGGCAAAGTCACCAATGGGGTGAAACTTCTATAGAAGTACAGTGAAACCTGTGAAAGCCACAACCTGTATAAGAAGGAAACCTATCAGGGAGGGATAACTCAAATGTTTTCCACAAAAACATGTGGTAGAAAAGTGGTATGATTGCATCTGGTAAAAAGTGGAAACCTTTCAAGACCTGGAAAAGCAAAGTGATTAGATGGTTCAAGTGATTTAAATGCTCAACTGAAAGACTGGTGGTTCAAACCCGCCCAGAGGTACTTCAGAAGATAAGCCAGGGGATTTGCTTCCAAAAGGTCACAGTCTTGAAAACCCTATGGACCACAGATCTGTTTTGCACATGTAGGATTGGGGTGAGTGAGAATGTGCTGAGGGACAAGTGCCAATAACAACCACAATATAAACAAATGGTTATCGGGTCCCTGTGTGCCAAACACTGGTATAAAGCGGTGAACAAAATACATAAAAAGTCAATAGTAAATACACTTAGAGTTTTAGGACATAAACTAAGCCCTTTATATATCCAAGGTGCCTGAGTTGGCACAGGTCCCTCAGTTTGATGGTTCCTTAATCTCTTGAGAAATCTCTATCTATCCATCACTCATACAATAAAAAGTCCCTTTTGGGATTTTAACCCATTCTTAGGATTCTTCATTCTCTTCCTATCTTTGTTTCCCCTTAACACTTAACACTGCCAGAACATACTGCATAATTTGCTTATTTATGATTTCCACCTATTAGAATAAAATAAGCCTCAAGAAGGCATGGGTTTTTGTCTGTTTTAGTCACTGCTGTGTACCCAGTACCAAGACCATATAGTAAATGCTCAATAAATATTTGATCAAATGAATGAAAACACCACTACATTTGCCAATTGGTACATTCCCACCATTCCCTTCCATCATTCCCCCATGCCCAGTGTATTAGCCTTCTGTCTCTTAGTCCCTTTCTTGTTGGTTACATCTAAACAGTGCAGCCAGTCTGATCTCCATAATTAGCTGCCACATGATAATCCTCATATACCCTCACCTTGTTAGCTTCCACTGCACCTGCTATGGCAACACTTAATCCTATATTATCCCCAACATCCAATTTACCCTACTCTTGTTAGACCAGAGCCTTCCTAGAGATCTTTGATTCATGATGGACTTGACAAATAACAATTCATGATATTACTCAATACTCTAAATCCATAATATATAAAAGAAAGAGGATGAGATTAAGCATTAGAACTGGGTTTGAAGATTGGGTCTGATGTGCACTGTCTGGTATATCTTTGGTTAAGTCAGTGACCGCTCTAAATCTGCTTTCTCATATGTAACCTGAGGATAACAATACCTATGTCATATCAGGAGGATTATATTTTAAATGAAGTATGTATTGGAAGGCTCCTAGCAGAACTGTTATTGTTGTTGTTAAATGCCATCGAGTCGATTCCAACTCATAGCAATGCTGTATGGAGTTTCCAAGAAGTGAATGATGAGCCTGAACCACCGAACTTCTGGTTCAAACCAACCTTGCAGTCCAGCACATTAACCCACTGCACCACACCAAGAGCCTATTAATCTATGGTATTTTCAATAGCCCCATATGCATGTTAAAGTTGGACAGTGAATAAGGAAGACCACAGAGACTTGATGCATTTGAGTTAAGGTGCTGGAGAAGATTATTAAAAGTACCTTGGACTGCCAGAAGAATAAATAAATCCGTGTTGGAAGAAGTACAGCCAGAATGCTCCTTGGAAACCAGGATGGTGAGATTTCATCTCTCATACTTCTGGCATATTATTTGGAGGGACTAGTCCCTGTAAGAATGACATCACGCTTGGTAAAGTGGAGAGTCAGTGAAAAAGAAGAGGACCTTAACAAGATGAATTGGCACAGTGGCAGCAGCAATGGACTCAAACATAATAATTGTTAGGATGGCATTGGACCAGGCAGTATTTCGTTCTGTTATGCATAGGGTCACTGTAAGTCAGAACCAATTTGACAGCAGGATAATGCGCTGGACCACAAGGTCAGTTTGAGCTGCAAGGTTGGTGGTTCAAACCCACCAACCACTCTACAGAAGCCCTAAACAGGGTTGCTATGGGTCGGAACCAACTCAATGGTACTTAACCACAACAACAAAGCAGATCTATAAAGTGGTACAAAGTTACTAGTTTATGTGTTGGCATATACCTCACGATCATTGTGACGATTACAATCCATAACAGCTTGCATAGAACTGCTCCATAGCCTTTCCAAGGCTGTAAATCCTATGGAAACAGACTGCCACATCTTTCTCCTGGGGAGGGGCTGATGGGTTCAAACTGCAGAGCTTTGGGTTCACAGCCCAGCACTTTAACCAAGGTGACGCTAGGACTCTCACTTGCCATTAGCCAATGCCTAACCCACAGCCCCACCAGGGCTCCCACTTTCCCACTGCCATCGAGTTGTGACCCTGCAGAGCAACTGTATAGAGTTTCTGAAGCTGTAAACCTTTACAGGAGCAGGAAGCTTGGTCTTTCTCCCAAAGAGCAGCTGGTGGATTTAAACTGCCAACATTGTGGTTAGCAGTCCAGTGTTTATCCGATGGCACCACCAGTGTTCCTTCTATGATGCTGTTGTCTGTTAAGTGTTGTCACTGAGTCACCTCCAACTCATAGCAACCCTGTTAGGGTTTCCAGGAACAGCTGGTAGTTTGAACTGCCTACCTTGTGGTTAGCAGACCAGTGCTTATCCTACAGCTGGTGTTTCATAAATGTTAGTTCCTCGTCTTTAACATAGTTTAGTAATCTCCAATGATACTCTCAATCTTTGCAGATAATTGACTCCTATTTAACCAAGAAACTCCGCCTCCCCTCCCCCCTTCCCATGCTCTCTGGTATGAGTCTTGATTTCCCTCTTTCCTCCTTTTCCTGTCAGAATTCTCTATTCCCTCATCTCTCCTGATATAGAAGCAGTGCTCTCCTTCTTTTCTAAGACTAACTTTCTGTCTATGCCAATAGTTTTCAACATAGATTGGAATCATTTGGAGAACTTTTAAAAAATGTAAATGTCTGGGCCCCACAACAGATCAACTAAATACTTATCTCTGGAGGCACAAACATGGCATTGGTTTTTTTTTTTTTAATCCCCCAGCTAGGATTTTAAGAAATTCAATGAGGGAAAGAATAGTCTTTTTAACAAATAGTGCTGGAACAAGGAGATATCCGCAATCAAAAGAATGAAGTTAGATTTCTTTCCTATATGTAAACAAAGTAACTCACAATGGATTATAGAACCAAGTGAAAGAGCCAAATTTCATGAATCTTGTAAGTAAATCACAGGAGTAAATCTTCCTGACCTTGGATTAAGCAAAGGATACTTAGATATTACTCTAAAAGTGTGAATTGTTGAGTCAGTTCTAACTCATAGGGACCCTGTATAGGATTTCCAAGGGCTCAAGTTTAATAGCAATTGTAAGGATGGTGCAGACCCAGGCAGTGTTTCCGTCTGTTGCTAGTAGGGTTGCTAATGAAGATTATATGGCTTCATTTATACGAAATGTTTAGAGTTGGTAAATCCAGGTATACAGAAAGTAGATTAATGGTTACCTAGGACTAGTGGAGGAGTCCTGGTATGGCGCTGTGGGTTAATGTGGTAGACTGCAAGGTTGGTTTGAACTGGAAGGTCAGCAGTTCAAACTCACCAGTCATTCCTCAGAAACCCTATACAGGGTCATTATGAGTCAGAACCAACTTGACAGCACTTAACAGCTAACCTCAAGGCTGGTAGTTCAAGCTTACCAGCCACTCTGAGGGAACAAGATGAGACCCTTAATTCTTGTAATGATTTATAGACTCAGAAACCCTATGGAGAAGTTCTACTCTGCCTTATAGGGTAGTAGGGTTTTTTGGGGGGTGAGGGGGAACAGGTTAGGGCTAGCATTGAAGTGGGAATAGAGGGATGATGGTGAGGAAGAGGTGGGACTACAAATGAGCATGGGGTTTCTTTTTGGAGTGGTGAAAAAATTTTAACATTGATTATGATTATGACTGTACAACTCTGTAAATCTACTACAAACACTGAATAGTGAAAAACTCAAGAAGAAAAAATATTCCCCAGGCAACCCTAATGGTTTTCAAAGACCAATTTCTGATCCAAGATACTATATGTGCATAGTAATTTACCTTCTAGATTACTGTGATTTGTGTTTGTGTGTGTGTAAAGATTGTATCTTTAAATCTTTGTCTTCACAACCTTATTACTTTAAAAGCCAACACAGCAGGAGTGTGGTATATCTTTTGAATGACTTTTTTTTTTTTTTTTTTAGTATCAGAGGACTCTTAGGGAATGATTTTTATTTTAATCAAAATTGTAAGACTCAGACTGCCACCTGGCAGAACTGATCCTCTCAGTTATCTTGGTTCATGTGAGTTCTTCAAACAATTAATTCAACTGTAGCACATAGTGAGAGGACAGCCAGACAGAGCAAACCAAACTGACCGGTTCTGCCATGACTGTTCCCTCACCTACCAGTGGATGTGGCCCTTAGGAACCATTCTTTGGACAGTTCCCCAGGACACGGCTCTGGTTTGACTAACTTTGTTTACTAAATAAATGAATTCCTACTTCTGGAGTAGCTTCAATTTTTAAACAGAAAGCCATCTATTAACAGTCACTGATACACAGGATTTTATTGTTTGATATTAAACAATTAAGAGTTATTGTATTGTTGTGTTTTTTCTACAAGTACCCTATACATGAAAATAAATATAATCTAGAATACAGTCACTGGAAAATTCTAAATCCATTCTGTGCCTTAAAGGGATAGTTTTACTTTAATAAATGCCAAGTACAGCTTCCTGCAAAATGTACATAAAATAGAGACTGATGAACATTTCTTAAAATGTGTTGAATTCTGTAAACCCATTTTTGAAGATCGACTATTAAAGTCTTTTGATAGTAGACTTCAATAAAATAATTTTGAAATGACTATTTCCAACAAAGTTTCTGAAGGTGTGCAAAAAAGAAAGATGCTGAGATAAATCAAGATGTTTAGTTTATACAGGGGATAGGTTTAAAAATGCTACTTCATTTGTTCAACCTAGCAAGTAAAAAGTAGCAAACTATGAAACCACAGTCCTATGAATGCACGACAACAATTTGATTTAGATCAAGGCAAAGGGGTTCCCTTCTTCATGAATCTAGTAAGTTCAAAGGCACTTAAAGAAAGGGAGGAAGAAAAGAAGAGCTGAGTGAGAGCAATGCCACATTGAGACAAAAGAAAAACCTAATCCCCAACCATAACTCTGAAATTAAATATGAGTTTACAGTTGGAAGATTCCATGACTATGAATAATTTAAAAAATAGTGTTAGAGTCATCCTTTAGAAGTCTTGCTTTATGAGATAAAATTATAATATGAAAGTCTCAAAACAAAGTATTGATTACTCAAGGAAAACATGACAAGGTTGGATGGTAAGCATTAGCAGGCATTTTGCATTCTCTCTCACTGGAAGGAACAACCAGTTTAAAGTGAGACAGTTGGAAAATGCTATTAGATTATCTGGGCTGAGGAGTGGCCCCAGGGGTAGAACATGTCATAATGTCACATTCCTCATCTTTGCTATCACAACTTTCAACAGAACAAACCCAAATACTGGAAAACAAAGTTAGTCAAAAATACTAACTTTTTATTAAAAGTACATGTAAACTATCAAACCAACTTAATACATGGAACATAGCAGAAGTGTGTATACATGTCTCCCAAACACAGTAGAATAAACTCTTTTTAGTTGAAAGTTTACCTTATAAAAATATTCATGTGTGCAATATAATTATGGGACACAGTAAGAAACCACTTCTTAGTTTTCATTAGGGGATTTTTTTTTAATTGGAATTTTAAGGATAATTCCCTTTTTGCCTATGGTTCAGGCTTTCAGGTTTTTCCAGACAAGTTAAATGTACAGAATGACATAAGGAGGAACTACAAGCATGTATAAATAATCTACTAGAGCTCCCATAATAAAACCCTTACAAAAAAAATGATCGAACAAGTATTCATTTTCCCCAAATTGTAATCTGAGGTTATCAACTATTAAGCAATTTAGGAAACAAAGGCAAGGTAATGGGTGCGAAACAACAAAAAGGACTGCAGAAAGAGACCAGTGCTCAGCAGGCTGGAACCTGCTCTCTCTAGCTGGTCCGGTTTCTCCCAGCACCTTTGTGGTGATCTGAGCTCTTCCTCCGATACTGGCCATATCACCTCTCAGAAAAATGAATCTCCCTTTAAGGAAAACCAAGCCAGCATCCGGAGGTAACGTGCAAAACCGTAAACGAAAAATGTCCACGTCTAGCAGGCAGACAAGCAAAGGAAAACCAGCTGTCAGTTTCAGAGGCTCCTAGCTATAACGGGGTTTCGGGTTTCTCTCTGCCTCTGTCTCTATCTGTCTGTCTGTCTCGCTCACTGTATCTCCTTCAATATTATCAGTTTGTTAATCACCTTAAATCACAAATACATTCTCTATCTGCCCTTGTGATATAAATGCTGAGCAAACAGAAAAACAGAATGAAATACTCACAATAATGAAGAATTCCTACACATGTTGTTCCATCTTCTTGCTTTAAAAAGATGGAAGGTTCATTTAAAGAAAAAAAAAAAAAAAAAGCCTTGCAGAATTAGAAAAATAAGGGGATGTGGATTCTACCCACACAATCCTCCAGCCCACTGCAAAAGAGCCCAAAGGCTTGCTGACGTCACAGATTCATGAATGGATGTAAATTGGGTTGGTTTAGGATTCCGCACAGACTTTGCTGTGGTGTGTGTCTTGAAAAAGAAAGGGAGGGTCCAGAGGAGGCTCGGCCAATAGGCTTCAGGCATTTATGGCCTGCCTCCTTGTAAAAGGAATCTGGTCACAGAATAAACAGAGGCCGCCAATCAGGCGCCTGCCGCTGCCTTAAGACAGACTGGCAGCTTGCGGGGAGAATTGTGTGTGTGTGTGTGTGTGTGTGTGTGTGTGTGTGCGTGCGCGTGTGCGCGCGCGCACAAACACACTCATCCCAGCGCTTCATGCTGTGATAATCATGAGAACATCATTATTATTATTGAATGAGAATATCAGAATAGAATTTTGTAGAATCAATGCCACCCAAGAATGTGTATATATATATATATATATATATGTTGTTTTTGTCAGGTGCCATCGAGTAGGAACCAACTCATAGTGACCCCATGCACAGCAGAACGAAACAATGTCTGATCCGATTTTTTTTTTTTTTAAATCACATCAGACCCATTGCTGAACAGCAGGAAATAGATGAAAGAAAATAGCCCTAATAAATAAAAGATTATGTATATATATGTATGTATTATATATGTATAAGAAATTACATAATCTTTTATTTATTAGGGCTATTTTCTTTCATCTATTTCCTGCTGTTCAGCAATGGGTCTGATGTGATTTAAAAAAAAAAAAATCAAGAAAATACTTTCTAAAGCTGGCCACCAGTGAAATTCATGCCTAGTGCATGAAAGCAACACAGTACAGATGTATACACTAATGACTAAGGAAACATAAACCTATAAATATAAGAAAATATTGCATAAATGTAGTTCTTTTATACAACAATAACATCTTGCTGACCTTTGTGATGCATCACTATGGGTGTGGAAGGGCAATTTACTGCTACAGTTAAATAAGGTAGAACATTTCCTCATTGGTTTATTCGACTTCTGATATTCAAGTCACACAAAGCTCACCTTAATGAATCTTAGAGCAAACTCATGCTCCAGTATGATGTCTTATCATTAAGAGTAAAAATACCTATATAAAATTCACCCAAAGTGTTCCTGACACATCTTTTTTGTTGCTTTTAGCTGCCATGGTGTTCCCTTCCCTGCTTCATAAATGCCACATGTACAAATGCACCAAGTGCTACCCGTTCCTCCTCCATCCCCATCAGCATTTATGAACATTTCTTTACTCTTTATTAACATTTCCAGTGTTACAAAAAAGTAGAGATTAATATATTTACTGTCCTCATACTCCATCGCTTTGCTCTGAATTTACCAGTATCACAGCAGTTTTGAAATTGGGAAATGACCTCAAATAATTGAAATTGGTACAATTGTGGTTAATATGAAGCCTCGGTTATGCAGTGTCCCGTGACCAAGAATGTTCTGAACAGGGATCCGCTCTCTCAATCAGATTATTTTGTACAATTGTGAACAGAAAAGTAGTAGTTGGTTTCTATGGCTGTGGAGGATCCAAACTCAAGCCTAATAAATATTATACAGGGCTTAGCTCATTTGAAAAAAGAAAAGTATGCAAGGCTACTTTATACACACAAAGATGTTAATTGCACTTTCCTATATAACTCAAGCAATAGAATAGCAGTGGCAAACAACATACTCAACAAATATCTCTAAAGGAGCTTATTGCGAAATAACACTATGGAAAAAACAGACCTAAAGAAGTTTAACCAGAGGGTGTGGAGGAAGGTAGAATCTCCACTGAGTAATATCCAATCTGTCTAGGCGGGACCGATGAAAAGAAATGCAGATAGGTCTCTTGTGATACAATGATGAATAATTGTTATCAGGAGTGATTGTGAGGGTTGTAAATATAAAGGTAGACATTTTGTGGCAAGGAGGGGAGTGATTAACTTTGTAGTCTAGGAGCGGAGGTCCCTGGGACCATCAAGGGAGAAGAGCGGAGAGCAGGACCCTACCCAGAGAAGCAGTGATCCCAGACATGGAGGCAGAGACGATGACATGGAGAGATGGAGCTGGGGAAGAGGGGCTGTGTGCTGATGGGGGGAGGGGGGAGCAGGGAGAGGGCCAGGGGGCAGACTTGTAGGATGTACCCTTTGGTTGGTTGATGATGCATGGAGGGGATTGTAACCATGGCAATGAAAAGATATACAATAGGATGAATGTAAAACTAATGTTCTCCCATGTAAACTATCACATTATTCACAATAAAACATTAAAAAAAAAGAAAAGAAAAAGAAGAACTTTACCCATGCAATGAAGCTGCGAGCTAAGCCCTACAACACTCAATAGACTCCTGTGAACCCGGATGGCCAAGTCCAGGGGACTCTTGGACCCAGAGTCAGCGACATAGACACAGAGGACTAGAGTGGAGAGTGAAGTGTCCAGCTGATAAGAAGAGAGGGCACATGCATAATTACACCCACACTTGTAGATAATACCTACTTGATCTGGCTTCAATGGCTGGATGATCAGAGCTCAAACAGAAGAAGAAAGAAGAGGGAAAAAAGAATAATCTGATACAATTTGATGAACTTGATATACACCTATGGAAGCAGTAGCTCAAAAGAGTGAACAAATCTTCACAGCGAGGATCATTCTCACCTCCTCCGCACACAGAGAGGACAGGGATGAGCAACTTGGACATTGGCTCTTTCAATATTTTCCTCCAATGCCATAACTCAAAAGCATCAGTTCTTCTATGGTCTTTCTTATTCACTGTCCAGCTTTCGCATGCATATGAGGTTATTGAAAATATCATGGCTTGGGTCAGGCACACCTTAGTCCTCAAGCTGACATCTTGTTCTTCAACACTTTAAAAAGGTCTTGTGCAGCAGATTTGCCTAATGCAATACATCGTTTGATTTCTTGACTGCTGCTTCTGTGAGAATTGATAGTTGATCCAAGAAGAATGCAGTCCTTGACAACTTCAATCTTTTCTCCGATGATATGAATATTATATATTGAACCAGTGGTGAGGATTTTTGTTTTCTTTACATTGAGATGTAATCCATACTGAAGGCTGTGCTCTTTGATCTTCATCAGTAAATGTTTTAAGTCCTCTTCACTTTAAGCAAGCAAGGTTGTATCATCTGCATATCACAGGTAATTAATGAGTCTTCCTCCAATCCTGATGCCACATTTTTCTTCATAACTCAGCTTTTTGGATTATTTGGTCAGCATACAGGTTGAATAAGTATGGTGAAAGAATACAACCCTGTCGCACACTTTTCTTAATTTTAAACCATTAAGTGTTCCCATGTTCTGTTCGAACAACTGCCTCTTGGTACAGGTACAGATTCCTCATGAGCACAATTAAATGTTCCGGAATACTCATACTTTGCAATGTTGTCCATAGTTTGTCATGATCCTCACAATAGGGTTTCAAAGGAATGACTGGTGGGTTTGAAGCTCTCTCCATATATATATATATATATATTTATATTTATATTTTTAATTTTAAATTGGGTAAATGTTTACCGAGTAGATCATCAGTTTTGTACTCAACAATTCATACACATTTTGTTTCATCTCACTGATTGCAATTCCCACAATGTAACATCACTTATGATGCAGGAAGCATCAAAAGAAGATGGAAGCAGCACAAAACAGTCACTGTAGCAAAAAGAATTAGCTGATATATTCAACCATTTCAGGTGGTAACATACGGTCAAGAACTGATGGTATTAAAGGAAGAAGTTAAAGATGCAGTGAAATACCAATTGAAAATGTTTCAACAAACTGATGGAAGTACTCACTAGTCTAAGTCAAGAAATTTGGATGACAGCTACCTGGCCAACTGACTAGAAGAAATCTGTATGTGTGCCCATTTGAAAGAAAGGTGTCCCTACAGAGTGCAGAAATTATTGAACAATCATTAAAATCACATGCAAGTAAAATTTTATTGACGATCATTCGAAAATCCTTGCAGTGGTAGAGATAGAGGGAGCTTCCAGAAATTCAAGCCGGATTCAGAAAAGGACATGAAACTAGGGATATCATTGCTGATGTCAGATACATGTTGCCTAAAAACAGAGAATACCAGAAAGATATTTACTTGTGTTTTACTGACTATGCAAAGGCATTCGACTGTATGGATCATAACAAACTATGGATAACATTGCGAAGAATGGGAATTCCAGAACACTTTAATTGTGCTCATGCAGATCCTGTCCATAGATCATTCAAACCAAACAAGGGGATATTAAATGGTTTAAATTCAGAAAAGGTGTGTGTCAGGGGTTGTATCTTTTCACCATACTTATTCAATACATACACTGAGCAAATAATCTTAGAAACTAGGCTATATGAAGAAGAACACGGCATCAGGCTAGACTCATTCACAACCTGTGATATGCAAATGACACTTTATTCCCTGAAAGTGAAGAGTACTTGTAGCACTTACTGATGAAGTTCAAAGCTAAAGTCTTCAGTATGGATGACAACCCAATGAAAAGGAAACAAAATTACTCATTGGACCAATAAACAATATCATAATAAACAGAGAAAAGGTTGAAGTTGTCAAGGATTGCATTTTACTTGGATCCACAATCAATGCTCATGGAAACAGCAATCAAGAAATCAAATGACATACTGCAGTGGGCAAATCGGCTGCAAAGGAGCTCTTTAAAGTTGAAGAGCAAAGATATCACTTTAAGGAGTAAGATGAACCTGACCCAAGTCATGGTATTTTCAATTGCTTCATATGCATATGCAATCTGGACAATGAATAAGAAAGTTCAGAGAAGAATTAATGCCTTTGAATTATGGTGTTGGCAAAAAATATTGAAAGTGCCATGGACTGCCAGAAGAACCAACCTGCCTTAGAAGAAGTACAGTCAGAATGTCCTTTAGAAACTCGGATGGTGAGACTTCATCTCATGTACCTTGGATCAGAAGGGACCAGTACTTAGAAAAGTATATCATGCTTAGTAAAGTAGAGGGCCAGTGACAAAAAGAGAGACCCTCATGGAGATATACTGACACAGTGGCTTCAACAATGGACTCAAACTTAACAACAATTGTGCAGGAGTGGACAGTGTTTTGATCTGTTGTAAATAGAGTTGCTATGAGTCGAAATCAACTCGATACCACAACAACGCCTTGTACCACAGAAATATCAAGTGGTCCAACAAAAATGTCTCTGTGTCACACATGAGGGGAACCCATTAGAAAAACAAGCTGTTTCCCAGATTTTGGAAGCTGAGGAGGTCAACCTCAGAGGAAGCTACTGTTGTTAAGACAGAAGGGAGGTAGGGAGAGGTAGGGACACATGAAAAACAGACACACTAGAGCAGCACTCTGCCCAAGAGAGCTTCTTGTGATGAGGACAGTGCTCTATCAGCCACACTGTCATATACAGTGGCCACATGTGCTTACTGAGCATTTGAAATGTGGCTAGAGTGACTGAGCGCCAAATTTTAAATTATACTTAATTAAAATTTTTAAATAGCCATTGTGGGCTGGTAGGACAATAAAGCGCTAAAGAAATCAAGCCAAGTGCCATCATTCCAGTACTTTTTTTACTTCAATATTTGAGCATGCTAAATGTGGAGGACTACAGAGCCATTATCAAGGTGAGGAAGCAATTTTAAGGACCAAATAAACCTCTTCAAATTTCTATAATAAGTAGCAGATGACTCTGCTCTCATTATCCAAGAAGAAATTCAAAACTCATTACTGGATAAAAATGTAAGAATAGAAGTTAAGGTATAATCATTTAGTGATTTGCTTTAGAAAAAAATGTTTTGTTTTTAAAGATAAATGACTCATTTCAGCCAGAATCTAAGAGAAGTCAAAAGTATCATGTCATAACCCAGTGGTAATCTCTGTCAGAAGTATCAGGCAAAAGAAAGGTACATACCACCTAAATATCATTGGGCTCCTAGACCCCAGAAGACTCACTTTCATTAAGTTAAACTTTTATGTTATGATCATGTTTTTATCAGGAATTATTAAAAGGGATATACTGTTTTGCTTTTGTTCTTTGCCTTGTTCAAGTGCTCTCATATAAGGAGTTCATATGAGGGACTGATTCATTTATCAACTTAACACCAGAGAAAGATTTTCTGTTCTTGGTATCCATCTCCTAGATAATAACAATATTGTTGTTGTTCAGTGCCATTGAGTCAATTCCGACTCATAGCGACCCTGTTTAGGGTTTCTGAGGAGCAGCTGGTGAGTTTGAACTGCCGACTTTAGAGTTCAAACAGACCTTGTGGTCCAGTGCTTATCCTACAGCGCCACCACTGCATTTCCCCCCCTGCTTCTAAGAAACTCAGCGTCAAATATATATCTGTATGTATATATAAGGAGCTCTGGTAGCGTAGTGGTTACGAATCGGGCTGCAAGCCACAAGGTCAGCAGTTTGAAACTACCAGCTGTTCTGTGGGAGAAAGATGAGGTTTTCTGCGCTCATAAAGATTTACAACCTTGGAAACCCTGTGCAGGGTTGCTGTGAGTCGGACCCGACTCCACGGCACATAACAACCACCATTACAGCAATATGGAGTTCTGGTTTGGCCCTGTAGGATAAGTTGTTGTTGTTATGTGCCGTGGAGTTGGTTCCGACTCATAGTTACCCTGTACAGGATTTCCGAGGCTGTAAATCTTTACAGGAACAGTACTGGGCTGCAAAGTCAGTTTGAACCTCAAGGTCAAAACCCACCAGCCACTCCTTGGAAACCCTATACAGGGATGCTATGAGTCAAAACTGATTTTAAAAGGCCACTTAAAGACAACAACAAAATATATTTTAGCTTTTGCGATTACCATATTTGCATTTTCTTCTTGTTTTGACTTTGATTTCCCTTTTGTTAAACTTACTGTAAATGTATTTCCTTCATGACAAGCCCTTCAAATCCTTTTTAAAAGGGCAGAGTATAAATACAAATTTATATTAAATTAACTATAAACTTTTATAAAGGTGAAAGTCTCACAGTGGCATTAGTAATTTTTCAAATCATCTTTATGATAAAATAAACCTCTAAAGGTACACATAGTTGTGGCAAATTTTGGACTTGAACACTTCAACATTTTATCAAAGGATAATAAAACATACAGTCAATTGGAGAAAAGCAATTGCTTAGAGATTTAATATACTACTCAGAATAAAACTTAATAGCTTTATGAATGTATTATTCCTGTTAAAAGGATAACTAAAAATGAAAGACTTAAGAATTCTTCTCCAATCAATAATGCAACAGCACTGAAACAAATCAAAAGCAAATGTATTTCTCAATTAATAAAATATTTAGCATCCCCAAACTATATCATTCCGTAATACACAAGTTCTGGCAAGGTACCATAAATAAACCTTTCTGGGATAAAAATATTACCTTGCATTTATAAAGGCACTTTGCACATTGAAAGAGCAAAAGAAAACTTTGCACAGTACTTTTTTTATCCATATAAAATTGGTACTACTTTTGGAGAGCTCATGAAAATAAATGATCTAACTTCTAGTCTTATACTGTTATTTTGTGTGTGTGTTTTTAATGTTTTATTGTGAATTATGTGATAATTTACATGGGAGAACATTAGTTTTACATTCATGCTATCGTATATCATATCATATCCCCTCCATGCATCATCGTGTATCATATGTATATGATATTGTATATGATATCGTATATCATATCAATCCCCTCCATGCATCATCAACAAACCAAAGGGTATATATTATTGTATATTCTATCTTGCTAAGTCCAAATGTAGAGTCACCATTTATGTTGTTGAATAAAACATATTTGCAATGAAAAAGTCATTGTTCTTTCAAAATTTTATCATGTAGTCTCCAGTGTCTTTGTATCACCAAGGTCTTATTTTTCAACTACTGATCCTCTTCTTTGTTTTCAACTTTCACATTCCATTCACCAGTAATTATCAATGCATTTTAATTGCATGTTTGAACAATTTTATACTAAAGAAGCTGGTAGAATTAATCAATTTCTTCATTATTGACTTTAAAGGTTGCTTTGCAAATTTGAATAATAATTGTATTAACTGGTCTTCTTTGTAGGTCTACAGATAGCATCCTATCACAAACAGCATTGTACTTAGAAATAGATATTGAAAATGGTATTTTTGACAATGAATACCACACCATTCTTCCTGAATGTGTCATTTCCATCATGGTAAACCATATGATTGTCCAATTTTAAATGGCCAATATCAGTCCATTTCAGCTCTCTAATGCCTAGGATATCAATCTTTATGTGTTCCATTTCTTTTTGAACTTCCAGCCTTCCTAGATTTATACTTTGTACATTCCATACTCCAATTATTAATCAATGTTTACAGTTGTTTCTTCTAATTTTGAGTTGTCCTCCATCAGCAAATGAAGGTCCTGAAATCCTTGCTCCATCCATGTCATTACGGTCAACTCTACTTTAAGCAGTCAAGTCTTCCTCAGTCGTATTTTGAGTGTTTTCCAACCTAAGGGGCTCATCTCCTGGCACATATCAGACAATGTTTTGCTGCTGTTCTTAAGGTTTTCAGTGACCAGCCCTTCAGAAATGGACTGCCTATTCCTTCTTCCTAGTCTGTTCTTAATCTGGAAACTGCTGAAACCTAGCCACTGTCTGCTGATATTTGATACACTGGTAGCATAGCTTCCAGCATCAGAGCAACATGCAAGCCACCACAGTATGACAAACTGACAGGCACTGGAGACATTAGTCATTAGAGAGATGCAAATCCAAACACCAAGCTATCAACTAACTTCAGCATTATTGTTGTAGTTGTTAAGTGTTGTCTAGTTGGTCCAGTCTCATAGTGACCCTGTATAGTGTTTTTGAGGAGCGGCTAGTGAATATGAACCAGTGCTTATCCTAAAATGCCACACCAGCATATCTTTAGGCATTATTAGAAGAATTTTCAAGAAAACAAGAATGCTGAAGAGAATGTGGTGAGTCTGGAACCCTCATACACTGCTGGTGTGACTGTAAATGGTGCAACCATTATGGAAAACATGGTGCATCCTTAAATAGTTGGAAACAGAAATACCATATGATTCAGCAATCCCCTACACACACACACACACACACACACACACACACACA
>NW_006408653.1:2457072-2463722 GCF_000296735.1 Chrysochloris asiatica
AAGGAGCAGTTGGTGAGTTAGAACTGCTGGCCTCAACGGCCCACACCAACGTTGCAGTTTACCACATTAACCAGCAACACCACAGCAGAAGTCTATATATATCCTAGAGAAGTAAGAGGTGCAGCATAAACATACACACCTATGTTCATTGCCCACCACTTGTCTGTCAGTTTGCTACACTGTGGTGGCTTTCATGTTGCTGAAGTACTTGAAGTTATGCCACTGATATTTTGAATGCTGGCAGGATCACCCATGATGGACAGGTTTCAGCTGAGCTTCCAAACTATGCCAGGCTTGGAAGAAGGAGATGCAGACTACTTCTGAATGTTTAGCCACTGAAAACCTTATGGATAGCAGTGAAACACTGTCAGATACCATTAGAATACTCAATATTGAAACATGCTGAATGGTACCAGGATATTATCAGATATAGTGCTGGAAGATGAGGCCCTCAGATTGGAAGGCACTCAAAGTACAACTGGGGAAGAGCTGCCTCCTCAAAGTAGAGTAAAGCTTTCAGGACCTCCATTTGCTGATGGGGCACAATTAAAATAGAGGAGAAACAGATACAAACACCCACTAATAACTGGACTATGGAATGTACAAAGTCTGAATCTAGGAAAACTGGAATGAAATGGAACTCATAAAGATAGATATCACAGGCATTCGTAAGCTAAAGTGAATGGTATTGGCCATTTTGATTCTGATAATCTCACGGTTTGCTATACCAGGAATGATGAATTGAAGAGGAATGGCGTCTCATTAATCATCAAAAACAAAATTTCAACATCTATCTTGAAGTATGATGCTATCTGTGATAGTATAATATCCATACAGCTACAAGGAAGACCAGTTAATACCACTAATACTCAAATTTATGCACCAACCACTAAAGCCTGTGATGATGAAATGGAAGGATTCTACCAACTACTTCATGGAGCTCTGGTAGCATAGTGGTTACGAATCAGGTCAGCAGTTTGAAACTACCAGCTGTACCATAGGAGAAAGATGAGGCTTTCTGCTCCTGTAAAGATTTACAGCCTCGGAAACCCTGTACAGGGTCACCGTGAGTCAGAACCGACTCCACGGCATATAACCACCACCACCACCAAAAACAACTACTTCAGCCTCAAATTGATCAAGCATGCAACAAGATGTATTGAAAATTACTAGTGATTGGAAGGTTGGAAACAAAGAGGAAGGATCAGTATTTGGAAGCTATGAACTTGGTTATAGAAATGATGCTGGAAATCACACGATAGAATTTTGCATGATCAATGACTTCTTCATCGCAAACACCTTTTCTAAGCAACACAAAAGATTATTATACATATAGACTTCACCAAATGGAATACACAGAAATAAAATTTACTATATCTGTGGAAAGATATGGTGGAAAAGCTCCATATCATCAGCCAAAACAAGACCAGGGACAGATTATGAAACAGACCATCAATTGCTCACAAGCAAGCTCAGGCTGAAGCTAAAGAAAAGTAAAACACATCCACGAGAGCCAAAATATGGCCTCGAACATAGCCCATCTGAATTTACACATCATCTCAAGAACAGATTTGATGCATTAGACATTAAAAATGAAAGACCAGAAGAGCTGTGGGATGACATCAAGAATATCATATAGGAAGAAAGCAAAAGGTCATTAAGAAAACAAGGAAGAAAGAAAAAACCAAAATGGATAGCAGAAGAGACTCTGAAACTTGCTCTCCAACATAGAGATGCTAAAGCAAATGGAAGAAGTGAGAAGGTAAAACAGCTGAACAGAAAATTTCAAAGGACAGCTCACCAAGACAAAGTCAAGTATTATATTGAAATTTGCAAACATCTAGAGTTACAGAACCAAAAGGAAAGAGCATGTTCAGTATATCTCAAGCTAAAAGAACAGAGGAAAAATGCAAGTCTCAACCTGAAATACTAAAGGATTCTTTGGGCAAAATATTGAATGATGCAAAAAGCATCAAAAGAAGATGAACGGGACAACTTGGACATTGGCTACCCAAAATGGGGGGAGGGATACAAAGGCAAGAAGTGACTGGCTTACAAGCTTTCAAGAGGGAACCTAGATCCAGAGGGCATGGAGGAAGGTAGAGTCTCCAGTGAGTGGTGTCCAGCCTGTCCAGGAAGGGCTGATGAAACGAAATATAGATGGGTCTCTTGTGATGCAATGGTGAATAATTGTTATCAGGACTGATTGTGAGGGTTGGAAATCTAAAGATGGACATTTTGTAACAAAGAGGGGAGTGATTAATGTATCAGTCTATGAGCGGAGGACCCTGGGACCATCAATGGAGAAGAGCGAAGAGCAGAATCCTACCCAGAGAGGCAGTGAGGCCTGGGATGGAGGCAGAGAAGACAACGTCAAGAGATGGTGGGGCTGGGGGCTCAGGAGCAGGAGATGGAAAGGGGCTGAGGACTGTGGTGGTGGTGGGGTGCAGGTTTACAGGGTACACCTCTTGGTTGGGTAAGGATGCATGGACAGGATGATAACTATGCCAACGAAATGATGGATGATGAAATGAATGTAAAGCTGATGTTCTCCCATGTAGACTATCACACAATTCACAATAAAACATTAAAAAAAAAAAAAGAAAGAAAATGGATGGAATACACAGAGTCACTGCACCAAAAAGAAGTGGTTGAAGTTCAACCATATCAAGAGGTAGTATATAATCAAGAGCCAATGGTATTGAAGGAAGAAGTCCAATGAGCACTGAAGGCATTTTGAAAGAACAAGACTCTGGGAACTGATGGAATACAAATTGAAATCTTGCAACAAACTGAGGCACTCACTCAACTATGCCAAGAAATTTGGAAGACAGCTACCTAGCCAATTGATTGGAAAAAATAATACTGATGAAGATCAAAGATCACAGCCTTTGTCTTGGCTTGCACCTCAATATAAGGAAAACAAAAATCCTTACCACTGAACCAATAAACAATATCCATATAAATGGAGAAAAGACTGAAGTTGTCAAAAACTTCATTTTGCCAGGAACCACCATCAACATTCATGGAAGCAGCAGGCAAGAAATAAAACGACTGTATTGCATCAGACAAATTTGGTGCACAAGACCTCTTTAAAGTGTCCAACAGCAAAGATATCAGTTTGAGGACTAAGGTGTGCCTGACCCAAGGCATGGTATTTTCAATAATGTCAAATGCATGTGAAAGTTGGACAGTCAATAAGGAATACCATAGAAGACTTTTTTGAGTTATGATGCTGGATAAGAATATTAAAAGTACCCTGAACTGCCAGAAGAACAAACAAATTGTCAGGAGGGACCAATCCCTTGTAGAAGGATATTGTGCTAAGTAAAATGGAGGGTGAGCGAAAAAGAGGAAGACCCCCCAACAAGATGGATTGGCATAGGTGAATCAGCAATGAACTCAAGCTTAACAATGATTATGAGCATGGCGCAGGACCACGTAGTGTTTTGTTCTGTTGTGCATAAAGTGATTGTGAGTTGGAATGGAATGACGGTACCTAACAACAAATGTTCATTTAGCAAAAAGATGGGAACAACCTAAATGTCCATTAATGGAAGAATGGATAAACAAACTATGGTACATACCTACAATGGGATACTATCCAATATTAAAGAAGAATAATGAATCTGCAAAACACTTCATAATATGGGTGAACCTGGAGGGCATCGTGCTGAGTGAAATAAATCAATCGCAAAACAACAAATATCGTGTGAAAAGGCTGGGATAAAGTTTTCACACTAAAATAAGCACTCTTTGATGGTTATCAAGGGTGGGAGGGGAAGGGATGGCATAACTAGAGGGTAGACACATAATTATTTAGGTGAAGGAGAAGGCAATATGCAATAAAAGGGAGGTCAGCAAAAAAATGATGGAGGCAGGGCAAGGCATTGGGAGGAGTACAAGGGTTCAAGGCACCAGAGGCAGATACACACAATCCTGCAAAATGGTAATCTAGAACTAGACATGCAGGCTCAGTGGGTGTGGGAGGGAAAGTGGGACTCTACCCACAAATATATATATAGGTTTGACAGAGGATATTTTTACAAGTATATTTATTGATGCTGCAAATATATCCATGAATATGGCAGAAAATACAGGAAGCAGAGTTATGAAAACTTCTCAGACATAACAAACTCAGAACCATGGTCAAGGTCAATTGGCATAACGTAGTCCACAAAGACAATATTCTACAGCCTACTTTGATTAGTGGCTAGAGTCTTAAAAGCTACTACTGGTCTCTTCCTGTCCGGAAGAAAGTAGAGGAAAGAAAATCAACAGCCCATGGAAATAATTAGTCCAGTAGACTAATGGATCCAACTGCTCTGAAAGGGATGACATTAGAAGATCTTGTAGAGTAGGAGGAAAAAGTGGGACAAACTTAAAATCATAAACTAGACCAGGCTTACTGGTTGGATAGAGACTGGTAGAATCCCTGACATTGTGACCTTTAGTCACCTTTCAGATATAAATAAAAATTCACCTCCATGGCTCAATTTTCAGCCAAGCAATAGACAAGTCTATAAGGGGAACAATAACACTAGGGTGATACACACGACTTAGAATAATCAACCATTTGAGATCAAAAGAGCAGCGTTTACCCAAGGACAAAATTAAGAGGGTTAGGAAAGAACAAAGAATGGAAACAGGAAGCACAGAGAGAAGTAGTATAAGTGATATTACATTATGTGGATTGCAATCCATGACATGAAACAAAATGTGTATGAATTGTTGACTGGAAAATTGATCAGCTCTATAAACTCTCATACAACTCACAATAAAAAGTTAGAGAAATAATACAAATTGTTGTTGAGTCAACTCTGATTCATAGCAACTATGTATAGGGTTTCCAAGGAGCAGCTGGTGGGCTTGAACTGTCAAACTTGTGGTTAGCAGTCCAGTGCTTATCCTATAGCACCACTCCAGGACCCTAGACAAGTAGTACTTACCATATAAATTAAAGTTAAGTGAAAATTTATTGATATTAATTACATAAACATTTAAAATAACTAAAGTAGAATAATTCTTCTTGTTATATCTTCATATATTACAATTGTTGTGTGTATTCATTCCTTATATTATAGCATGTCCTCTTAAGAGTAGCTAGGGTTTAAAAAGAAATAAAGAACTATAGTTTGACTGTGGTATATTCATATTTGAATATGGTTTATGACTCCATTTTGTTCATAAAACTTATTGCAATAGACTTCAAAGTTGTCTTTTGTGTTTAATAAATTTGAAATTGTTGATGACAACAAAAATCAGCAGTAGTAGTTTCAATATTTTGATAGATTTATTTTTAAATTCTGCATTCTAACTCCCACTTAGTGTTTGCCCTTATTGTCTTTGTCACCCTCAAATGCATATTTTTAAGACCCAGCATTTCCTCTCAATAGTAAATTCTGATATTTTCAAGGGAATGACTTCTACAGAAATATTTTTACTGTTCATCTCAATTAATCCAGGCTTTATATTAACTCTGAAATCCTAGGCAAGTTACTTAACTACCCTATGCATCACAGTAAATATGGGAGTAATTTTAGAAATAACATAGCATCTCAACATGATAGTCAATGTCAGCTACGTAACTCAACAACCTCCAAACCAAAGTCATAACTAAACTTACCTTTTTCATCTCTAAACAACATGCATTTCCTCATTGGTTATTATTATTCAGAGGTAGACATTATACATTTTAGTCTCTTAAATTGATTACTATTTCTCTCTAATCAGAGATTATTTTTAAAAAACCCTACTTTACCTATGATCTATCCTTTCCTTGACTTTCATTTTAAAGTCAAATCTCAATTATCTTGGTCTGACTATCTGCTTTTGTGGTTTTCCTGCTCCTATCTTTAGTCTGTGTGTATTGAAGGAATTTAAGCCCAAGCAAAATATATATAGCATGGCAAAGCATCTGTCAAAGAACTTTTTGTCCCACGTGAAAAATTATTTTACCGTTTACTAAATTGACTTATCTGTGCCATTACTCTCTTCCATTAATGAAGAATATATATAATGTTGAGAATAATACTAGTATAGCTATAAATGTTCAACTTGTATATGTCAAACATTGTGCTGAGAGCCCCAAATAAATGTCTTATTTAACCCCTACAGTAATATGAAGTAGGGATTTCAGTCTGCTTTAAAATGAAGAATGTGAGGCATAGAAAGGTAAATAACTTGTCAAAGTCACAAAGCCAGTTTAAAAATAATAACAATAAAAGCAGCAGACTCCAGACCTATGCTTTCTTTTGTTATGTTAGAATGTCTGTGGAGCAAAAGGAAAGGAATCTTACACTAGAAAGATCCAACCAGAGATATGTTTTAAGAAAATTTTGCATAATCATCCATTTAAAAAGTTATCCTATAGTAGATTTGATGCATTAAACACTAAAGACCGAAGACCAGAAGAGTTGTGGGATGACATCAAGAACATCATACATGACGAGAGCAAAAGTCATTAAGAAGACAAGAAAGAACGAAAAGGTCAAAATGGATGTCAGAAGAGACTCTGAAACTTGCTCTCCAGCGTAGAGAAGCTAAAGCAAATGGAAAAATTGAAGAGGTCCAAGAGCTGAACAGAAAATTTCAAAGATCAGCTTGAGAAGATAAAGCCAAATACTATAATAAAATATGCAAAGATTTAG
>NW_006408653.1:2465102-2480643 GCF_000296735.1 Chrysochloris asiatica
CTGCCAAAAGAACCAATAGATCATTTTGGAAGAAATGCAGCCAGAGTGCTCCTTGGAGGCCAAGATGGCTAAGCTTCGTCTCTCATACTTTGGACATGTTGTCCGGAGGGTACAGTCACTGGAGAAGGATGCCATGCTGGGTAAGATGGAGGGTCAGAGAAAAAGAGGAACACCCCTAACAAGATGGATTGGCCAGGTGGCATCATTGATGGTGTCAAGTGTGGCAGCGGTAGTGAGGTTGGCCCAGGATCAGACATTGTTTCTTTCTGCTGTGCATGGGGTTGCTATGAGTTGGTTCCAACTCAATGGCACCTGACAACAACAACATAGTAGTTTATTTAAGAAACATTCGCTATCGTGCATGGTCCATTTAAGGGAGTGATCCCCAGAGCTGTGAATAACCAACAGTGAGTGCCCAGCAGCCCAGTCTATGATAGTGGTAAGGACAATAATGTTGTTATGTGCCCTAGAGTCAATTCTGACTCAGAGCCACCACCTGTGTAGCATCTCTAAGAAACAGCTGGTAGGTTTGAACTGTCAACCATGGGGTTAGCAGTCCACTGCCAAAAAAAAGAAAAAGCATTCAAAATATTTATTTATTACAGAATCAGATATCTGATATATTTATTTAAAAGAATCAAAGTTGTCATTGTGAGAGTAATAAAAATTTAATTGGAACTTGCGATAGTTAAGGTTTTGTCCACTTGACTGGGCCACGATTCTCTGATTTGGCATTTGAGATGTAGTTATCCCCCATGATGAGATCTAATGTAATGGAATCAACTCTATGATGAAGTCGGCTATGAGCAGCCATTCAACTGAAAGGAAATTTCCTCAAGGGTGTGGCAGCTTCTAGTATATTGGATACTCATATAAAGCTTGTTTGCTCTCTGCTGGGACTGTATCTTGCATTTGGCTCATCCTCCAACCTCTGTTCTTTGGACTTGTGTCAGTGGCCTGCTCTATTACTTGTTGACCCTGGGAGTCATCAACAGCTTGCCTTCTTACCTGCCTACCTGCCTGCCGTTTAACCTGCCAATTTTGGTTCATCAGTCCTGCTCCAGCCTGACGTCTAACCCATGGACTTGAGACTGACCACCTTTACAACTGTTTCAACCATTCCCTTGATATATCCACTCTTTATACATCGAGGGTAAGTCAAAAATTATCTGCACTCCGTTATATTAAAATACCCATCCACATCCACAGATCATGACAACATTGAGCATGCATGTAAAAGGATTCTGTCGAATAGTAAGTGACAGTGAATTATATGGCAAATCATTTGCAAATCAGTCATGGCTCTGCCTATGAAATAATCCCCGACAGATATGGGTTTCAAAAAGTTTGTGCCAGATGGATACTGAAACAACTCACAGAAGAGCATAAACAGAAGCATTTGGACATCTGCAAACAAACTTGGGACCGATACTCAAAGGACGGTAAAAGTTTCTGTTAAAAAACTGTTATTGGTGATGAGACATGGATTCATCACTAGGAGACTGGAAGTAATTGGCAGAGTATGGAACAGAAACATCCTCAATCACCACCCAAGAAAAACTCAAAAACCAACCATCAGCTGGAAAATTGATGTTTCCAGTTTTCTGGGATTCTCAAGGGCCAGTATTGACTATTGTTCAACAATCAACAGTGCTCCTTACAGTGAGATGCTCACAGAAGAGCTGAAGCCTAAACTTTAGATCAAATGCAGAGGGCTGCCAGCCTCTGTGCTGTGATCTTGCATAACAATGCATATCCACACACCTCTACCCACACTGTTGACACTCTGCAGAAACTTCGTTTTGACAAAGCATCCTCCCTATAGTCCTGATCTTGCTCCATCGGATTTTCACCTGTTTGATCCCATGAAAGCAATTCTTCAAGGTAGAAGATTCACCGCTGATGAAGAAGTGAAAACAGCTAGCAGCTCAGCCTAAAACATTTTTTAATAAGGGAATATGAAATGAAAGCTTGTTGACAGATGGACAAAGTGTATTGAAAGCAAGGAGATTATGTTGAAAGTTGACTAAAATGAATTCTACAGTGGATAATTTTTGACTCACCATCATACGTATATAAGCTTCACTGGTTTTGCTTCTCTAAAAAGCCCGGCCTAAGGTAGACATCATTATACATGGTACAGTTAGCACGGTTTTGATTATTTTAACATAATATTTGGGCAAGAGGTAATTTTTTCCAGTGTTTAGAGTCAGTGCAGTCTTAGTCCAGTCTTGAGTTTTTAAACAGTAATTTCATAAATGTATAGAACAAAGGTCTATGCAGAAGATAACTCCAGACACAGTCTGTAACAACAAGCTGAGAGGTACGACATTAGGAAGAGACTGTCCTGGTCTTTTCAAAAGAACTGTTGTTGTACCTTTTTTCTACAGGTTCTGTTAAAACATAGCCAAAGTTTCTTATGTTAAAAATATACCTACTACATGTGGGAACCATTCTACACCTAAGTATTTATCCAAGGGAAATGAAAGTATATGTCCATACACAAATCTTCATAGCAGCCTCATTTGCAGTAGCCTCCAAATGAAAACAACCCAAATGTCCCTCAATAGGCAAATGAATAAACTGTGGCATATAGACATACAGTGGGATATTACTCAGAATAAAAAGAAATGTACTAGTGATATACACTACAACATAGATGAATCTCTGAGTGATTAAGCTGAATGAAAGAGTGCATATTCATGAATCTATTTATATAAAATTCTAGGAAATGTAAACTAATGTACCATGACAAAAAGCAGATCAATGGATGCCAGTTAAGGGGTGGCAATGCCTGAGAGACTACAAAGGGACCTGAGGAAGTGTCCTTATTATCTGATGTTGTTGTTGGGTACTGTCAAGTTGGTTCAGACTCATAGCAACCCACTATAGGGTTTCCGAGGAGCGGCTGGGGGATTTGAACCACTGGCCTTGCAGTTCAAACAGACATTGTAGTCTGGTGCTTATCCTACAGCACCACACCAGGACTCTATTATTATTATTATTATTATTGACTGGTTAATCTATTTATTTTTTGGTGAAAATATACGCAGCCAAACTCAATCCCATTCCACAATTTCTAGACATAGTAAGTGACATTGGTTACATTCTTCACATTGTGTCAATATTCTTGTTATTTCTGTTCTGTTTCACTTTCATTTCCTTACTCTCCCTGCCTCCCAATCTTTTCATCTAAACTTTAAAATAGCTGTTGACCTTGTAGTTTTATATTATTTTGTTGTTGTTGTTAATTTTTAAAAGAAACATAATACTCAAGTGTGACCATATTGACTCTTTGGGTTACACTGTTACTTAGTTTAAGGTTGACTTTCAGGGAATAGTTTCAAGGTTTGGAGAACAACTCAGGCCATAGTCTCAGGGACTCCTCTAGTCTCACTAGGTCCACCCAGTAAATCAGGATTCTTTAAGACTTTGAAGCTCTGTTCCACTTTTTCCTCCATTTTCAATCAGGATTCATCATCTATTGTGCTCCTGATCGGACTGTTGATTAATGGTAGCCAAGCACCCTCTAGTTCTGGTCTGAAGGTCGGGGAGGCAGTGCTTTGTGTAGTTGATCAGTCAGATAGTTCAATTCCTTCTCTGATTCTTGAGTTTCCTTATTTCTCTTTTGTTCCAGACAAATAAAGACCAACAGTTGTATCTTAAATGGCCACTTGTAAGATTTTAAAGCCTCAGACACTACTCACCATACTGGGAAGTAGAACATAAACTTTAAGAACTATGTTGTTTTTAGGTGCCATCGAGTCGGTATTGACTCATAGTGACCTTATGCATAGCAGAACGAAACACTGCCCAATCCTGGGCCAACCTCACTATCATTGCCATGCTTGAGCCCTTTGATGCTGCCATTTTGCCAATCCATCTCGCTGGGGATCTTCCTCCTTTTCTCTGACCCTCCACCCTACCAAACATGATCTCCTTCTCCAGTGACTGGTCCTTCCTGATAACATGTCCGAAGTATCAGAGACGAAGTTTGGCCATCCTGGCCTCCAAGAAGCACTCTAGCTGCACTTTTTCCAAAACAGATCTGTTGGTTCTTTTGGCAGCCCATGGCACTTTCAATATTCCTCTCCAACACCATAACTCAAAAGCATCAATTCTTCTATGGTCTTCCTTATTCACTGTACAGCTTTTGCATGCATATGAGGTTATTCAAAATACCATGGCTTGGGTCAGGCGCACCTTAGTCTTCAAGCTGACATCTCTGCTCTTCAACACTTTAAAAAGGTCTTGTGCAGCAGATTGCCTAATGCAATAAGTTGTTTGATTTCTTGACTGCTGCTTCCATGAGTGTTGATAGTTGATCCAAGAAGAATGATAGTTGATCCAAGAACTACAATATGCCAAATTCTCTAGACTGGTCTATGAGATCATGGTTCTAAATCCCCAAACCAAGAGAATTCTTTCCATGAGGTAACAGGCTACGCCTAATTAGTATCAGCATTTATAGTCCCATCTCTTTTAGAGTTTTTTCCCAGTTGTTGTTATTGTTGCAGAACCATATACAACCTAGCATTTGCTCATGAATCCTTTGTCCCTATATACAGCTATTGACATCTGTTATATCAGTCATGCTGTGTAAACTTTACTCATATTCAGTGTGACCTTTCTCATTTCTATAGACAAAAAGTGACTACTACCAACGGAGTACTTCTCCCTGCCCCTCCCCATTCTCTCTCTGTGGTGCATTCATAGGTGTATACTTACATCAGAACTTACCAAACTGTACATTTTAGGTATGTGCTACTAATTACATATCAGTTTTACCTGAATAATACTGTTAGAAAAGTTTAAAAACATACAACATATACACAGTCAAAAAGAAAGTGATTCTGCCATACATACAGGAACTTCTCAATAAATTAAAGTGCATTTAAAAATTACTACATGATGCTTTTTTGATATGTTGAAGGTAAAGAGTCCTGGTGTGGTGCTTGTAGGATAAGTACTCAACCATAAGGTTGGTTTGAATTGCAAAGTCAGTGGTTCAAACTCATCAGCTGCTCCTCAGGAATCCTATACAGAGTCGCTATGAGTCCTATGAGTCGGAACTGACTCAATGGCACTTAACAACAACAAGTTAAAGAGTGCTTTAGTTGTTGTTGTTAGGTTCCATCAAATCAGTACTGATTGATAGCACAACAGAACAAAATACTGTCTGGTCCTATGCTATTTCCACAATTGTTGTGCTTGAGCCCATTGTTACAGTCACTTGTCAATCCATTTCACTGGGGGTTTGCCTCTTTTTTTTGCTGACCCTCTGGTAGCATAGTGGTTACAAATCGGGCTACGAACCACAAGGTCAGCAGTTCGAAACTACCAGCTGTTCCGTGGGAGAAAGATGAGGCTTTCTGCTCCCGTAAAGATTTACAGCCTCAGAAACCCTGTACAGGGTCACTATGAGTCGGAACCGACTCCACGGTACACAGCCAGTTAGCCACTTTATGAAATGTGAAACCCTTTTCCAGGGACTGATCCTTCCTGATACCATGTCCAAAGTTTGTGAGACAAAGTCTTGCCATCCTAGTTTCTAAGGAGCATTCTAGTTGTATTTCGTCCAATATAAATTTGTTTGTATTGTTGTTTGTTAGTCCTGTTGTGAGGATTTTTGTTTTCTTTACATTGAGTTATACTCTATACTGATGGTAGTATTCTTTGATCTTTATCAGTAAGTGCTTCAAGTCCTCTTCACTTTCAGCAAGTAGAGTTGTTCTTAATGAGCCTTCTTCTATTCCTGATGCTACATTCTTATTCATATAGTCCAGCTTTTGGATGATTTGCTCAACACATAAATTAAGTAACTATGGTAAAAGGATACTACTACCCTGATGCATACCTTTCCTGATTTTAAATCATTCAGTATCCCCTTGTTCTGTTTGAATGACTGCCTTTTGGCCTATATATAGGTTCTGCCTAAGCACAATGAAGTGTTCAGGAATTCCCATTCTTCCCAATGCTATCCATAGTTCGTTATGATCCACACAGTCAAATGTTTCACATACTCAACAAAACAAAAGTAAACATCTTTCTGGCATTCTCTGCTTTTAGAAAAGATCCATATGATATCAGCAATGATATCCCTCATTCCACATAATCTTCTCAATTCAGCTTGAATTTCTAACAATTTTCTGTTGATGTACCATTGCAGCCATTCTTTAACTATCTTCAGAAAATTTTACTTACATGTGATATTGATATTGTTCAATAATTTTCGCTTTCTGTTGTTTGACATTTCTTTCGAAAGGGCATAAATATTGATATCTTCCACTCAGTTGGCCAGGTAGCTGTCCTCCACATTTCTTGGCATAGACTAGTAGGTGCTTCTAATGTTTCTTCAGTTTGTTGAAACGTTTCCATTGGTATGCCATCAATTCCTGGAGCCTTAAACATCTCCCTTCAGCTCCACCAGTTCTTGATCATGTGCTGTCTTCTGAAATGGGTGAATGTTGACCAATTCTGTTTAGTACAGTGACTCTGTATTCCTTCCATCTTCTTCAGATGCTTCCTGAACCATTCAGTATTTTGTCTATAGAATTCTTCAATATTATAACCTGAGGCTTGAATTTTTTCTTCAGTTCTTTCAACTTGAGAAATGCCTAACATGTTCTTCCCTTTTGGTTTTCTAATTCCAAGTCTTTGCATATTTCATTATAATACTTTTTTGTCTTCTCAACCTGCCCTTTGAAATTTTTTGTTCAGCTCTTTTACTTCATCATTTCTTCTATTCACTTCAGCTAATTTATATTCAAGAGCAAGTTTCAGATTCTCTTCAAACATACACTTTCATGTTTTCTTTTTTCCAGTCTTTTTAATGCCCTATTTTGTTTTCTTTGTATATGATGTTCTTGATGTTATCCCACAACTTGTCTGGTCTCCAGTCACTAGTGTTCAACGTATCAAATTTGTTATTCAGATTGTCTCTAAATTGTTCTGTTGTACATGTCGGAACCAACTCAACACTACCAACAACTAGCATTTTAAAGATAAAATTAAATAGACCAGAATTAGAAAAATAAGGTATCTCATTTCATGATATTAAGCATACTGTTTCAGGAAACTTTTGTTTAATGTGTGTGTGATTATTACTTAGTGTTGGTTGGGGTACAAAAGTATTAAAAATCACTATTCTATGGTATGCACATTTAATAATTTCTATCTTTTGTCATTTTTTCAGTGCCCAATATCATATACCATGCCTTTTGTGCTGAAATACTTTTTTTTTCTGAAATACTTTTTTAATATAATTTTCTATTTTGTAGTTTAAATAGCTAAATTCCAGAAATGATCTGAAATGAATCTGGTTTTGGACAACCTTTATAAACAATTTTCATCAGCAATTTACATTTTATATAGTACTTTAAAGCAAGAAAGTTTTTACACTTATTTTTGTTGTTGTTGTTAAGTGCCTTTGAGTTACTTCCAACTCATAGTGACCCTGCACAGGGTTTCCAAGGAGTGGCTAGTGAGTTTGAACCTCCGATTTTGAGGTTCAAACCGACCTTGCAGTTCAGTGCTTATCCTGTAACTTGACATTAGGACTCCTTTTTATACCTATTTTTCTTTCTCATATGTGAGAAAATAAAGGCCCAGGAAGAGCTAAGGAGTATAAGCTTGGATTGTTACCCACAAGGTTGGCAGCTCAAACTCACCAATCGCTCTCGGAAACCCTATACAGGGTCACTATGAGTCAGGACTCACTGGCATACAACTACAACAATGTAGTTCTATCTAAACTCTGTAAACTACTGGAAACTGACTACACTCTTTAATTCTATTACCTGGTGGTGGTGGTGGTGGAGCGAGCCTGTGAGTCTAGAGCCTCCAAGGAGTGGTTGGTGGGTTTGAATCTCCAACTTTTTATTAACAGTCTAGTGCTTATCCTATAGCATCACCTCTAAAGATCTTTCTTTGATTATTCAAAGAATAAATATTAAAGATGAATTTTTTAAAGTGGCAATGCAAAGATGAAAAAAAACCCTAGTTCCTGGCATGAAGGAGTTTTGGTGAGCTGAATACCAACCCAAAACACTGTAGGTACTAAATGAGTGTGGTAATCAGGTATACCTTACTTGAGGTTGGAAAGCAGTACTAGAAAGAAGTGAACTGACTTCTTACTTGCACAAGACTGCCCTGCACACAGGAAGATGTTCAGCCACCTCCATGCCCGTAAACAGTCCCAGTGTTTGTTCCCCAGACTGAGGCTACCCCCAGTTTGAGACCTAAGGATTAAGCTTTACAGTGGTGCTCTTTGCTGCTCTCTGCTGACAGAGAGAGGTAAGAGCAGGCCTCTAGCAGGTAAACGTATCAAATCTCTTGTGGGGGATGGGGGTGGTGGGGTGGTGGAGGAATGTCAAGTCCTTTGGAAAAAATATATGCTATGGGCAAAGACGTCTGTTGTTGAAGTGCAGCAAGAACTCTGGGATGTGATGTGAGGCTGAATGAAGTCTGGGAGTCGTTCTTCCTGGTCCAGTCTATCGTCAGTACTTGCTGTTCATTTGTCTTTGGCAAGTTGGTATGTTTGGAAAGGGAATAAAGGTTTTCCCTTACACAAACACACCCTGTCTTTATGCCACAGTTTGTTTGCTCCATCATTCCCAGTTTACACGGCATATTCTTACTCAGGGCTTGAATTAAGCCTTTCTTCTTTTTCGGATGGAATAATCATTGTAGGCTGGTGTGGTTTATGGTCAGTTACAATAAGGAGGTAGAATAGAACTGACCCTTGAAGGGGAAAGAATTGGGGAAACCATATATAAGAACAGAGGTAATTCTCCCAAGGTGGTTCATATTGAATATAAAACCAGTAAGATACATATTAGAACTTACCATTCCCATATGGGATGAGAGTATACAAGTGGATAAGATTAACACTGAGTAAGCAAACTGGGGGCTCAGTTTTTAAAACGGCCCTGTGCTGCTGTTGTTGAGTGCCAGCTCATGGTGGTGTTATGTGACAATGTAGAACGGCCTCAGAAGGTTTTCTGAGTTGTAATCTCTACAGAAGTAGATCGCCAGGTCCTTCTCCTATGGAGTTGCAGGCTATCCCTCTGAGTGCTTCAACATGACATTATTTTACCCCAAATAATTAATCTGTCCTAAATCTACTTTCTAAGGAGCACTGGAGGCATAGTGGTTATGAGTTGGGCTGCTAACCACAAGGTCAGCAGTTTGAATCTGCCAGCCACTCTGAGGGAGAAAGAGTTACAGCCTCAGAAACCCTATACAGGGTTGATGTGAACTGGAACCGACTCGACGGCACACCACCACCACATCTACTTTCTATCTGTAACACAGACTTTATTGCAATATTTGGTTTTATCTTCTATCAGTGGGCTCAAGCGTGGCAACAATAGTGAGGTTGGCCCAGGATCAGGCAGGGTTTTGTTCTGCTGTGCATAAAATCTCTATGAGTTGGCACCAACTCGATGGCACCTAACAACAACAACACAACACATACTTTAAAGTTTTACTATTTCATATGTTCAGATCTAGTGTCTTCAATTAGGTTGAGATTTAAAACATAACATTTACTAAACAATTACTAAGACAGAATGAAGCACTGAGGAAAAGTTTTGGATGTGGCACTTAATCAGAAACCCTAAAAAATTTATACAACTCAAAGGTATAGATTTTATTATATACCTTCGATGTTCAGAATACCTTGATAGATGTTTCAGGGCTTATGTATAGGGATAAAACACAGATCCTGACTTCAAACTATTTCATTACATAACAGAGAAACACAATAACTAGTAAAAACAACAAAAATTGTTATAGTGGCTCAAAATAATAATCGAGGAATTAGGTGGTAGAGACTGTGCCCCAGAATCCAATCTCATTTCTTTTAGTTAAAAGAAAATGCTTGTTCTCCATCCCGCCCTTTAAGTTTTCATTTTAGGTTGATGCAAGGCTACTCTGCTAGTGTACACGTCTCTACTTTCCTGGCTAACATGTGAACACTTCACTAAGTCCTAGACAATGGGATGTGAGTGGAAGAAGTGATGTTGGCACCTTCCAGGCCTTAGAGATGAAGCTGTTTGCCATACACTCTTCTCAAGTCGCCCCATGCTGGAATAATAATGTGCCACTGAGTCAGCTTCCACCACGCAGCACGTAACAATGTCCCAGGTAATAACAAAGCAATACAACTTTGGTCTTTGAATGGTCCTAGTGGGTCAGAGTTGTCTACGTGTCCTGGAACACCTGTCTACTTTAAGACTGTTAGTAAAAAGAGAAATGAAAAGTCTTCCTCTGAGACTCTGTGACTACTGCTTAGTTTGTACTCCAACTAACATGTACTGTTACAAGGTGGCATATAGTTATTTCCTCAGTGGGAATAATGATTGTTCTAGACAATCTGAGAAGAGATACTGAGAAGAGATCCTTGAGCATCAAGGATCTGGGAGAAATTTGAAAACTCAGTCTGCTCTGTCCCCTTCTTCTTTACACATAGAGAAACTCAGAGATTCGTCCCTAGTCTTGGAAAACAGGTCCCTTGAGAGTGCTTTGCATGGCACTCTCCTGCCTCGCTGTGGTGGGGCAATGACCACTAACACTTTCCTCAGCTCGCTCAGTTAAGATTCACACAGTACTTGGAACACAGAAAGCTGTCCTCAGTTGTAAAGGAAAGCCAATACGAATAAAAAATCACATGTTTCAATCTAGCAGAAGATAATCTAGCACAACTATGTGGTACTATACCTACTAAAACAAGAGAAACAGGCCCCAACAATTACAGTCACAGATCTAACAAGACATAAGTGGAAATGGTGCTAAAATTATTATAGAAGTTGTTCATCTCCTGATAACAAAAGTGCTTTGGAAATATAGAAAACATGATTCAAGAATACTTGAATCAATTCACAAGTGCCATCTTGAATGCTAATTACACATACCAGAGCCTGTGAATATATTTTCTATTATCATAAAATCTTTTTTCTTAATCTGAAAAGTTTTAATGCTCTAATCTTTTTTTAAGGTTTTTATTGAAAATTGAGAGAATGTGAAGGTTCACAGAGAACATCGGTTTTACACTCAACAGATCCTGCAAATCTCAATGATTGCAATCCCCCCATGCAGCAATAGTTATCCCGTTTCCTCCCTGTGGTACCTCTTTCCAATCCATCTACCTTTCCATCCCTTCTCAACTATGTTCTTAGGTAAATGTTGCTCTTTTGATCTTGAATGACTGACCATTCCCTAATGAGCATACCTGACTAGTGTTGTCTCCCTTATCTACTGCTTAGCTGAAAATTGGTCCATGAGGGTGAGTTCCTTTCCAGACTTGAAGGGTGGTTGTGGGTCAGAGTTTTGGGCTCCTCCAGTCTCTTTCTGATCAGTAAGCCTAGTCTTTTTAAAAATAATTTTGAATTTTGTTCCACATTGTTTCCCACTCTATCCAGAACCTTCTAATGCGATCCCTTTCAGAGCAGTTGGTAGTGGTAGCTGGGCACCATCTAGGTTTTCTGGTTGCTTTAATCTTTTTAAAGCCACTTTCAAAACCCTCAACCAGGGTATTTCTTCTGTTAACCAGCCAACAATAGCCATTCTTCACTACAAAGCTTACTTCTTCCTAGCTGTACCCTTGCTGAGAAAGAAGTGTTCATGTGTATATTCAGCACACGAAGGAAGGTGCAGTTTTGGAGAGACATGAAAGGAGAGCAGACAGTCACTAAGAAGTAGCTATGTTCATTTATTCATTTGATAAAAAGTTGCTCAGCATTTTATATGAGCCTGGGGCTAAGATAGGATCCAACGATAAAGACATAGTCCCTGCCATGAAATACTTTATAGTCTAGTGTTGGGAACTTTCTTTTCTGAATACATCTTCACACACAGGGTTTGAGCTGGAATGGAATTAAGAGTGAAAGGATGCTTTGCCCAAATATACAACCTTTCCAGTCAAGAAAATCACTTCAAACCACTCTGGACCACTCTGTCCCTGTTCTTTCTCATTGTAAGGCCATCTTAAGAAAGGGTAGAAGAAGCCATTTCTTACAGTTCCATTTTTCTTTTTTTTTTCAAGCTTCCCTTACTCCATTTTCTATACATTTTGGTTTCTCTGGTACCAAAATCATCATTCATTTGTAACTGGCCAGAGTAGCAGGGGTCCTTCCTCTTGCCCTCAGCACTCTACCTCCAAGATTATTTTAAGCCTCTCCCAGCCCATGGAGCACAACACCAACCTGTCACTGAGCTTTGAAAATAAAGGTAGGCATATCCCCACCCCCTGTGATGGTGTTGCTGCCTCCTGTCATGAATGGAGCACAGACAGTGTTTATCCAACCTCAGGGGAAATATTATGATCTAAAGCCAACTTACACAGATGCAATGTCTACACATCTGTCCTGAATTTAAAAATTAACAAAATGAAGCCCTATTGGAGACTATTCATATTAGCAGCAGTGGCCTAAAAAGCCACATTTTCTTAGCATGAATTTTTAGTCTTAAACTCTGTATTCAGTGGTCATTGTTCAAAAGGGAAAGAGGCTGGTGTCTGAAGTAGCTCTCACTGTAAACAAATATAAAAAGAGATCAGGAAAAAATAAGATTCTATAAAAACAGAAAGACATATTATCATTGTTCAATATTGCAACATTGGAAAACCAGAATGCATTTTCCCAAGGAGAGTCTGTATTGAAGCTTATTTCTTAGCTGGACTATGCAATGCTAACATGAATTTACGCTTTTGAATAGTCACCACCACAGAGCCCATCACATTTAGGTCACGTTTCTTTATATCATCTGCCATAAATGTCTGAGTGCATCCTGAACTGAAAGAATACATTCGGCTGCTGCCACCTACTGCAAACTTGAAAAATATGTTTGGAGAACTTAAAAAAGAAAATCTAATACACTAATAGTACTGGGGAGTCCTAGTGTGGCACTGCAGGATAATGAGCCAGTCTGCAAGGTCAGTTTGAACCACAAGGTCTATGGTTCAAACCCATCAGCTGCTCCTCAGAAGCACTATACAGGGTCACTATGGGTTGGAACCGACTCGACAGCACTTAACAACAACAATAACAGTACTGGAGAGTAATTAAAAACTCAGGCAAATGAACTGAGATCAATGTCTTTATGCTTTAATTGTAATTGAACTACTAATTATCCAAGAACCCTGAATGATCAAAAAGGCTCTGTTGCATAAAGAAATAGAATAAACTGCATGCACAGAACAATATTAATAGCTGTCAAGTTACAGGTCTTTGTTTATGTGATATACAAAAACTGTCTTTCTTTGTATTCAGAAAAGCCGGATTCTGAGCTATCAGAAAAATAAAGTCAAAAAAACAAAAACAAAAAACTTATTAACTTGAACTATGAGCTCAGAGAAGGAAGCCTAGCAAAGTAGGGGGTTAAATCTTGAGCAGCTAACCGAACAGTTGACTGTTAGAATCTACTAGCTTCTCTGTGAGAGACAGAAGGAGTACTCTGTTTTTGTTAAGATTTACAGTCTCAGACACCCTATGGAGCAGTTATTATATAGAGTCTATCGTAGAGTCACTATGAGTTGGAATTGGCTCAACAACGTGGATTTGGTTGGTTTGGAACTCAAAAACCATCGAGGCAAGGATTATGAGCAGGTAATTCATACAAAAAGATACAAATGCCTCCCCCCACCCCGTGTATATATACATACATGTGTTTGTGTAAAAAGTGTTTCAAATATTGTTGCAAAGTGTCGTAAAATTGGTTCCAACTCATAGTGACCCTGTATAGGGTTTGTGAGGAGCAGCTGATGTTTGTGAGGAACCACCTTGTGGTTCGCAGTTCAGTGCTGATAGATCTTAGAGCACGACACCAGGACTGCATTGGTGGTGGCTATGTGTCGTGGAGTCGGTTCCGACTCATAGCGACCCTGTACAGGGTTTCCGAGGCTGCAAATCTTTACGAGAGCAGAAAGCCTCATCTTTCTCCCGGGAAACAGCTGGTAGTTTTGAACTGCTGACCTTGAAGTTCGCAGCCCGATTCATAACCATTACGCTACCAGAGCTCCTTATATAACAAGTCCTGGTGTGGTGCTGTGGGATACTGTTCCGGACTACAAAAGTCGGTTTGAAACCACAAGGTTGGCAGTTCAAGCTCACCAGCCGCTCCTCGGAAATCCTATATAGGGTCGCTAGGGGTCGAAACCGACTCAATGGACCTTAACAATAACAACATATATACGTGGACTCCTGGTGTGGTGCTGTGGGTTCATGTGCTGGACTACAAGGTCAGTTTGAACCACAAGTTCGGTAGTTTAAGCTCACCAGCCACTCGGAAACCCTATACAGAGTTGCTATGGATCAGAACCGACATGGTTCAAACTGACTTTGCAGTCCCACAGCGCCACACCAGGACTCAATATATACAGGCAGGTCTCATTTTATGTATGTAAATTATATGGCATTCAAAGATTCTTAAAATAATAAAATAAAGGTCTAGAAAAAAATCTGCAGCTCACTCTAGATGTCATCCTTATTGTAGCTAAAACCTGAGTTGAATTATGTATGTAATTTATGTATACATATATTATGTTGTTGTTGTTGTTAAGTGTTGTTGAGTCGGTTCCCACCCATAGTGACCCGGTATTGGGTTTCCGAGGAGCGGCTGGTGAGCTTGAACCACCAACTTTGCAGATCAAAACTGACTTTGCAGTCCAGCACCTTAACTCACAGAGCCACACCAGGTCACATATATTAAGTGTTCAATTCAATGAATATTGAAAATTTTGTATATCCATCTACCCACCAAACCCAAACCCACTATCATCAAGTTTATTCCAAGTCAGAGTGACCCTACAGGACAGAGTAGAACTCCTCTACAGGGCACCCAAGACTTTAAGTCTTTATGGGAGCTGACAGCTTTCTGCCATAGAGCAGCTGGTAAGTCAGAACCACTAACCTTTTGGTTAGCAGCCTGATGCTGAACCCACTCCACCACCAGAGCTCCTTAATAACAATGTTGTTGTTAACTGTTGTTGAGTCAGTTCCGACTCATAGGGACCCTGTATAGGGTTTCCAAGGAGCATCTGGTAGGTTTGAACTGCTGGCCGTGAGGTTAGCTGTCCAGTGCTTTATCCTACAGCACCATGCTGTTGTTATGTACTGTGGAGTCGGTTCCAACTCATTGTGATCCTGCATAGGGTTTTCAAGGCTCTAAATCTTTACAGGAGCAGAAAGCCTCACCTTTCTCCTGCGGAACAGCTGGTAGTTTCGAACTGCTGTCCTTGAGGTTAGTAGCCTGATTCATAGCTACTAGGTTTAATATTGGTTTTCAGATTCTAATGTGAAATTCTTTTTGTCACCTATGTTGTCATCCAGAGAGCACTGGGAGCTTAGTGGGTTAAGTGTTAGGCTGCCGACAAAAGGTTGGTGGTTGGAACACACCAGTCACTTCAAAGAAAAAGCTGCGGTAATCTGCTTACATAAAATTTATGGCCTCGAAAATCCTTGATAGCAAGTTCTACTCTGTCCCTCAAGCCACTATGAGACAGAATCGACTTGATGGCAGCTAGTTTAGTTTTTTGTTTTTT
>NW_006408653.1:2485397-2508853 GCF_000296735.1 Chrysochloris asiatica
GTCGGCTCCGACTCGATGGCACCTGACAACAACAAGGACTTAATTTTCGGCTTATTTCCTTTTTTGTCTGCTTGTCCCACTCCACAATCCCCATTCAGGCCTTGTTTCCAGTTGTAAACAGTTCAGGGCCGGCTGTGGCCGTTTGGTTTTAATTGGAAACTGTCTCTTTAACTTTTGAGGAGATCTGTGAGCATGCTTAGTAGAACCCTCTGAGGGTGGGGCTGGGGTGCCCAGTAGCTTAGGCACCCCTATAGTCCCAGAATGGAGGTGCAAAGAGAGCAAGGGACCAATGAACAGCTACCAAAAGAAAAGAATGTCCACACCTTTATCTCTGCAGTTCTGCCAGGCGTCTGTGGCCGCTCCGATCCTTCCCGCTCTTGGTCTCACTCAAGATTGCGGCTCCTGGAGCAGCTGAGCATCCCGGACTAGAAGGCAATGGATTTCTTGCTTTTGTCACAAACTCCCCCAGCTGTAAGCCTTCCAACTTTCCAAATATTCCTTTATATGATGTTCAGAGTTCTGGGACCATCCCCTGAGCCTGCTTGGTTGGGTATTCTGTGTTGTTGTTGGTGGAGCTCTTTACTGCACTTCCACCCCATCCGCCATCTTGTTTGTTCCTCTCCAGTTTAGTTTTTGGTTGTTATAAGCCTTGGAGCTCTGGTGTTGCATTGGTTAAACACTCAGCTGATAACTGAAAGACTGGTGGTTAGAACCCACAAGACTTTCTGTAGGAGACATGTGGCAGTCTGCTTCTGTAAAGATTATAGCCTTGGAAACCCTATGGGGCAGTTCTACTCTATTATATAGGGTTACTATGGGTTGGGGCTCGACAGCGTGGGTTTGGTTTGGAACCCAAAAATCATCAAGGTAAATATACCAATAAGGCAAGGATCATGAGCAGGTAATTCACACACAAAAAGATACAAATGCCCCACCACCACCAATAGATATACTCTGTCCCACAGGGTTGCTATGAGTGGAAATTGACTAGATGGCTTTTTGTGTGTGTGTGTGTGTGTGTTTGTTTTTGGTTGTCATCCTGCCAGTATTTACTTGCCCATTTTTCTTTAATGAGATATGTCATAAAGTACTGTGAAGGAAATGTTTACTTTGTGTAGTATTTATTGAGCAGTAGAATAAAAATGGTTCTATAGTTTCCAGATGTTCCATAATTGTCTTTGATGTCTGTGCAACATCCTGTGTAAATTGCCTCTGCAAAGTTTGTACTTCACGTGGAATTTAAAGTGGATTTTATCAGGATTCATCACACCATATTACTATAGAAACTCCTAGTATACGTCGCACAACATGACATTCAAGGTTTACTCCTTATGTTGTAGAACAAGGCTTAAAGTAGTATATTTATCATTATATTTATTGTTCTTGTCAGAAGGGCAGAGATTATGATCCCATTTTCCAGATGGGGTAGCTGAGACATGGACAGATAAGTAAATGAGACAACATTGGAGACAGTAGTCTACACATACATACAAACACATTACACACACACACACACACAAAAAAACCATACAGGAGCCCTGGAAGCACAAGAGTTAAGAGTTTAGCTGCTAACTAAAAGGCTGGTGGTTTTTGACTGCAGCTTCTGCTCCACAGAAGAAAAGACGTGGCAATCTGCTGCTGGAAAGATGCCCGAAATCTACTGCTGTCAATTCTAATTCATAGCGACCCTGTAGAACAGAGTAGAACTGCCCTGTACGGTTTCCAGTGAAAATATGTCTATATTTCCAGTAGGGAGACACAATAATTTTTCAAACTTTAAATTAGTATGTTTAGTCACTATTACGAGGCAAATTAGTGGCAAATCTAAAATTAAAGCTTCTTAACCTCTTAACTTCTAGCAAGAACAAGGGGCTTCAAAAGTTCACGGAAAATTGCATTATCCTTTCATTGCATTTTTCTATGAACTTTTTGAAACTCTCTTGTATAGTCTTTCTTGTAAATCCCACTCAGGTGGCACCAATGATATAGTTCATGTGGCTACTGGCATTCCACGTTCAAGAGGAACTAATATCCACTATGTTTGTTTGATTTAAAAGATACACCCAGGGATATACTTCCTTAAACTTTCCTTCTTCCATATATTTCTTCTGGCATTTTATACCATTTTGACTTCTTCCTGAGGTATCTTTTACTGAACAGGATGAACCTTAGGCCAAATTCTGGTTTAGGGGAAGTTTGGCTTTGTTTTCCTTTTCCTTTCTCTTTCTGGTGGCAATGCATATTCCATAAAATTTCAGTTTGTGAGCTGCAGCAGCAGGTAAAGAAGTCTGATTAGAACAGGCAACGTCTGAGCAACTATGAATCAGAGACCAGGCATGCCACAGAAACCCAGAATACATAAAGACTTTCGGTCTAAGGTTGGAAACAATTAAAAAGGCAAACTGTAAGAGTTGAGCAATCAGAGAGAAGCAATGAGTTAACAATGTGGAAATGGATAGGCAGTGAAGGAGCAAGGTAGCCGGAAAAAATATACGCAACTAGCAGCAGCAAAATGCAAAATGGTTTCCACCCTTAGCCATTCTATTCCTCTTACCATGACGCATTTCAATTCAACGTGACACTTGCCTCAAATACTACCACTAGTAATAACTACATGGCTGGTGGAGCAGCAAATAAGGGATGGAGAGTAATCACAATTCTTTAGACACAAGAGTTTTCTTTAGTCTGTGTTTTGTTCTGTTTTAAATGGATCCAATGACATTTATTTATAAACAGGGAGAAACATATCACTAATTTATTTCTTCTTATTATGTATTGTGCTTTAGGTAAAAGTTTACAGAGAAAATTAGTTCTCCATTCAGCAATTTATACTCAGAATGTTCTGTGACATTGGTTGTAATCCCCACAATATGTCAGCACTTTCCCCACTTCCACTTGTCTTCCCTGTTTCCATTCACCCAGTTTTCCTGCCCTTTCCTGCCTTCTTTTGGACAAATGCTGCCCTTTTGGTTTTGTATAGCTGATTGTTCTGAGGAGCTTGTTCCTTCTGGGTATTGTAGCTGGAAGGTGATCTCCAGAGTGGCTTCAGTTCTAAGCTAAAAAGGTGTTTATGGGTCATAGACTCGGGGGTTCACTAATCTCTATAGATCAGTAAGTCTGGTCTTATTTATGAATTTGGATTTTGTTCTACCTTTTTCTCCCATTCTATCTGGTGCCTTCTGTTGTAATTCCAATTGATAGTGGTAGCCAGGTACCATCTAGTTCTGGTCTTAAATTAATGGAAGTTGCGTTTATGTGGTGGATTAGGCCTTTGAACTAATTGTTTCTTTGAATCTTTGGTTTCCTTCACTCTTCTTTGCTCCAAACAGACAGAAACAAATAGCTGTAACTTACATGGGCACTCTTAAATTTTTAAGACTCCAGTTGCTACTCACCAAAGTAGAATGGAGAGCTTTATCTTTATGGACAATGTTATGCCAATTTGCCTAGATGTTCCCTGAGACTATGTTCCCTAGGCCTCAAGCCCAGAATGTCAGTCCCAGGAGGTGTTTGGTTATGTGCCACTGAGCACTCTATTATATACCTGGGTGTATTTGCAGGATACACACACACACACACACACACACACACATATAGATAGGTAGATATCTGCTGCCAACCCTAAATATGCACACAGTATGCTCCCATAAGTCCTCTCTCACTTGTTCTATGTGACTACCTTTGTGTACTCGTACATTATTATTTGTTATTGCTGTTGTTGCAGGATTGTATATGGAATAGTATTTAGCATCATTGCCTTTAACTTTTGTGTACCTTTCAGTGTCTTCCTTTGCCTTGATGATACTGTTCTGACTTCCCCCATATCGTATCTTTCCGTCACCAAAGTGAGTGTGTGTTTACTATCTAGTTAGTGATTTTCACTCTCACCCCTTCCCACCCTGGTAACTATCAAAGAATGTTTCTTTCTGTGTGTAAACCTTTTCTTTTGATAATAGTGGTCTCATAAATAAACATTTACCCATTTGTGATTGACATATTTCACTTGGCATAGTGTCCTCCAAGTTCATTTGTGTTGTGAGATGCTTCATGAATTCATCATTTTTCTTTAGTGTCAGGTATTATTCCACTGTATGTATGTATCACAGTTTGTTTAATTTATCCATTGATTAGCACTCAGGTTGCTTCCATCTTTTTGCTATTGAGAATAATGTAATGAATAAGAGTGTGAATATGTCTATTTGTGTCATAGCTCTTATTTCTCTCGAACATATACCCCGGGGTGGGATTGATGAATCATATGGTATTTCTATCTCTAACTTTTTGAAGAAATGCCATATACCATTTTCCATAGTGGTTGAATCATTTTACAATCCTACCAGCAGTATATGAAGTCCTGGAGTGGCACTGTGGGTTAATGTGCTGGACTGCAAAGTTGGTTTAAATTGCAAGGTCAGCAGTTCAAGTCCCCAGTCACTCCTTGGAAATCTTTATACAGGGTCGCTATGGGTTGGAACCAACTCGATGGCACTTCACACACCGACAACTAGCAGTATATGAGAGTTCTGATCTCCCCACAAATTTACCAATATTTGTTGTTTTCTATTTTCTTGATAAGTGCCATTAATGCTAGTGGGATAGTATCTTATCGCAGTATTGTTTTGCATCTAATGGCTAATGAAGCAGCGCTGGGGCACAGTGGTTGCTCATCGCAAGGTCAGTGGTTCAAATCCACCAGCTGTTCTACTCCAGTAAAAATTTATAGTCTTGGAAACCCTAAGGAGCAGTTCTACTCTGCCCATAAGGTTGCTGAGTCAGAATCTACGGCAGTGGGTTAGTGTTAATAGCTATTGATCATGAACATCTCTTCATGTATTTATTGACTGCCTGAATGTCTTCTTTGATGAAATATCTGTTCATGTGCTTTGCCCATTTTTCAATTGAATTGTTTGCCTTTTGTGTTGAGGTGTTGGCATTTTCTATCAATTTCAGAAATTAGACAGTGGTGGTGATGGTGGCTGTGTGTTGCCGAGCTGGTTCTGACTCATAGTGACCCTGCATAGGGTTTCTATGGCTGTTAATCTTTACAGGAGCAGAAAGCCTCATCTTTCTCCTGCACAGAAACTAGTGGGTTTGAACTGCTGACCTTGCATTTAGCAGCCCTACCCCTAACCCACTACACTACCAGGGATCCTTTATCAGATATGTAGTTGCCAAAAAAATTTTTTCCCAGACTGTGGGTTCTCTTTTTATTCTTCTGGAGAAGTGTTTTGATAAATATAAGTATTCAAATCTTAGTCATCTAGTTTATCTTCTGCTGTTTGTGCATTTTTAGTTATGTTTGATAGTCTATTATGGCATAAATTAGGGCCCTTAGGTTTGCCTATGATTTTTATGGTTTTTACATTTATGTAAAATATAAAAACTTGTCCTGGCCTGGACAAAAGCTGAGGAAGAGGAAGTCAGAGAGCTGGTACCTGTGCCAGAGAAGCTGTTTTTTCAGCTTGGACGTTTGATTTTTATGGTTTTTACATTTATGATTTCACCTCTGATTTTCAACCCCTATGATTTTTATGGTTTTTATATTTATGTCTTTGATTCATCTTGAGTTAGTTTTTGTGTATAGTATGAGGTATGGATCCTGTCTCATTTTTCTACAAATGGATAGCCATTTGCCAGCACCATTTAATGGATTTTGATCCTTTGTCAAAGATCAGCTTTCCATAGGTGGATAGATTTAGTTCTAGTTTCTCACCTGTGTTCCATTGGTCTCTATGTCTGTCACTGTACCAGTACCAGACTATTGTGATTATCATGGCTGTGTAGTAGGTTCTAAGACTGGAAAGTATGTGAGCCTCCTACTTTTTTTTCTTTCAGTAATGCTTTACTTATCTAGAATCTCTTTCCTTTCCATATAAAGCAGGTTATTAGTTTTTCTATCCCTTTAAAGAATGTTGTTGGAATATGGATCAGGATTTTATTATATCTACAGACTGGAGTCCTGGTGTATCACTGCAGGATAAGTACTGGGCTGCTAACCACAAAGGCGGGCGGTTCAAACTCACCTGTTGCTCCTCAGAAACCCTATACAGGGGCATTATGGGTTGGAATTGACTCAGTGCCACTTAACAACAATAACATAGATTGCTTTGCATAGTATTGAAATTTCCACAATATTAATTCTTCCTATCCATGACCATACATGGTACACCTTTCTATTTATGTAGACTTCTTTGGTTTCTTACAATAGTGTCCACCTCTACCCTGTACCCACCTTGAGGCTATAACTCTTGTTTTTCCAAAATAAAAATATTGTTTTTAATTATTAAATTTATATATACTCATTGTAATTACTTTATTACTTTGCTTATTTTTATGACCAACACCATGTAATTTAATTTGTCTTTCCCTCCACCCGTGTTAGTATGTGTCAACCAACAACAACATCAACCCTCCAGTTAGTAATTTACCCTCACTTCCCCTCCCACCCCTGGTAACAATCAAAGAATGTTTCTTTTAGTGTAAAAACCTTTACTTGACTTTTTATAATAGTGGTCTCATGCAATATTTATTTTTTGTGATTGACTTATTTTACTCAGCATAATGTCCTCCAGGTTCATTCATATTATAAGATGCTTTGCTGCTTTATGAGGGATATTCATGAGTGATAATGGTCTTTAATTTTCTTTTCTTAGTGGAGTCTTTGGCTAGCTTTGCTATCAGGATTATGCTGGCTTCATAGAATGCTTTTAGGAGTATTCCTTTGTGTTCTAGAATAGTTTGAGTAGGATTGTTGACAACATTCTGGTAGAATTCTCCAGTAAAGCCATCTGTGCTGAGTCTTTTTTACGTTGTGTTTTTTTTTTTTTTTTTCAAATGACCTCTTTCATTTATTTTTTGTTATGCATCATTCAAATTTTCTACCTCAGTGTGTGTTATTTTAGGTATGTAATATGTTTCTAGAAATTTGTCCATTTCCTATAGGTTTTCAAATTTGGAGTACGGTTTTTCAGAATATTATTATGATCCTTTTTATCTCAGTTGGGTCTGTTGTGACAATGCCCGTCTCATTTGTTATTTTGGTTATTTGCACATTTTCATCCTTTTCCTTTGTCAGTTTGGATGATCATCATTTGTTTGCTACAGCCCTTGAAAGCAGAATGTTTTGGGGAGAGAACTAAAGCGTCATCACTCCAAGCACATTCTATGGTATACTCCCGTCTACATTTTAGTGTGATGTTCTAAAGGAAAACAAGATTTTTAGTTAAACACTTTGGAAAATGCTGTATGACTCTCTTACTGGAAACATTAACATACTAAAAGTCCTGAGAAGTCTTATAGTAAGTACGAGCTAGTTTAATTTTAATCAATGCAGAATTTCTCGTTTACTTAGTCATAAAATCCTTCAGTAAAATATTAATTTATATACTGCTAACAAAACTTTGGAAAACACTAATCCAAAGAAATTAATATCTGTTATAGATTAAATTCCAAACCAACAACTAGTTGCTATTGAGTCAATTCCAATTCGTGTATTGTAGATTCCCAAGCCTTTCTTTCAAAGTGCCTCTCTGGATAAGTTTGAACTGCCAAATATTTTTTACTATTAACGGAAAGCTTGGTGGTATGAACTACCCAGAGGTGCCTCAGTGCAAAGGCCTGGTAATCTGTTTCCAATGGTCATAGCCTTAAAATTTCTATGTAATGCAATTCTACTCTTCACCACATGGGGTTGTTGTGAATCATAACCAACTTAGCAGCAACTGGTTATGGATTGAATTGTGTACCTCCAAAATATGTTAAACTCCTGAATGATAAGGGACCAGATGGGGTGGGAAGAGTTTCCAGTGTTTACCTTTTGATGGGAGTGAACCATGTGAATATATCATCTATTGAAAAAAATTAAATTAAGGCATGCTTCAAAACAAATTTTAATGGCATTAATAAAAGTTAATTTATTCATACAACAAATATTTACCAAGTGCCCACTATATGTCAAGTAGGACTATTCTAGGCACTAACAATAGGGCACCAAGCAAGACGAAGTTCTGGCCTTTATAGAAGGTACATTCTAATGGGAAAGACCAAATAAAAATACTCACACATGCACGCACACAACATACGTAATTTATTTTCTTAACTAAATTGAAGTATTACAAATGCACTTACTATTTTAAAAAAGTAAACCGGATAGAGTATAAAAGGGGGATGAGGTGGAAATGAACTAGTGGTGCCATTTTAGGTAGGGTAGTCTGGGAAGTCTTCTCGGAGGACACCATATTTGTATAGACATTTGAATGCAATGAGGGAGGGGGAAATGGGGGGAAGAGCTTTCTAGGCAGCAAAGGCCCTGGGCCAGGGACAAGCTTGAGGTGTTCCAGAATCTGCAAAACCATCTAGTAACTTGAGCAAAATGAGCAAAGAGAACAATCGTAGGTAACAATGGAAACAGATGGTCAGAAGCCAGATTGTGAGGACTTTATAGATCATGGGCTAGGGTTTACAAGACACAGGCAACGACTAGAAGTATTTTTGTTTTTGTTTTAAATTTCCAAAGGGGCTCAGTTCAGATCTAGCCAGTATACACCTATATAGCCTTCCATGATGTTAAAAGACTGAAATATCTCCAATGTAGTTAGCAAACAGCTGTTTCCCTGGTAAATAGTATCACCTGCCATGAGGGCTCCTTTCCCAGGATCCCCCTACCCCCACCTTCCTACTTCCACACCAAAAACCAACAACTAAATGAATAACCTGGCTAGGTGGAGGCTATTGAGTTGGGCCTTGAATCATTGAAATTTTGCAACCTAAAGAGTGAGGGAAGATTTTCACTCATTACAGTTCTAGAATCCACTTAGGACAGTATGTCCTATACTTCCAGTCCACCAAGAGTACTAAAGTCCAGGCTCCTGATTAAAACACAGGCTAGAGACATAGACTGTTTTTCAGTGAGGTCTAGGATGAAGATAAAGGGAAGGGGAAACACAGTGAACTTCTACAGACACAATCTCTCTTCTCAGTACTCTGAGGCTTATGACGAGCCTTTGTAACTTTTATGTATTAACTGTACCAAACTTTGTTTCTACATAAAACTCTATAAAATTATTATATATGAGGAAGTTTTTGGTTTTAAAAATATATTTTGTCAAAAGAATAATATAAAATATCAACCATTCCAATACCAAATGGGATTGTAACATTCTCAGAGCAGCACTCAGTAGAATCAATATGTTTTGCGTAACAATGTACAGTTCCTGGAATTCTAATCTCACCATAGGACCATAACAGCTGTAACACAATAACCCTAATTCCACAAAGAAAACTTACTTTACACACCATGTTGCTGCTGCTGTTGTGTGCCATTGAGTCCGTTCCCACTCAGAGATCCTATATAGGCTTTCTGAAAGCAGCTGGTGAGTTTGAACTAACAACCTTATGGTTAGCAGTCCAGTACTTATCCTACAGTGCCACACTAGGGCCCATACATACCACAATACTGGAAATTTAGGGAAATTAGTACAGATATCAAAATCTTAAAAACAGATTCCTCCAGAGTAACGAGATATCTGAAGCTGCTGGCCACTTCCACCCATTTCACAAAGATCCTCCCCTTTGAAAATCTAGGATCCCAACATCTTATCACATTGTTTTAAGTTCTACTTTATTCTTATTGAATTTCTTTGAAGAGCAAAGATGGCTGTTTAATGACCAGAGAAGACCACTAAATATTTGCTAACAAATTTGTAACAAGGACTTAAATGAAATGCACAGCAACTGAAAAGAACATCAGGGGGAGAGAAATCTAAGTACTACTGAGAAACAACAATCAATGTCTGGGCACCAGATATAAATACACATTCACTCTTTCTTATTTTCTGACTGTAAACACCTATGTTCAACCAAAGATAAGACATTAACAATCTTTTTATGAAAGCAGAAACTGTTTTAGCAGAGCATTTGCTGAAAAACTTTTTTGCTTTCCTTTTCATTCTTTCTAATAAAACTACTGACACGTTCATTCTTTAATACAGGTCCGATAAACAAAAGTAAGAGCCAGGTTAGGACCTTGATTAAATTTTAGATGGAATTTATTCTTACAATCCTTTTTATATTAAAATGTCATAGATACTGTTTTTAAAAACTACTTACACCACAGCAAATCGAAGTCTGGACAGACGGCATGAAACAGCCAGCAGCCACCTATTTTCTCACAGACTAAACTTTGTTCCCGTCCTGGCTGTTTCTGGATCACGTTCAACTGATACACATTTACAGTGGCCTTTGGAAGCTACCACCCAACAGAGCAAGGTGGGAGGGTTTGTTAATTTAACTCCTGCTTGATAACCACTTATTAACAACTTCTCAAAGGTCAAGTTCAACATGTTTAAAGAGACAAATGCATAGATTATAGGAAAAGTCTGAAAAATCTCGTAATCTCTGATAGTGTTGGATCTGGTTTCAGAAGAGATTTCTTTCCCAAATATTATTTCGAGTCAGGGGGTGGGTGGGAGGTGGAGGACAGGGACAGTAGTAGGAGGGTCCTCCAAACTTCAGAAATCTTGCTTTCTTCCTTACGTAAAGGTTTTCCTTCTTCCTCAGAATCTATATACATTGTGCAATTATGCTAGAAGGAGGCTAGAAAATTACTTCTCTACTAAGAGTTCCCCATCACCTTCATGCTTTACAGAGGCACTTTGCTAGATCTTTCTTCTGTGGAGTAGCTAGGTGGGTTCACATCGCGCCAACCCTTTAGGTTAGCAGTCAATCACACACCACCCACGTTCCTCCTCTGTTATAAGTATCCTTTTTATGACATCCACTTAACTCCCACAACTTCATCCAAGTTTTAAATAAATAAACACTTAACGATCAAGATCAAGGGCAGAATTCTCAAACCTGTTATTGGAGACCTTTCTTTGTTTTGACTCTGATCTATGAATTAATACTCCCTGGGTGAAGTGTTGGGCTGCTGGCCACTAGAGCCGCAGTTCAAACCCACCAACTGCTCAGTGGAAGAAAGCTGAGTTGGTTCCTGCCAAAAACCCTGGGAAGCAGTATTATATTATGTAAGTTGAAATCTACTTGATGGCAGTAGGATATGTGTTTAATCAGCTACAGAATCTTCTACACTTTTATCATTTACACTTTATGGGCTTCTCAATCGTATTAGGAGAATTTGTTTGTTGCTGTTAGATGCCATCAAGTCGTTTCCAACTCATATAGCAACCCCATGTTCAACATAATAAAACATTGCCCTGTCCTTGTCAGCCTCACAACTGTTATGTTTGAGCCCACTGTTGCAGCCAATGTGTCACCTGATCTCATTGAAGTCTCTTTTTCACTGACCTTTAGTAATAACTTAATAAATAATAATATCTTTATAAAGGATATCTTAATAAGATAATAAATACTATAATAAATAAAATACTGTAATAAATACAGATATATCTACAGCCCACCAATTACTTGAACACCATTAGAAATGGGAATATAGTGAGTTTAATGTTGTCAAGTGTTGTTGAGTAGGTTCCAACTCATAGCAACCCTAAATAGGGTTTCTGAGTCTTTTAAATCTTTGAGTGAGCAAGTCTTTTAAATCTTTCTCCCTCAGAAGGGCTGGTGTGCTCGATCTGTGGACCTTGTGGTTCTCAGTCCAGTGCTTACTTTATGGAGCCACTGAACTCGGTGAGTTTAATATGAGGTTTTTGGATCTTAAGTGCGAGCTCTTGGTAATTATCATTTTCATTTTAAGAGTTTGCAAACTAACAATTATTCTTTTCAGAATTCTACTTGAGATTTAAAAGAGGTTTACATAGTTGCAAGAAGTGACACTTGTTCTCTGTCTCAAAAGAGGAGTGCATTTGAGGGGGACAGATGCTATGAAGGAAGGCATAGTGAAAGGCATGGGTGCTAGCTGGGGAGGTCAGACTGAGCACAGCAGTGATGCTGTGGTGGACACTGTGTGAAACTGGCATCGAATCATGTGATGTGAAGTCCTGAATGGGCACTGGGATTTGAACTTAATACACCAGAAAATAAAATATTTTAAAATAATAAGGAGTAAAGAACCTAATTAAAAAATGGGCAAAATGGACAGTTCACAGAATAAAAAATATAATGCTTCTTAAATATATGAAACAGTCTTGGTATGGTACTGTAGGATAAGTACCGGACTGCTAACTACAAGGTTGGTGGTTCAAACCCACCAGCCACTCCTTAAAAACCCTATATAGAGTCACTATGAGTCAGAATCGACTCAACAGTACTTAGCAGCAACAAACATATGAAAAGACACTCAACTTCATTCATTACAGGAGAAAGCAAATTAAAAGTACAGTGACATCATTTTGACGTGTAAAATGAAATTGACAAAATTCATCTCATCAAACACAATTTTGGTGCAGTTACAGGGAACTAACGGGAGGACAAATTGATAGAACATCTCTGAAAAACAAGTAGATGATTAAAACTATACATGCATATACTATTTTACTCAGTAATAACAAAATATACTCACACCTGTAAACTGCAGCTTTGTTTATATAAGTAAAAGATATCAATTAAAAGAAAACTGTTAAATTAACTTACGGTACAGGCATCCAGTGGAATGCTACAATAAACTAGATAACGCAGTTATGTATCACTGATAAAGAATGATCAAATGAAACAAAGCAAAGCACAGAGCAGTATGTTGAGAATGTAACTATTTGTGGAGTTTTTGTTGTTGTTGTTTAAATGTATGTGTATGCAAGCAGAGACTATCTCTGAAAGAATATCTAAGGAAAGGGACTGGATAGCCAGGGCTCAGGGTTAGGAAGGAGGCATACATCCCTTAGTCCTTTTCTGAATTTTGACTAAGGTTTGTATTACCTTTTAAAGAAATAAATAGATATGCTAAAAAAGTAATGTGGAGTCCTGTAGAATCAGCACTGGACTTGGAACCATAAGGTCAGTGGTTCAAACCCACAAGATGCTCCTCAGAAACCCTATACAGGGTCGCTATGAGTCAGAACTGACTTGATGACACTTAACAACAACAAAAGAAGCAAGCAATGTGGTACCCTGGATTCGATCTTGGCATAGAAAATGGCAATAGTAGGAATGTTGGTGAAAATCAGTCTGGAGTTTAACAGTCATATTCTAATAATGTTCATTCCTTCGTTTTGACAATTATGCCATGGCTATGCAATATGTCAACATTAGGTTACACAGAAACTTTCTGAACTATCTTTGCAACTTCTCAGTAAATCTAAAATTGCAAAAATGTTTTTTGAAGTAGCAAATAAATAGACATTTCAAAAGTTATTAGGGCAGCTATGGAGAAAATGGAGTATTGGTATGGCACTATAGGATCAGCACTGGACTGTGAACCACAAGGCTGGCAGTTCAAATCCACCAGCTTCTCCTCAGAAACCCTATACGGGGTCAATATGAGCCAGATCCAACTCAACTGCACTTAACAACAACAATGGAAAAAATGATTTGGAGAGGGGAAAGATTAAAACCAAAGGGGTCAAATGGGAAAGTGGTAGTAATCTTAGCATGAGGTGATGAAAACACAAAGAAAAAAACTAACACAGATCTAAGATATATTTCAAGAGAAAAAAAAAGTCAACAAAATATTTGCACTATCACGGAGCGATAAGAATAATGATACCAGTGACAAAAATAGATATTAGAGTAGGAAGCTGGTTTGAAAGGGAATGAGTTTCTCTTTCCTGTAACAAATAATACTGGTACCTACTGCTAACTGCTCTGGTAGCATAGTGGTTACAAATCGGGCTGCTAATCTCACGTTCAGCAGTTCGAATCTACCAGCTGTTCCGTGGGAGAAAGATGAGGCTTTCTGCTCCAGTAAATATTTACAGCCCTGGAAACCCTGTACAGGGTCACTATGAGTCGGAACTGACTCCATGGCACATAACTGCTAACTGCAAGGTCGGTGGTTCAAACTCACCAACTGCACCTCAGAAAACCCTATACAGGGTGATTATGTCAGAACAGACTCAAAAACACTTAACAAAAACTATTCCAGGCACTTTGCAAGGCACTGGAGAGATAACAATGAGTTTATAATGCCAAGTATGAAGAAACTCTAAAATGTCCTAGTGGATTTGTCCAAAAGACTCTGGATATACAGGACAAGAGCTCAGGTGAAGGAACAGAACTGGGGTAGCTGAGGAAGGAAGGGGAAGTCAGTTGAGGCCTGGGGCAATTAAGGGAAGAGTAGTGGCAAAGAAGACAGGGAAGATTGGCCTAAAATAATGAAAAGAAGTTGCTGTTGCTAAGTGCTGTCAAGCCGGGCCAATGAAAAGAAGTAGCGTGGTGTAATTTATGAAAACCAAGATAAAAGAAAGAACAAAAAGGAGGGTTCTATCAAGTGCACTGCCCCACAAAATGAAGATATGCAAAGGGCCAGAAGTAAATGGTTAGAAGACAGAGATCATTAGTGGCAAAAGGAGGTCACTCAAAAGACACCTCTCTCTTTCAGTAAAGCCTCAGTGGAATCTGGAATACAGAGGTCAAATTTTTCTTACCAGAAAGCACATCTGGCTTAAAGGCCTTTGGGAAACAGAATTCCATTTCTTACCAGGCTTCTCAAACTGGGGTAATCGAAGTCATGTGATAGATTTTTCTGTGGTATCAGTTTTGTTCTGGAGAAAATATACTAAAACAGAGAAGTATAAAATGGACATGAGCTTTTAAGAAAAATACTGAGATTTCAAGCATAGATTTCTTTATTGGTGGCCATCTCAGGTTTACCTCATAACTTCTAGGGCTAAAAATTAGCTTGCCACCTCCGTAAGGAGATACTTGGTTGAAAATTAGGCACACATTGGCATAATGGCCAGCTTCATTGAAATGTGTGCATACTATGAAAACTTAGGATATCTAAAATTATAAAAATAAGTTTATGAATTAAGACTTCACAGAGCAAATTACAACAACAAAAAAGGAAAAATCACCAAAATAATCTTGAATTCATAAAATTTATTTACTGCAATTTTGCTACCGAGTCCTATTTATGTAACCATACATCATAAATCTATTATGTCTGTAGCTAGAATTTAGCTACACACTTAGAAGTCACTGAGAGTGTAGACTAGACTCAAATGCTTAACCGATGCTATTTGGTGATCATGAATTTATGAGGGGGCTTCAAAATGTGTGTGGAAAAAAACTACCTTATCTTTTAATTCCATTTTCCACAAACTTTCTGAAGACCCCTAGTATACTAAGCACCATTTAATACTATACACATATACTCATACAATACTATATATTCACATGTATCAATTCCCAATGCTGTCGAGCTCATTTCAACTTCTAATGATCCTGTAGAACAGAGTCAAATTGCCCCATCGGGTTTACAAGGCTGTAATCTTTATGGAAGCAGACACCTACCCCTTTCTCCCATGGAGAGACTGGTGTGTTCAAACTGCCAGCCAGCTTTTCAGTTAACAGTGATGGTGGTGGTTATGTGCCGTGGAGTCGGTTCCGACTCATATTGATCCTGTACAGTGTTTCCGAAGCTGTAAATCTTTACGGGAGCAGAAAGCCTCATCTTTCTCCCGCGGAACAGCTGGTAGTTTCAAACTGCTGACCTTGAGGTTCTCAGCCCAATTCATAACCACTACACCACTAGGCTACCAGAGCTGAGCACTTAAATACTGTGCCACCAGGACGCCTTCATATGCACATGCATGTTTTTATATATTATATGTACATATGCAAATACATACATATTTGTGTATGTACATACCTATATATATATCTATACACACATAGAGTCCTGGTGGGGTGCTATAGAATAAGCACTTGACCATAAGGCCAGTTTGAACCACAAGGTCAGTGGTTCAAACTCAGCAGCCACTCCTCAGAAACCCTACACAGGGTTGCTATGAGTCAGGACTCAACAGCACTTAGTAGCAACAATACTTGCATCCATGTTTATCTCTATACATATGCATGTTATATACATCTGTGCATGTGTGTATTGTAGATATAGATGCTAATACAAGAGTTGGTGACTAGGCATGAAATTTTAGCTTATATAAAAACAACTGAAACCCTGAGCACAGAATGCCAGTAAAATGGAAATGTATCTATAATTCTCTGCCAAGTAAAGCGAAATGTTACATTAGCATCATATGTTCACAAACCAGGCTAAGCATAAGCCTGAAAGCTTTGCTCTGATATTTTCCAACTAATTTTAAACAGTCTCAGTAAATAAGCCACAAGGCAATATTGACACTAAGTCAAGATTTCTTTTAAATCTTTTGTGCGAGAAACCATTAGAGCTGTAAGTAATGTTCTTCTTGGAAATGTCATGGGAGAACTCTGTAAGGGTTAGTGATTTTTCTAAAACCAATTGGCTAGTCTGATGTCATTTGAATAGAGAAATTAATACCATTATTCATTTCACTGATATATTTCCGATACTTCGGAAATTTTGCTGTTTAAAAGAAAACCAATTTTTAAGATAGCCATAATAACCCACTTCCTTTTCAAAATATTTCAGTAAACTGAAAGTTACTTACGTAGCAAATAGCTTGTATATATGGTCTGAAAGTATCTCTTGAGACTAAGAAACAAAAAGCTACTGTAATACTGAACCTGGTAGACAGAATTACAGCTCTCATAACGAATTCATTCCGCCTGGGCTGTTGGCTTTCACAGTAACAACTATGGGGCACATTATCACTTCTTAACGCTGTCTACTGCCTACAGCACTCTGCTTTCAAATGTCCAGGGAATTCTGACATAATTATCATGTTTTCAGAAAGCAAGTTTGAATTTATATCCTAGGGAGTAATAAATTATTTTCTTTTTCACTTGACTTCATAATGGTGAGGTAATCTTATGACTCCTCAGTGATTTCATTTTTGTTTTAAAAATACATTCAGAGATTATGAATTGATATAAGCACTTTGAATGTCAGTTACATGGAATAACTAATACAATTTGACATTACCTAGAAAAGATGAAGAAGACGCATCTATCTACAACCAGCATCTCAACTCCCAGTGTACTCACAGAGCTTCCCAACTAATAAGCCAAAGCATTCTAGTTTAGAATAGAATGGGTTATAGATGTGCCCAGATATAGACCCCCTCAGTCCTCCACACCATCAGGAGTCCCTAGGTGAGATGTACAGTGTCATTACTTTAATATAGTGTCTTCTACAAACGGTGACTATCATTTTCTATGTGTGCTATGATACAAAAATAAAAAAATTAAAAACAATAATAGAGAAGTTTTTGCATATGGAGTGGTGCTGTAGGATCAGCACTTGTATTGTGAGCCACAAAGTTGGCAGTTCAAACCCACCAGCTGCTCCTGGGAAACCCTATAAAGGGTGATTATGAGTCAGAACTGACTCGACAGCACTTAACAACAATATCAAACACATATATAGACATGTCCATGAAACAATGTTTGTAGTAACTAAAAAACAGGAATGTCCCAAATGTCCATCAATAAATTCATCTATTCAGAAATTCTAAGATATGCATACAGTGGTAAGTGAGCAATAGCTTATATGTCAAGAGATGTTGCTGTTAAGTACAACTGAGTCAGTTCTGACTCATAACAACCCTGTATAGGGTTTCTGCCACCACTCATCTGTCAATTAGTTATACTGTGGAGGTTTGCATATTGCTGTGATTCTGGAAGCTATGCCACCAGTATTTTAAGTACCTGCAGAATCATTCATAGTAGATAGGTTTCAATGGAGTTTCCAGACTAAGAAATACCAGGAAGAAGTAGAGGCGAACTACTTCTGAATGTTTAGCCACTGAAAACCTTATGAATAGCAGCAAGACATTGTCAAAATGAAATGAAAATGAAAACATGAATAGCAATAGAACATTGTCAGATATATGACGGGGGAAGAGCTGCCTCCTCAAAGTTGAGTTGACCGTGGTGACATGAATAGAGTAAAGCTTTGAGGACCTTCATTTGCTAATGGAGCACAACTGAAAATGAGGAGAAACAACTATAAACATCCATTAATAATCAGAACATGGAATGTATGAAATATGAATTTAGGAAAATTAGAAGTTGTCAAAAATGAAATGAATACATAAACATCAATATCCTAGGCATTAGTGAGCTTTAATGGACTAGGATTGGCCATTTTGAATCTGACAATTACATGATCTACTATGCTGAGAAAGACAAATTCAAAAGAAATAGTGTAGCATTCATCATCAAAAAGAAAATTTCAAGATCTATCATAAAGTGCACACTGTGTGATAAAATAATATCCATAACCCTACAAGGCCAGTTAATACCACTATTATTCAAATTCATGCAACAACCTCTATAGCAAATTATGACAAAATTGAAGAATTATCTGATCAAACATGCAAGCAAGATGTATTGATAATTGCTGGTGATTGGAATGTAAAGATTGGAAATAAAATATGGCCTTGGTGACAGAAATGATGCTGGAGATCGCATGATAGGATTTTGTAAGAACAGTGACTTATTCACTACAAATATCTTTTTAAAACAATATAATAGGTGATTATACATGTGAACCTCACCAGATGCAACACACGGAAATCAAACTGACTACATCTGTGAAAAGAGACAGTGGAAAAGCTTCACATCATCAGTCAAAACAAGGCCAGGGGCAGACTGTGGAACAGACCATCAATTGTTCATATGCAAGTTCAGGCTGAAGCTGAGGAAAATGAAAAGAAATCCACAGGTGCCGAAATATTAATCTTGAATATGTTGTTGTTGTAAGTACCGTGGACTCATAGTGACCCTGCACAGGGTTCCAAGACTGTAAATCTTTACGGGAGCAGAACACCTCATCTTTCTTCTGAACCTTGAATATATCACACATGAATTTGGAGACCATCTCCAGAACAGATTTGATGTGTCAGACACTAATGACTGAATACCAGAAGAACTGTGGGATGACATCAAGAATAATATACAGGAAGAAATCAAAAGGTCATTAAAAAGATATGAAAGAAAGAAAAGATCAAAACAGATGTCAGAAGAGACTCTAAAACTTGCTTTCCAGCGTAGAGATTCTGAAGCAAATGGAAGCAATCAGGAAGGTAACAGAAAATTTCAAAGGGTAGTTTGAGAAAACAAAGTCAAGTATTATGAGATGTCAAAAGACCTGGGGTTAAAAAAAACAAAAGAGAAGAACATGCTCAGCAGTTCTAACACTGAAAGAAATGAAGAAAAAAATTAAGCCCCAACTTGCAATATTGAAGAATTCATGGGCAAAATATTGAATGATGCAGAAAGCATTAGGAGAAAATGGAAGATATGCACAGTCACTGTATGAAAAAGAAATGGCCCATGTTCAGTGAGGTCAAGAGGCAGCATATGATCAAGAACCAACAATACTGAAGAAAGAAGTCCAAGCTGCACCAAAGGTACTGGCAAAAACTAAGGCTCCAGGAACTGAAGGAAACAGTTGAAATATTTCAACAAACTGATGTAGCACAGAAGGCGCTCACTCAACTATGCCAAGAAATTTGGAGGACAGCTACCTGGCCAAATTTGTACCCATTCCAAAGAGAGGTGCTCCAACGGAAGGTATAAAAATCAACGAGCGATATCATTAATATCACATGCAAGTATAATGTTGCTCAAGATAATTAAAAAACAACTGCAACAATACATTGACCGAGAACTGCTAGAAACACAAGCCAGATTCAGACGAGAACCTGGAACTAGGGTTATCATTACTGACATCAAATGAATTTTGGCTAAAATCACAGAATATCGAACGATGTTTACTTGTGCTTTATTGACTATACAAAAGTTTTTGACTGTGAATCATGACAAGCTAGGGATAACACTGAGAAGACTGGGTATTCCAGAACACTTAATTGTGCTCATGAGGACCCTGTCAAGGGGATATTGAATGGTTTAAAATTAGGAAAGTGTGCACCATGGTTGTATTCTTTTACCATACTTACTCAGTCTGTATGCAGAGCAAATAATCCAAGAAGTTGGATTATATGAAGAAACATACGGCATCAGGATTGGAGGAAGACTCTTTAACAACCTGCAATATGCAAGATAATACAACCTTGCTTGCTGAAAGCAAAGACTTAAAATACTTACTGATAAAGATTAAAGACCACAGCCTTCAGTATGGATTGCACTTTAATGTAAAGAAAACAAAATCCTCACAATTGGACCAATAAGTAACAGCATGGTAAATGGAGAAAAGACTGATATTGTCAAATAATTCATTTTGCTTTTGGGTTCACCCTAACACTTACGGAAGCAGCAGTCAAGAAATCAAATGATGCATTGCATCAGGCAGATCTGTTGCACAAGACCTGTGTTGAAGAACAAAGATGATCAGTTTAAGAACTAAGGTGCATGTGATCAAGCCACAGTTTTTTTAATGGCCTCATATGCATGTGAAGTTGGACATAAAGGAATACAGTAAGAATTGACACTTTTGAGTTATGGTGTTGGAGAAAGATATTGAAAGTACCGTGGACTGTGAGAAGAACAAACAAATCTGTGTTGGAAGAACTACAACCAGACATATTATCAAGAGGTGCCATTCCCCGGAGACTGACATTATGCTTGGTGTAGTTCAGGGTTAGTGAAAAAGAGGAAGACACCCCCTCCACACACATGCACAATGAGATGGATTTATACAGCGGCAGCAGCAATGTGTGCAATAACAATTGTGAGGATGGCACAAGACGGGGAAGTGTTTCATTCTATTGTGCACAGGGTTATTATGAGTCTGAACCAACTCCATGATACCTAACAACAACAAATAGGGTTTCTGAGGAGAAGGTTGTTGGTTTCAATCGATGACCTTGTGGTGAGCAGTCCAGTGCTTATCCTACAGTGCTACAGCAAGACTCTATGTTAAATGATGTTGTTGTTGTTGTTGTTAAGTGCTGTTGGGTCGTTTCTGACCCATTGTTGTTGTTGTTGTTGTTATGTGCCATGGAGTCAGTTCCGACTCATAGAGACCCTGTACAGGGTTTCCGATGCTGTAAATCTTTACGGGAGCAGAAAGCCTCGTCTTTCTCCTGTGGAACAGCTGGTAGTTTCAAATTGCTGACCTTGAGGTTCGCAGCCCGATTTGTAACCACTACACTAGCATAGCGACCCTGTATAGGGTTTCTAAGAAGCAGCTGGTGAGTTTGAACCACTGACCTTGTGGTTCAAATGACTGCAGTGCAGCACATTAGCCCACAGCGCCACACCAGGACTCCATGTTGAATCATAGCTCTATGTAAAAGAACAAACGTCAGAAAAAGATTTATGATGTGATTAATTTTTTATAAAGTTTGAAGGCATGCACAAAGAATCAATACATTGTTTAGGGATATTACACATGATAAGAAAAATTGAGAAAGAGAATTTTTAACACAGAGTTGAGAACTTCAGTTATCTTTGAGGGAGCTTAAAAAGTATGGATCAGGATGCAGCCACAGAAAACATCAGAGGTGATGGTAACATTTTTGTTGCTATTAAGTGCCTTCCAGTTGGTTCTGACTCATACTGACCCTGTATAGGGTTTCCAAGGAGCAGAGCAACTGGTGAATTTGAACCGCTGACCTTGCAGTTCAAACAGACCTTGGGGCCCAGTGCATTATCCCACAGTGCCACATTGCTTCTCTTAAACTAGATTGGAGCTGTATATTCTCCACCTAACTATTCCGTGAGTCTTCTGTATGCCTTACAGATATTTTCTAAGTATTTGTATCTACTCAGTATTTAATAAATGTCATTTTTAGATGCTCTGTTTTGTCCAAATGTAGGCAGTGAACACACCTGCCATCTCTGTAACAGTATGAGGAGAGACAGCAAGCACCAAATTATACAGAACACTTTTACAAAGGCCCTACAGACATAACTCCAACAGATTTGAAAGCTACAAAAAATAATTAAAATTCAATAAGCTATCATTTTATGAAGCACCATATGTGCAAATTTTAACATCCAATGAAATATGGATTTAACAGTCAAGACTGCATAAATTGGCAGCCTCAGTATGAAGTGCTCCCAGCTATTTTCTAGCCAGTCAACGTTTCATTCTGTATTGAGACCACACAATAGACATTGACAGAATGACAATACATTTATTCATCATGTATATCTAGCAATGTTTACCTAATCAAATGCCTGTCTGTTTGTCAGTGTCATTTGAGGACAGGCTTATAAAGCTTCAAGAGCAAGAATGGAGTCTGTTTCAACAAACAACCAAGGAAATCACAAAGGAAACATTTTAATAATTCCTACCTGTCCTTCTGTTCTTGTATTTATTTTATGGTGGGATATTCTAGACTGTGGGACAGTTTGCCAATCCAGAAGAGTTATAGCAGACTACCAAAGCAGAAAGTTAACTTCCAATTTAATTCAATTTATTATATGTCTATTTGAAATATGAAAGAAATCTATTTTGAACTCGCCCTTTAAAAAAAAAAAAAAGAACCACTTAAAAGCAGATAGGCTACTGTTTACACAAAGGTCATTACCCAACCCAATGCCTTTTTTTTTTTTTTTTTCTCCTTTAAAGTTTTAATGGGTGAAAGACCTTGCTGGAATTCCCCTGTCTGTTCTGAAGTATCTATCTGGAAATTTCAAACAGAAACTACTTTCACATGATACTTAGAATAGAATGCCAAGTGTTACCTGTTTCTGTACCTTGAACTTAGATGTTACATCATAGATGTACCAGTCAATTTAACACAAAAAGAAAAGTTTTTTTTTTTCTTCTTAGGCCATTTAAGAAAAAATCAAACTTAAATATATTTGACATTATAGATTTATGGGGCCAAGAAATCTACCTTTGATACAACTTGATACAAAGGCAGGCTCATTTTCAAGTTATGTCAAACATTGAATATACGAGGTTGAGTCAAAAATTATCTGTACTCTGGCTACATTAAAATGCCCATACATATCCACGGTTCATGACAATACTGAGCAGGCACATGAAATGATTCTGTTGAAAGACAAGTGACAGTGGATTATGTGGCAAATCATTTGCAAATCAGCTATGATTCTGCCTATGAAATAATCCACCAAAGACTTGGATTTCAAAAAGTTTGCATGAGATGAGTACCGAAACAACTCACACAAGAGCATTAACAGAAGCATTTGGACATTTGCAACAAAATTTGGACTAATACTCAAAGGAAGGTAAAAGTTTCTTTAAAAAAATATTGTTACTGGTGATGAGACATGGATTCATCACTATGAGCCTGAGAGTAAATGGCAGAGTATGGAATGGAAACATCCTCAATCGCCGACCAAGAAAAAGTTCTAAAGTCAACCATCAGCTGGAAAATTGATGCTTCCAGTTTTCCGGGATTCTCAAAGGCCAGCATTGGCACATTATCAGGAAAAAAATTCAACAATCAAGAGTGCTCCTTACAGTGAGACGCTCACTGAAGAGCTGAAACCCAAGCTTCTGATTAAATGGCGAGGACTGCTCTCCAAGGTGTCATGAACATACATGACAATGCACATCCACATAT
>NW_006408653.1:2509433-2515820 GCF_000296735.1 Chrysochloris asiatica
ACCCTGTATAGGTTTTCCAAGGCTGTAAGTCTTCATGGGAGCAGAAAGCCTCATCTTTCTCCCAAGGAATGGCTTATAGTTTCACACTGTTGACCTTAAGGTTAGCAGCCCAACTCATAACCACGATGCTACTAGAGTTCCTTTCACATTAATATGTTTTGATTGTTAAGTGTCGTTGAGTCAATTCCAACCCTGTATAGGGTTTCCAAGGAGCAGCTGGTAAGCTTGATCCACTGACCTTGCAGTTCAAACGACTTTGCAGTCTGACACATATACCCACAGCGCCACACCAGGAAAATCTAGATGGTGTAAAGCACTGTTTTTGCTTGATTTCAGAATTTCCAAAATATCCTTTTTTATTTCTGTTAAACTATCCATGTTTTACAATAAATTATTTCAGATTTACTGTGAAAATCTATGGGAGGCTTGCCCTTTCCAATGTGAGGCAACAAGAACCCATGATGTAACATGGGGGGAAAAATGCCTTCTATGTAGGCCACACCTCTAGTTTCACTTGTCTCCCTCAGTTCAGAAGGTGAAAGAGCAGTCAGTACTGCACTGGGACTGGAGTCCAGTCATCTAGCTTATTCCTAAAAGCAGTTTCCAACTGTGATCTGAACATTTTCTGACCCCAAATTGTAGCCTGTTAACTTCCCTAATAAATTTAATAACTCTTGGGGGCGGAGGGAAGCTGTTCTCTGGGCAGAAAAAATAAACATTTCACAATCGGAGTTACTCAAATAACAAGATACAGACTACATTGGCACAGGAGAGTGAGTTGGGAAAAAGTAGAGTATCAAGGGAAATTCAGTAGAGGCAGCACTGCTTATCAGTATTTTTCCTAGAATACCCCAATATACTGTTTCATCAATGTGACTGGAATATTCTCAATATTACAGGTCTTTCAAATAAAAACAGGTAAACCATTAGCATGATATCACAATGACCACAGGATGGGATGAAAGGCCTGGCCACTGTCTTTTGTATTCATGCTCACAATGCTTCCTATCCCTATTCCATCAATTTAGGGAAGAGCCTTTAAACAGGATATGAATACCATGCACCCCTGCACCACAGATTGTTTCAAATGAAGCTGGAATAAAAATGTGGTGGGTAGGGGCAGGGAGGCAGAAAACAATTAAGATAATCAAACTGCTTTCTCCCAAGAACATTTCTCTAGTATCTATGAATAGGGCTGTGAACCTCAGGGTCAGCAGTTCAAAACTACTAGCTGTTCCACGGGAGAAAGATGAGGCTTTCTGCCCCCGTAAAGATTTACAGCCACGGAAACCCTGTGTACACAGGGTCACTATGAGTTGGGACCGACTCCACGGAACACCACTGCCACCCAGTCGCAAGCATACACACACAAACCTTTTGATAATATTATTTTGGAAACATCAACAAAATATTTAACATAAATAATTTCATCATTATTTCCTGAATTTTATTTTCCCAATACTTTTAAAGTTATGCAATACAGAGAGATGTCTGAGTGGATTAAAAAAAAAAAAATGTTGGCTGTAGTTATATCTCAAGGGGAGAAATTTCATGAGCTTTTCTTCTTTTATGCTTTTTTTTTTTGGGGGGGGGGGAGGCGGAATAAATATGTTTAGAACCAAAAAGCCAACAAAACATTTTCACTTAAGAAAAAGTATTCAATGGAAATATTTGTTATTTTTATTGGTTTTGGTGGCAGGATAACCAAACACACACCTCTTCACGATTTCCATATATACAATTCAATAACATTGGTTACATATGTCACACTGTGTCACCGTTCTAGCTTTACTCATATTGCATCATCACCACTAATTTAGACTCCCTGCTTGCTACATCTGTGCTTCAGTCGATGTAAATGCTTTATTGTTATCTGTGAAACAATAAATTCTCAAATGCAAAAGCAAGAAGCATTTTGGCTTCTAAGACAGAATTTCATGTTCCCAACTAAGAGAAATTACGTCCAGTGCCTTTTGTTGTTCAAAGCTTTCTCAATTGACCTCTTATCTCCTAATGACTTCCTCATTGATATCTTCTACTCAGACCTCTCTCATTTTTTCCTTTCTGTGGTTAGCTTTTAAACTTCTTAAATCCAAAACTCTAGTAATAGCTAATATGTATTAAGCTAGAAACTGTTCTAAATACTTATATTTATTCAATTTTTACAACTTATACTTGTAGTTTTATTATTTTTATTGTTATACCACTATCCCCATTTTTACAGAATAGGAAGCAAAGAGGCATAGTAGGAAAATGTGTTGGTATTATAGGTAGTGTTATAAGTCTACATCCATGCCATCCTGAAGGCATCTGATGTCACCTGATCTCAGAAACTAAGAAAGGTTGAGTCTGGTTAGTCCTTGGATAGGAAATCACCTGGGAGTAACCAGTTGCTTTATGGAGTACATTGCTGTAGGATGAGCAATGTACTACTAACCACAGTATTGGCAGTACATATGCACCAGTCATTCCTTGGAAACCCTATGCAAGGCCACTATGAGTCAGATTCGACTCAATGGCACCTAACAACAACAATGTAAGTAAATAGTGTGCTTTTATTTTTTTGTTTGTATTTTTCCACAGAAGGCATTTCCAAAAGAACTACATTTGGAAGAAAGGGATATGTGGGTTATGTTATTTTCATTAGATATTTCCATATTTATTTTCAGGATTTTTCTAACACAGTGATTTTCAATGTGTGATCTCAGGATCAGCAGCAGCAGCACCTCTGGGAACTTGTTAGAAATTCAAATTCTCAGGCCCTACATAGATCTACTGAATCAGGACTCTACGATTGTTGTTGTTGCTATGTGCCATCAAGTCGGTATGATTCATAGCGACCATACGCACAGCACAATGAAACACTGCCCAATCCTGGGCCAACCTCACTATCATTGCCACGCTTGAGCTCACGGATGCTGCCACTTGGCCAATCCATCTTGCTGCGGATCATCCTCTTTTTCTCTGACCCTCAACCCTACCAAACATGTTATCCTTCTCCAAGCACTGGTCCCTCCTGAAAGTATGTCCAAAGTATGAGACACGAATTTTGGCCATCCTGGCCTCTAAGGAGCACTCTGGCTGCACTTCTTCCAACACAGATCTGTTGGTTCTTTCGACAGCCCACAGCACTTTCAATATTGTCTTTCAACACCATAACTCAAAAGCATCAATTCTTCTACGGTCTTCCTTACTTACTGTCCAGCTTTCGCATGCATATAAGGTTACTGAAATTACCATGGCTTGGGTCAGGCACACCTTAGTCCTCAAGCTGACATTTTGCTCTTCAACACTTTAAAAAGGTCTTGTGCAGCAGATTTGCCTAATGCAATATGTCATTTGATTTCAGGACTGCTGCTTTCATGAGTGTTGATAGTTGATCCAAGAAGAATGAAGTCCTTGATAACTTCAATCTTTTCTCCGTTGATAAGAATGTTGTTTATTGGTCCAGTGGTGAGGATTTTTGTTGTCTTTACATTGAGATGCAATCCATACTGAGAGCTGTTCTCTTTGATCTTCATCAGTAAATATTTTAAGTCCTCTTCACTTTCAGCAAGTAAGGTTGTATCAACTGCATATCACAGGTTGTTAATGAGTCTTCCTCCAATCCTGATGCCACGTTTTTCTTCATATAAACCAGCTTCTCAGATTATTTACTCAACATACAGATTGAATTAGTATGGTGAAAGAAAACAACCTTGTCGCATACCTTTCTTAATTTTAACTATTCAGTGTTCCCATGTTCTGTTAGAACAACTGCCTCTTGGTCCAGGTACAGATTCCTCATGAGAACAATTAAATGTTCGGGAATACTCACACTTCTCAATGTTGTCCACAGCTTGTCATGATCCACACAATCGAAAACCTTTGAATAGTCAATAAAGCACAGGTAAACATCTTTCTGATATTCTCTGCATTCAGCCAAGATCCATCAGACATCAGCAATGACACCCGTCGTTCCATGGCCTCTTCTGAATCCGGCTTGAAAAACTGGAAGTTCTCTGTCAATGCATGCTTGTCGGCATTTCTGTATTACTTTTAGTAAAACTTTACTTGCATGGGATATCAAAGATACTGTCTGATGATTCCCGCATTCCACTGGGTCACCTCTCTTTGGAATGGGTACAAATACAGATCTCTTCCAGTCAGTCGGCCAGATAGTTTTCTTCCAAATTTCTTGGCATAGATAAGTGAGTGCCTCTTGTGCCACCTCACTTTCTTGAAAGATTTCAATTTTTATTCATTAATTCCTGGTGCCTTGTTCTTTGCCAATTCCTTCAATGCACCTTGGCCTTCTTCCTTCAGTATCATTGGTTCTTGATCATATGCTACCTCTTGAAATGGTTGACATCAACCATTTCCTTTTGGTACAATGACTCTGTGTATTCCTTCCATCTTCTTTTGATGCTTTCTGCATCATTCAGTAATTTGCCCTGAGAATCCTTCAATAACGAAAGTCAAGGCTTGAATTTTTTCTTCAATTCCCCCAGCTTGAGAAATGCTGAGCGTGTTCTTTCTTTTTTGCACTCCAGATCTTTGCACATTTTGTTGTAATATTTGGCTTTATCTTCTCGAGCTGATCTTTGGACTTTTCTGTTCAGCTCTTCGACCTCCTCATTTCTTCCAATTGCTTTAGCATCTCTATACTGGAGAGCAAGTTTCAGTGTCTCTTCTGACATCCATTTTGACCTTTTCATTCTTTCTTGTCTTCTTAATGACTTTTTGCTTTCTATCTGTATGATGCTCTTGATGTCATCCCACAACTCTTCTGGTCTTTGGTCTTTAGTGTTTAATGTATCAAATCTGTTCTTCAAATGATCTCTAAATTCAGGTGGGATATATTCAAGGTCATACTTTGGTTCTCATGGACTTGTTTTCATTTTCTTCTGGTTCAATTTGAATTTGCATATGAGCAATTGATGGTCTGTTCCACAATCTGTCCCTAGCCTTGTTTTCACTGATATGGAGCTTTTCAATCATCTCTTTCCGCACATATAGTCAATTTGATTTCTATGTATTCCACTTGGCAAGGTTCATGTATATAGTTGTCTCTTATGCTGTCTAAAGAAGGTATTTGAAATGAACAAATCATTGGTTTTGCAGAATTCTATCATGCATTCTCCAGCATCATTTCTATCACCAAGGCCATATTTTCCAACTACTGATCCTTCCTCTTTGCTCCCAACTTTTGCATTCCAATCACTGGTAATAATCAATACATCCTGACTGCATGTTTGGTCAATTTCAGATGGAAGAAGTTGGTAGAATTCTTCTATTTCATCCTCACTGGCTTTAATGGTTGGTGTGTAAATTTGAATAATAGTGGTATTAACTGGGCTTCCCTGTAGGCGCATGGATATTATCCTATCACAGACAGCGTTGTACTTCATGACTGATATGGATATGTTCTTTTTGACAGTGAATGCAACACCATTCCTCTTCAATTTGTAATTCCCAGCATAGTAAACCACGTAGTTGTCAGATTCAAAATGGCCAATACCAGTCCATTTCAGCTCACTAATGCCTAAGACTGTGGCACTGTGGTATAATGCGCCAGACTGCAAAGCCGTTTGTACTGCAAGGTTGGCAATTCAAGCTCACCAGCTTCTCCTCGGAAACCCTATACGGGGTTGCTATGGATCAGAACTGAGTGTACAGTACTTGACAACAACAACAATGCCTAAGATATCAATGTTTATGCCTTCCATTTAATTTTTGACAACTTCCAATTTTCCCAGATTCATACTTCATAATTCCATGTTCCGATTATTAATGGATGTTTACAGCTGTTTCTCTTCATTTTGAGTTGTGCCCCATCAGCAAATGAAGGTCCCGAGGGCTTTTCTCCCACGGGCTTTACTCCATTCGCGTTGTCATGGTCAACTCTACTTTGAGGAGGCAGCTATTCTCCAGTTGCATTTTGAGTGCCTTCCAACCTGAGAGGTTCATTTTCCGGCACTATATCTGACAGTGTTTCTCTGCTATTCATAAGGTTTTCAATGACTAAATATTTGGAAGTAATTTGTCACTCTTTCTTCCTAATCTGTCTTTGTCTGGAAGCTCATCTGAAACCTGTCCACCATGGATGACCCTGCTGGTTATTTAAAATACCGGTGGCATAGTTTCCAGAATCACAGCAACTCACAAGCCACCACATATGACAAACTGACAGACGTGTGGTGGATTTGCCCTTTAATGTTATGTAAGTTTGCCCTCTCTCTTTACTAATTTCTTACTTTCAACAAATCCTTCATTACAATCATCTGCACTTGCTGCAGTTACAGCTATTAATGGAAACAGCTTCAATCTTTTTCTTATACTACCCCAAACCAAAAGGAGCTCTGGTAGCGTAGTGGTTACGAATCGGGCTGCGAACCTTAAGGTCAG
>NW_006408653.1:2516145-2517731 GCF_000296735.1 Chrysochloris asiatica
CTCCCGTAAAGATTTACACCCTCGGAAACCCTGTACAGGGTCGCTATGGGTCGGACCCGACTCGATGGCACTTAACAACAACAACAACCCCAAACCAAACCAAACCCAATGACATCAGATGGTTCTAATTCATATCGACCCTACATAGGACACAGTAGAATTGCTCATTAGGGTTTCTGTGACTAGAAATCTTTATATAAGCAGACAGCCTCATCCTTGTCCCACAGAGTGGGTAATGGGTTTGAACTGCCAACTTTGAGGCTTGAAGCCGAGTGCTCAGTCCACTGTGTCACCAAGGCTGCTTTTTGTGTGCACTAACCCAAACCCACTGCCACTGAACATTTCTAACTCATAGCGGCCCTGCATAGATTTTCCGAGGCTAAATTTTACAGGAGCAGAAAGCCTCATCTTTTTCCCGTGGAGTGGCTGGTGGGTTTGAACTGCTGACCTTGCAGTTAGCAGTCCAGTGCTTACTTCTTTCACTCAAGGAAGGCTAAAAATGAACTGTATGCATCTGTTGCAACTTTCCTACAAATTCAACTTAAAGACATTAGGATTGCGTTCGTAACCTGGGCACTGCCTATAAAATGACTCTGGGGCTAGCAGTAAACACCAGAGACTGCAGGACTAACAGTTTCAAAGAAGGGATGAGATAATGAGTTCTAAAACTTGGAATAGGGATGTCCTTAGGAAAGTTATTCAAAAGTAGCAGATCAAATACCAAGTATATTAATGTAAAGGGCTTGAGCCCTTTTGAGATACATCATTTTGGGAAATAAAATAGAGTTTAATTCAAAGTGTATTCTGACTTAACTTTTGGTTGTTGTTTTAAGTTCCACCAAATGAACTTAATGGGATGTAGCCTTTCTGCATAAAAACCAGTACAAACAGAAGCACTAAGGAGCCTAGTAATGACGGAGATTGCAGTGCCGGCAGGGACTGTTTCCATAACTAGAAAGAGTGAGTGAGTTGCAAAGTTAGGCATATTCTTTTCTTTCTTTACCTTTCATTTTTCTTCTCATATGACTTTTTTCCTCCCCAAATCAGTTTTTCTGTTTGGACAAATCCTACTGATTTATCATCTTCAAGTTCACTTATTCCTTCTTCATCTATGTCCAGCTTGTCAATAAGTCTGACAGAGGAATTTTTCATTTCTAATGTGGAACTGTAGGATAAGCACTGTACTACTAACTGAAAGGTCAGCAATTCAAACTCACCAGCCAGCCACTCCTTGGAAACCCAAACAGGGTCACTAGGAGTCAGAACTGACTCAATGGCACTTAATAACAATGTGCTTGTGTGTGTGTGCTTGTGTATGTATAGACATTGTTGCTGTTACATCCTGTCGAGATTCTATAAAGAGTCGCTAAGAGTCAGAACTGACTCAATGGCACTTAATATATGTGTGTGTGTATGCATATATATGTATATATATTGTTGTAGTTGTTATAAGTGCCATCAAATTGGTTCCAACTCATTGGGACCTTTTACAGGGTTTCTAAGGAGCTGCTGGTAGGTTTGAATAACCAACTTTGTGGTTAGCAGTCCAATGATTATTCTACAACCATATGAATGTTGTTGCATGT
>NW_006408653.1:2518161-2525052 GCF_000296735.1 Chrysochloris asiatica
AGCGCAAGCACTCTGGTAGCATGGTAGTTATAAGTTGGACTGCTAACCTCAAGGTCAGCAGTTCAAAACTACCAGCTGTTCCATGGGTGAAAGATGAACCTTTCTGCTCCCATAAAGATTTACTGGCTTGGAAATCCTAAAGAGGGTCACTAAACACCACCAGTATATATATATGGACCTCTGGTGTGGTGCTCTACTGGATTGTGAATGACAAGGTCAGCAGTTCAAACCCACCAGCTGCTCCTTGGAAACCCTATACAGGGTCGCTATGGGTTAGGACTGATTAGACAGCACTTAACAACAACAATAAATATATATTAAGCTTTGGTAGCATAGTGGTTACGACTCAGGATGCTAACCTCAATGTCAAGCTGTCTAAAACTACCAGCTGTTCCTCGGGAGAAAGATCAAGTTATCTGCTCCCCCTGGAGTCCTGGTGTGGTGCTGTGGGTTAATGCGACAGACTGCAAAGCCGGTTGAACTGCAAGGTTGGCGGTTCAAGGTCACCAGCTGCTCCTTGGAAACCCTATACAGGATTGCTATGGGTTGGAACGGACTCGACAGCACTTCACAACAACAAAGATTTACAGCCTCAGAAACCCTATGCAGGGTCACTATGAGTCAGAACCCGCTCCATGGCACAGCACCACCACCACCATATATATGTTGTTAAGTGCCAAGTTGGTTCCAACTCATGGAGACCCTGTACAGGGTTTCCAAGGAGTGGCTGGTGGATTTGAACCACTGACCTTGTGGTTAGCAGTCCAATGATTATTCTACAGCACCTGCCAGGGCTCCTTATAATGTCAGTGGTTCAAACTCCTTATAAGGAGTCCTGGTGTGGCACTGTAAGATAAGCACTCAACCACAAGGTGGGTTTGAATTGCAAGGTTGGCAGTTCAAATAGACCAGCTACTCCTTGGAAACCCTATACAAGGTCTTTATGGGTCGGAATCAACTCAAAGGCACTTAACAACACATAGTTTATATGGAGCCCTGGTGGCACAGCAGTTAAGCACTCTGCTGCTGAAAGGTTGGCAGTTCAAACTCACCAGCCGCAGTGGGTCAAAGATGAGATAGTATGCTTTCCTAAAGATTTACAGCCTACTAAGACCTCAAGCGTGGCAACGATAGTGAGGTGGGCCCAGGATTAGGCAGTGTTTCATTCTGCTGTGCATAGGGGTTGCTATGAGTCAGTACCAACTCGATGGCACCTAACAACAGCAACAAGTCCTATAAGGTCTCTATGTTGTTCTTGTTGTTAAGTGCCATCGAGTCGGTTCCGACCCATAGCGACCCTGAACAGGGTTTCCGAGGCTGTAAATCCTTACGGGAGCACAAAGCCTCCTCTTTTTCCCGCGGAGCAGCTGAACTGCTGACCTTGCGATTCGCAGCCCGATTTGTAACCACTACACTACCAGAGCTCCTTAAGGTCTCTATGAGTTAGATTCAAACTAGATGACAACAATCTTGGTTTGGTTTTTGGTTATAGTACATTTCTGTTAAATTTTCTTATCTGAGTCTGGTGAAAGATGGCGATAGGACTCTTTTGATTCAATAGTAACTGTTATGATTAGTTGGGATGGGCACAATTGTAAAGGTAGAAGTTTTGTAACATAGAGGGAGGAGTAGTTAATCTTACATTCCAGGAACAGAGGACCCCTAGGACATCAAGTAAGAAGAGCATAGTGTAATGTAGGACCCTAAACAGAGATGGAGGCAGAGGTAATGGCATGGAGAGCTAGAGCTAGAGGACTCTAGACTCATGGACCGAGAAAGATTGTGTGCTGGTGGCCAGGAAACTGGCTTGCAGAATGTGCTTTTTGGTTGTTTAAATGATTATATATTCCTGAGAGTTTCCTTTTGTACATTAAAAAAAAAAAAAACAGGAAAAAGTAGCAAATACTGTTAAATGATGATGCATGAAGGGGATTGTAAACATTGCAGTGAAACAAAATAAGACAGGATGAGTGTAAAACCGATGTTCTCCCAGACTATTATTGAATTCAAAATAAAAGCTTCAAAAATTTTTTTTGAAAGAACCTTTGTATCACTTTAAAAAAAAAAATCCCATCTGTTCATGGTCTACCTTTTCCACTAGATTCTTTAACATATAAATAATAAGGCCTCTAATTTCTGTTATCTAAGTCACCTCTTTGTCTGGTTCTTTTCTGCTGACTCAACTCTAAAAATAGGTTATTGGTGTTTTTATTGGTCATGGTGGCTTGCTTGCATTTTTATATTTTCTATTGTTTTATTGAACTTTAGACATTATGTATGGAGTCCTGGTGTGGCGCTGTAGGGTAAGCAGTAGACTGCAAGGTCGGTTTGAACTGCCAGGCTTGCTGTTTGAATTCATCAGCTGCCCTTTGGAAACTCTATATAGGGTCGCTAAGAGTTGGAACCAACTCGACAACATTTAACAACAACAAAGGCACTCTGTATAGAATAGCAGTAGAATTTACTCCTGGCTATGAGCACATGCCTATTTTTCTGTCAGTCAACCTGGTGGATGGAAACTAAAAAAAACAGACACTGTAATCAGTAGGTAAGCTGGGTTTGTTGTTTTATCACTGCTATAGCTGTTAGTGTAGTGGTTATGAATCGGGCTGTGAACTGCAAGGTCAGCAGTTTGAAACTACCAGTTTTTCCGCGGGAGAAAGATGAGGCTTTCTGCTCCCGTAAAGATTTACCGCCTCGGAAACCCTGTACAGGGTCGCTATGACTCAGAACCAATTTCACGGCACATAACAACAACATAGTTACCTTCTGTGTACCCCCCTCCATCAGCAGATAGGCTGGAGTGCTGGTTGTTTTTCAGTATTCCTGCTCATTTTCAGCCTTTGTTACCTAGGGGGCTTTCTCTCCACATTCTTGTCCCCTCCCTCAGTGGCAGACTGCTTTGTTAGTTACTCCACAAGTATTCTTGGTTCAAATCCAGTTCCCATAGTAGGCAGGCACTATGTACCTATGCCTTGGGCATGGGACTTTTACTCCCTCACATGACCCTATGGAAGCCAAACTCTGCCTTATATATGTGAGGGGGAGCACCCCAGCTACTACACTAAGAACCAGGTAGCAACAGGCACTGCGGGAGCATTTCCAGCTCTTCCTCTAGGGGCAGACTACTTTTTTTTCTACCCTACTTTTAGAATCAAGGGCTCTGCCTAGATCCTGCGGAGATGGACAGATTCCCTGTTCCTTTTCCAGTGATTTAAGGGATGTTGCTTCATATGAGAGAAAATTTGAGGAAAGTGGGCTGGAATTTTGTGACTGAACAGCGTTGACAGCTTGTTGTTATTGTTAGGTGCCATCAAGTCGGTACCGACTCATAGCAACCTTATGTATAGCAGAACGAAAACACTGCCCAATCTTGGGCCAACCTCACTACTGTTGCCATGCTTGAGTCCATCAATGCTGCCACTTGGCCAATCCATCTCACTGGGGGTCTTCCGCTTTTTCTCTGACCCTCCACCCTACCAAACATGATAGCCTTCTCCAGCAACTGGTCCCTCCTGATAATATGTCCTAAGTATGAGAGACGAAGTTTGGCCAACCTGGCCTCCAAGGAGCACTCTGGCTTCACTTCTTCCAACACAGATCTGTTAGTTCTTTCGGCAGCTCATGGCACTTTTCAATATTCTCCTCCAGCACTATAACACAAAAGCATCAACTCTTCTACGGTCTTCCTAATTCACTGTCCAGCTTTCACATACATATGAGGTTATTGAAAATACCATGGTTGGAGTCAGGCACACTTTAGTCCTCAAGCTGACATCTTTGCTCTTCAATACTTTAAAAAGGTCTTGTGCAGCAGATTTGCCTAATGCAATACATCATTTGATTTCTTGAATGCTGCTTCTGTGAATGTTGATAGTTGATCCAAGAAGAATGAACTCCTTGACAAGTTGTTAAGGAGTGGCTGGCTGCAATTTCTTGTCCCCCACTCCCACTCTTTTTCTCCACTGTGAAGGCACATAGAAAATACCATGCAAGTGTGTATAAGCACAGACTTCCTTTGAGTCTGGGTCTCTCACTTCCTCTAACCTGCTATCCCAGCTGCTTTCTTCTTATCCATTTTTATGGTGGCTGCCACTTCTTCTTCCCATGCTCTGCCAAAGGTGAAAGGTCTCTGTGGCTTAGCTCTCTTCAGAGGGGCTTGTCTTTCTTTGGAACTGCAGTTTACCGGGTTGTCTGATGGGCTCAAGTATTTTACTGATTTTGTAGATTACCAGATTTTGTTCTCATTGTTATGGTAGGAGTAACATTCTCGTGTGACTTTCTACACCGTTAATGGAAACAAACTCTCTCCCCATAATTTCATATGCACATTTTTTAGATTCAACATATTTTATTTAGTTTGGATCTGTAAATGTAAAAGGTTTTTAATCTAAAAGTCACATTACCTAGAAAACACATTTTCTCTGTTTATTAATGGCTCTTCATTTTCTCTTTTGGAATAAATGTCATAAGAAAATGCTACTATATTATGATATTCTATGTTGTTGTTATTAAGTTCTATGGAGTCGATTCCCAATCATAGAGACCCTAGATAGGTTTTCTGAGGTGAGCCTGAACCACCAACCTTGCAGTTCAAATCGACCTTGTGGTTGAGAGCTTAAGCATCCTACACTTAACCATTAAATATCCCTAAACAAGTGGATTTCATAATTCATCTTTATCTTGGTATGTGTTTCACCTTTTTATTCTATATGTGAATATGCAATACACATTAAAAAATTAATTCCAGTTGCTGTTAAGTGTGTACATAACAGAGTTGCTCCAGGGAGTTCCATCAACCCTGTGATCTTTCACAAGCAGACTACAAAGCCATTCTCTCAAGGTGCCTTTGGATGGGTTCAAACTGCCATCCCTTCGGTTAGTAACCAGGTACTTCTTTACAGTTTGCAGTACCCATGGGCTTCTGCAATACAAGGGGGCTTCAAAAAATTTGTGGAAAATGGAACTGAAAGATAATGGAATTTTTCCCATAAACTTTTTGAGGTTCATTTTTTACATACTTGCTTCTTTCTTGATTTTGGAGCCATGCTTATTTCTGTTCCAGTGTTATGTATTTATGTTTCATTTTTTTTTACAAATAATCTTCATGGGCTTCTTTAAAAAAATAATCCTTGTTATACTTATGAATCTGATTCTGGGTTTACAATTTTGCTCCTTGTATGTTGTTGTTAGATACCATCAAGTTGGTACCAAGTCATAGTGATCTTATACACAACAGAACGAAACACTGCCTGGCACTGCACCAAACTCAATAGTTACTATGCTTGAGCCCATTGCTGCTACCACTGAGCCAATCCATCTCATTGGGGGGGGGGGGTGTCTTCCTCTTTTTCACTGACCCTCCACTTGAACAAGCACGATGTCCTTTTCCAGGGTCTGGCCCCTCCTTATAATTTCTCCCAAAGTATGAGAGATGAAGTCTGGCCATCCTGGCTTCTAAGGAGCATTCTGGTTGTACTTCTTCTAATACAGATTGGTTTGTTCTTTAGGTGGTCCGTAGTATTTTTTTTTTTTTTAAATAAATGTTTTATTGTGAATTGTGTGATAGTCTACATGGGAGAATATTCGTTTGACATTCATTCTATCATCTTTCCTTTCATTGGCATAGTTACCATCCCATCCAGGCATCCTCACCCTGTAAGCCTACACCCCCCTCCCCACCACAGTCCTCAGCCCCTTTCCCTCTCCAGATCCCAAGTCCCCAGCCACACCATCTCTTGACATAGTCTTCTCTGCCTCCATCTCCGGCCTCACTGCTTCACTGGGTAGGATCCTGCTCTCCGCTTTTCTCCATTGATGGTCCTAGGGTTCTCCGCTCCTAGACTGAAAAGTTAATCACTCCCCTCCTTGCTACAAAATGTCCACCTTTAGATTTCCAACCCTTACAATCAGTCCTGATAACAATTATTCACTATTACATCACAAGAGACCCATCTGTATTTCATTTCATCAGCCCTTCCTGGACAGGCTGGATACTATTCACTGGACACTCTACCTTCCTCCACGCCCTTTGGATCTAGGTTCCCTCTTGAAAGCTTGTAAGCCAGTCACTTCTTACCTTTGTATCCCTCCCCCCATTTTGGGTAGCCAATGTCCAGGTTGCCCATCCCTGTCTACCCTTTGTGTGGAGGGGGTGGGAATAGTTCTTGCAGCAGGGATTTGTTTCCTCTTTTGAGCTACTGCATTTATAGGTGTTGGTCATGTTTATCGAATTGTATCAGATGATGCTTTTTTCCTTTCTTCTTCGGGTTGAGCTCTGTTTATCCAGTCATTAAAGCCAGGTCAAGTGGGTATCATCTGCAAGTGTGGGTGTTCTTGCATCTGTCTGCCCCGCTCTCCATTCTAGTCCTCTGTGGCTGTGTCATTGACTCTGAGCCCATGAGTCCCCAGGTCTTGCCTCGCTGCTGGCTGACCAGGTTTCCACCCAGGTTCACAGTAGTTTGCTGAATGATGTAGGGCTTAGCTCGCCACTTCATTGATGTTCTTCGGTCACTTCGCCTTCTGGGTGACGTGCGTGATTGCCAATCAAAGTGTTTATCTCCCTTGCATCTTAGTCTTGGAAGAGAATTTGCACTGAGAGGACCCAACCACTTGCCTTGATGTCTCCTGGGCAAGCAACCTGCATGTTCTTGTGGTAACAGTCGGACTGCCCTTATTGTTTTGTATTTTTCCTGTAGGTCCTTCTTTCAAGAAGTATCTTCTAGTTTTCTAGTTGCTCCCGGCTGGTCTGCTTGTCCTTTAAAGTGGAAAATTTCCTGTCTCTGCAGGTCTGGATGTGGTTCAGGCTTCCACCTATACTCCCATGTAATGCAGAGGCTCCTCAGGAAACCTCCTTCACTGGACACATTGTAGCCCCATTTTAGGTATTCC
>NW_006408653.1:2526142-2528203 GCF_000296735.1 Chrysochloris asiatica
TAATGGCTAGTGATTGTGAACATTTCTTAATATGTTTGTTGGCTGCCCGGATCTCCTCCCTGGTGAAGTATCTGTTCATATCCTGTGCCCATTTTTTTGATTGGGCCATAGTACTTTTAATATTCTCCTCCAACACCATAATTCAAATGCACTAATTCTTCTACAGTCTTCTTTATTCATTGTTCAACTTTCACATGCATATGCGGTTTTTGGAAATACCACAGCTTGGGTCAGGTGCATCTTAGTCCTCAAACTGACATCTTTGCTCTTGAACATTTTAAAGATGTCTTGTGCAGCAGATTTGCCTAATACAATATGTCATTTGATTTCTCGATTGCTACATTCATAAGTGTTGATTGTGTTGTTGTTGTTAAGTGCCGTTGAGTTGGTTCTGACTCATAGCGAACCTGTTTTGAGTTTCCGAGGAGTAGCTGCTGGATTCCAGCAAAATGAAGTCTTTGACAACTTCGATCTTGTCTCCATTTATCTTGATGTTATTTATGGTCCAGTGGTGAGGATTTTTGTTTTCTTTACATTGAGATGTAATCCATACGGAAGGTTGTGGTCTTTGATCTTCATCAGTAAGTATTTTAAGCCCTCTTCACTTTCAGCAAGCAAGGCTGTATCATCTGCATATCAGAGGTTGTTAGTAAGTCTTCTTCCAATCCTGATACCACATTTTCCTTCATGTAACCCAGCTTCTAGGATTATTTGCTCAGCATACAGGTTGAATAAGTATGGTGAAAGGATACAACCCTGGAGCACCCCTTTTCTAATTTTAAATCACTCAGTGTTCCTTTGTTCTGTTCAAACAACTGCCTCTTGGCCTAGGTACAGGTTCCCCACGAGCACAATTAAGTGTTCCGGAAAACTCATTCTCTACAAGGTTGTCCATAGCTTGTCATGATCCACAAAATTAAAAGGCTTTGTGTAGTCAATAAAGCACAGGTAAGCAAATTTCTGGTATTCTCAGATTACAGCCAAGATCCATCTGACGTCAGCATTATACCTCCTATTCCACGTTCTCATCTGAATCCAACTTGAATCTGTGGCCATTCCCTATCAATGTACTGCTGCAGCTGTCTCTGAATTAGCTTTAGCAAAATTTTACCTACATGCGATATTGTCCAATGATTTCTGCATTCCGTTGGGTCACCTCTCTTTGGAATGGGCACAAATATGAATCTCTTCTAATCAGTTATCAAGGTAGCTCCATATCTTGGCATAGATGAGTGAGTGCCTCCAGTGCTGCATTAGCTTGTTGAAAGATTTCAGTTTGTATTCCAACAATTCTCTGAGCCTTGTTCTTTGTCAAAGCCCTCAGTGCACCTTGGACTTCTTACTTCAGTACCATTGGCTGGATCATATGCTACCTCTTGAAATGGTTGAACATAGATAATTTCTTTTTGGTACAGTGACTCTGAGTATTCCTTCCATCTTCTTTTGATGCTTTCTACATCATTCAATATTTTACCCATAAAATCCTTCAGTATTGCAAGTTGAGACTTGAATACTTTCTTCAGTTCCCTCAGCTTGAGAAATGCTGATCATGTTCTTCCCCTTTGGTTTTCTAACTTAAATGAATATTTGCACATTTCATTATAGTTTGACTTTGTCTTCTCGATTTGACCTTCGAAATTTTCTGTTCAGCTCTTTTACCTCCAGATTGCTTCCATTTGCTTTAGCATCTTTATGCCGGAGAGCAAGTTTCAGAAGCTCTTCTGATAATCCATATTGATCCTTTTCTTCTTTCTTGTCTTCTTAATGATCTTTTGCTTTCTTATAGTATGACATTCTTGATGTCATCCCACAACTCTTCTGGTTTTGGGTCACTAGAGTCTAATTCATCACATCTGTTCTTTAGATGAAATTCAGGTGGGATATGTTCATGGTCATATTTTGCCTCTTGTGGACTTTTCTTCAGCTTTAGCCTGAACTTGCATATGAGCAATAGATGGTCTGTTCTACAGTCTGTCCCTAGCCTTGTTTTGACTGATGATATGGAGCTTTTCCACTGTCTCTTGTCACAGATATACTCAATTTGATTTTTTTATTACATCT
>NW_006408653.1:2529498-2532325 GCF_000296735.1 Chrysochloris asiatica
AACTGTGTTTGCCTTACTCATTCAAGAGCAATTTACTGGTGAGGCACTGTAGGATAAGCACTGAACCACAAGGTCGGCAGTTCAAACTCACCAGCCACTCCTTGTAAATCCTATACAGGGTTGTTATAAGTTAGAACTGACTCGACAGCACTAAACAACAACTTGTTTAAGGAATTACTTTTTCTTAATAACACACTGACAGCATTTGAAAATTGTTAAGTGTTTAATAAATATCAACTGAAGTAATAAGTGTAAATATATACTGAAAAATTATCAGTTTAAATGGGTTTTTTAGATTATCCCAGAACTACTTTGATTTTTTTCTTGGGGGAGAGACGCAAGTGGAATCTTTATTTTATATTCAGCAACATCAAGATAAAGAATCCCATACAGGGTTAATTCACTCGACAAATATTGAATATATTCTATGAATCAGGCCCTGTTAGAGGCACTGCAAGTAACTTGTTCTATAGCAGGGAACAATAACAAAAAGACAAAACTACCCAGCTCTCATGAGTTCATATTCCAGCATTGGAAAACAGAAAAGAAGGATAAATAAGGAAGATAAATAGAATGTCACATAGTGGGAAGTGCCAAGGGAAAAACAGAAAGCAGGAAAAGAGAAAAGGCAGTATGTTGGAGAGCAGATTTCAGGTGGTGTGGCTAATGAAGACCTCACGAGGAAGCCATGTCTGAGTCTCAAGACTTGAAGGTGAGAAGTATCTAGAAGAGCATTCCAGATAGAGGGATGGCACCAACAAAGGCCCTAAACACAAAGAGTAGGTCATTGTGGCTGAAGTCAGTACAGTTGGAAAGAGAAGTAAATGACTGGGTCAAAGAAGGGAAGGATTTTTATTAATAAGATGGGTTACTGTTGTTAAGTGCTGTCCAGTCGGTTCCAACTCATATATGACCCTGTATAGGGTTTCTGAGGAGTGGCTGATGAGCTTGAACTGTTGACACTGTGGTTCAAACCGACCTTGCAGTTCAGTGCATTAACCTGCAGTGCCACAGTAGGACTCTATAAGATGGGTAGTAAACTAACATCATAGTTCTTAGTGAGACTGGAAAGTTTTGAGTGGAGTAACTTGATCTGCCTGTCTGTTCTAACAAGGTCACTGTGTCTACTGTGCTAATAGATTCAAAAGACAAAGGTGGATGGAAGCAGAGGGTAAGTTAGGAGCAAATACAGGGGACACAGTGGAGGTGGTCAGATTCTGGTTGTACTTTTAGCACATACTCAGCAAGACTTTCTAAAGGATCAGACTGCAGGGTGTGAGACAAAGAAAGGACTCAAGGATAACTAAAACTGAAAAACAGAAATGACGAAATTATCTTTTAATTCCATTTTCCCACAAACTTTTTGTAGCATCTTCCCCTCCCCTGCCCCAGATAACAGGAAAACTAAAAAGTAAGTTGATGGGAGAGAAAAATGGGAAGTTCAGTTTGACATGGAAAGTCTGAGGTGCATATTAGATATCCAAACAGAGAATTAAGCTAATGTATACAAAACTCTGGAGTTCAGAGAAGAGGTCCAGGCTGAAGATAAAAATGTGGGTGTCAGTATCATAAATAAACCAGTTACCATGGAATTGACTATGTTAACTTCATACAGATGGTATTAAAGACAAGAGAATAGATGAGATCATGAGAATTGAGGGTTGCTAGAAAAAAGTCTAAGAGGTAAGGTCTAAACACTGGGACGAGGTCGAGAAAGTGAGAAGAAACCAACAGAGAAGACTCGAAGGAACTGTCAGAGAAACCAGAAGAAAGCCAGAAGGGTGAATACACTGGAAGCCAAGTAAAGAAAGTAGTTACAAGAAAAGATAGTGATTAGCTGGGTCAATGCTGCACAAAATATTTAATGATCACATATCAATTGGGTACAAATATATCAATTTTGGAATAACTTTAATATTTGGGTCACTGAACAATAATTTCCTCAGTAATCAGCATTTGTTTACTGAATAATGTTGTTGTTAAATGCAGTTGAGTTGGTTCCGACCCATAACAACCCTGTATAGTGTTTCCAAGGAGCTGCTGGTGAACTTGAACCGTTGGCTTTGTGGTTCAAACCAACTTTGTAGTCCAGCGCATTAACCCACAGTGCCACACCAGGACTTAATATCAAATACTGTTGCAGAGTAATTGTACTTAGGGTTTCCTCAGAAACCCTATGCAGGGTCACTATGGGTCAAAACCAATTCAAAGGCATTTCACAACAACAATGTATATGAGGAGTACTGGTGTGGCAATGTGTACTGGACCGCATAGTCAGTTTGAATCACAAGGTCGATCATTCAAGTTCACCAGCCACTCCTTGGAAATTCTCAAAGGCACTTAACAACAATGTATATGAATTACATTGTTGCTGTTGTTAACTGCTGTTGAGTCGGTTCTGACTTATAGTGACCCTGTATAGGGTTTCTAAGTAGAGGCTGGTGGTTTGAACTGCTAACCTTGTAGTTAGCAGTCCAGTACATATCCTACATTACTACCACGACTCCTGTGTGGCACTGTATGATACACATTATGTTGTTAAGTGCCACTGAGTAGGTTTCAACTCTTAGTAACCCTGTATAAGGTTTCTTTGGAGCAATAGGTGAGCTTGAACTGCTGATCTGCAGTTCAAACTGACTTTGCAGTTCAGCGTATTAACCCATAGTCCCACACCTATTATTTGTACCTAATGGAGGAGTCCTGGTGTGGCACTGCAGGATTATGCACGGAACGTAAGATCAGTTTGACCTCAAGGTCAGAGGTTCAAACATACCAGGTGCTCCTCAGAGACTCTAGGCAGGGTTGCTATAAATTGGGACCGACTTGA
>NW_006408653.1:2533105-2541128 GCF_000296735.1 Chrysochloris asiatica
TAGTTCTGATCCAATCCATAAAATTTTCAATCACCTCATATACATGTGATAAGGAGCTCTCATAGCATAGTGGATTATGCATTGGGCTGCTAGCTGCCAAGGTTACCAGTTTGAATCTGTCAGTCCCTCCCATAAAGACTTACAGCCTCAGACTCCCTACTCAGGGTCTCAATGAGTCAGAACTGAATCAAGGGGACACGACCACTACCGCCATATGTATGGGAAAGCTAGACAGTGAATAAGGAAAATCAGGAAAGAATGGATGTATTTGAATTATGGTGTTGGCAAAGAATATTGAAAGTACCATGGACTGTCAGAAACACCAATCTATTTTGCAAGAAGTACAGTTAGAATGTCCCATGGAAGCAAGGATAGCGAGCCTTCATCTCACATACTTTGAACATGCTCTCAGGAGTGGCCAGCCCCTAGGAAAGGACACCATTTTGGTAAAGTAGAGGGTCAGTGATTAAGACCAAGATCTCCGAGATGAGTTGGCATTGTGGTTGCAACATGAAATTATAAGGATGGTGCAGGATCAGGCATTGTTTCGTTCTGTTGTATATGGTGGAGGTGGTTATGCGCCGTGGAGTCGGTTCCGACCCATAGTGACCCTTTACAGGGTTTCCGAGGCTGTAAATCTTTACAGAAGCAGAAAGCCTCATCTTTCTCCCGTGGAACTGCTGGTAGTTTTGAACTGTGACCCTGAGGTTAGCAGCCCAATTCATAACCACTACGCTACCAGAGCTCTTTTCTGTTGTATGTAGGGTCACTATAAGTCAGAACCAACTCAATGGCACCTAACAACAACAATGTATATGTATACATATATACATATGTATGTATGTATACTTGAAATTTCTTATTTTACAGTATTGAACAGCATTTCCTAAAACATAATTTCTCAGGGGTGATTAATATGAAAAAGGGTCACACATAACTTTGAAAAATGATAACACTCATCATAAATTTCTAAAAGGGATGTAACATTTTCCAAACTTAAGTCACTACAGAACCCATTTATTGTGTAGAGTCCCTTTAAGCTGTGTCAGGCATTCTGAGGAACAAAGTTTAGGAAAGAATTGATTTAAAAGCCCGATCAGACTTTTCTGCCCTCACTATGACAAAATTTGTGTCAGCAAAGTATGTTTTCTTTCTGCCACGTCAATACTCATTGAAAACAAGATCTTTCTGTGTCTACATCACATATTATTGAAGGTAAGATGGCCTTTTGCAGTATTTTTACACTGAAGGCTTGGCCCTCACGTTTATCAGCAAAAGCCAAATGAAGAGATGCTGTATTTCTTAAAATTCAACTAGAGTTACATCAAATAAATAAAAAAATAAAGCCAATTTAATTAATACCCCTCAAATTAGTTTATATCTTTTATACTTACAGAGTAATATAACCCAGTATGACCATTTCCCCATCACCGTGTTGTACATAATTCCTTTAGTAAAATCACCTTCCCTTTACATGATTTGTTTCTTTAATGTTCATTTTAGCAGTGCTGTCATGTTCTTAATGGCCCTTCATATCTTTTCCTAGAAATAAGCAAATATAATGTTTTTTGAAAAATACGTGTTTCCATCATTTTCCTAAAAGTCCACTGTTGGTTTAGTTCCTTCTTTCAACCATGAAATTGGGGTAGGACAAAAAATTTTACTTCAAAAGTACTATTTATCTCCAAACCAAAGAGAGAAGAAAAAGAGTGAGTACATTTTGACTGTGGAACACCACTTAGCTAAGTATCCTCATCCGCTGCCTCAGATTCTATAGAACTGACTGAGAGTTCTGTAGTTCACCCCACACCTTCTGCTTTCTCTCTCTCTGGCCTGCAGGTAGGTAGCCCAATTCTCAGATTCAGTTTTAAATTATATATATGTATATACATACATGGAGTCCTGGTGTGGTGCTGTGGGTTAATGCGTCAGACTGCAAAGTCATTTGAACTGCAAGGTCGGTGGTTCAAGCTCACCAGCTGCTCCTCGGAAACACTATACAGGGTCTCTATGGGTCAGAATCGACTCAATGGCACTAACAACAACAACATATATATATATATATACAAAAGAACTAGGAAAATAACACAGTGAACAAAAAGGAATGCGGGAGCTTCCAAATGTTCTTGGGACATTGAATGAAAAGACCATGGAATTTTTCCACGAGCTTTTTGAATACTTCTCATATGTGCTGTGTAATTTCCCCCTTTATCTTTACACACATAGAAGAGTCCTGATGTTGGCTACCACATTGGTGAAATATATATTTTTTTATATATAAAACAAGTCTAAGTCACATAAATAGCTCCCCCTCCTCCACTTTAATTCAGTTAATTTATAAAAGCTATTAGTTCTGGTGTGGCACTGTTGGTTAATGTGCCAGACTGCAAAGCTGTCTGAACTGCAAGGTTGGTGGTTCAAGCTCACCAGCTGCTCCTTGGAAACCCTATGCAGGGTCACAATGGGTCGGAGCTGACTCGACAGCACTTAACAATAATTACTAAGTCACCAACAATCTACCTCAGAAAGAGAAAGCCAAAAACACTGGAATCTGAGGCTACTTCATGATTGGAGTAAAAGAAAACAGGGTAATTAATATGCTGGTTAGTATCTTTTACAGTTGTTGTTGTTGTTATGTGCTGTGGAGTCGGTTCCGACTCATAGCGACCCTGTACAAGGTTTCCAAGGCTGTAAATCTTTACGGGAGCAGAAAGCCTCATCTTTTTCCCATGGAACAGCTGGTAGTTTCGAACTGCTGACATTGAGGTTCACAGCCCGATTCGTAACCACTATGCTACCAGAGTTCCATCTTTTACAGTAGACATTCCAAAATATTCAATTACTGTTTGGATCAACCTTGGAAATGTCCTGGACGTAGCCGAGGTTGGTAGGAATGACTGTTCCCTCTCAGATATAGTAGAGACTACATAATAGGAAAACGGTATGTGTTTTATACTAACAGGGAAAGCATTTCCCCAAATCAGAAAGCAAGACTTTTCTAGAAGAGTAACATCACAATTTCTTAAAGCTGAATCAAAGAGGTTGTCTAGACGTTAATGTTTGTAACTTGTGCCATAGAACACAGTCCCTAATTCCAGTCTATTCACCATTTCTGTGCTAGCATATGTGCTGCCAAAGCAAGCACCAGCCTTAGTCTATAAGGAGTCAAACTTACAACCCTCCAGTTAGTCATTATGTGAACCTTCTCTATACCAACTTTATGCACTTTAAATTACTATTACAGTCTCTTTATAGATGTATGTCTCATTTACTATATACATTTTTAGAAGCTACCTCAAAGATATTTTTTAGAACAAAGCAAAATATACATTTAAGGTTTTGAAATTATTTTCAAATATTAAGCCCCATAATTTGGATCATAGGACTCATTGTCTCAAATGCGCACCACTATGAGTACAAGTTAAATCTGTTCATTTAATAAACATTTTCTAAGTGCCTGCCACATATCACTCTAGTAGCGTAGTGGTTATGAATCGGGCTGCTAACCTCGGGGTTAGCAGTTCGAAACTCCCAGCTGTTCTGTGGGAGAAAGATGTCCACGGCACGTAACAACCACCACCACATGTAAGGGCAGGAGAAAGTGAAGAGTCAAAGCCTCAGAAACCCTATACAGGGTCGCTGAGTCAGAAATGACTACTACTACCACCAAGACCTTAGGAGTCCTGGTTTGGTACAATAGGAGCAGCACTGGACTGCTAAGCTCAAGGTCAACTGTTCAAACCCACTGGTCACTTGTCAAAAACCCTATACCGGTTTACTATGAGTCAGAACTGACTGGATGGCACTTAATCACCACCACCACCACATGGTAGGCACTGCTCTGGAAGCTGAGAATCCTGACAGCACACCAGTCAGACGGACGTATCATGGGGCAAAATAAAGCTGGGGAGGGGGACAGTGATGTCACAACATGGCCATGATATTATCATTTTAAATATTTCAGTACCTGAAATAGCAGAGTGAAGTGAGTGGTCACTTACTCAATGTCATGGAGTAAATTCTGACTCCTAATGACCCTAGAGGGTTTTCAAGGCTGTACATCTTAATAGGAGCAGACAGCTTCAACTTTCTCTTGTAGCAGTTTTACATAACCTTATGGTCAACTGTTAAGTGCTGTCAGAGTCAGGTCCGACTCATAGCAACCCTGCAGTGCTTATCCTACAATGCTACCAGGGCTCCTTGAAAAGAATGGCAGATAAATATTTATTTAATCCTTTTGTGCTATGCATTTCCCTAAACATGGGTTTGAGGAAGAGATGATCAAGGATGGCTAAGATTATCTTAATTACTTTTCTTGACCTTTTTCGTAGGCAGCTCCTACTTTCTAATGGAGAGGTAGGTGGTAAATGTCAATGCAATCTTTGGGGAAGAGAAGGAAACATAAAGTTAATTATATACAGTGAGCAGCCTCTGGCCACAACTGCCAAACTTTCATACAAATAAGAGGCTCCGGTTGTACAATTGCCATTCAGTATGTCCCACTGATGCATGAAGTTTGGCCTTACTGTTCAGAGAAAATGAAAGTTGTGGATTCTGCATTTTAAATCTTCTGATACTCATGTTGCTAGGACTACATACATTTCTAGAACTTGTAAGCAAGAAAACAATCAGCATATTCTACAACCTTCCATCAAAGCCAAATAAGAAATCCCAGGATTCTAAAATGTAGCCTTACAAGTGCTATAGGATAAGCACAGGACTTCTAACCATAAGGTCAGTGGTTCAAACACACCAGCCACTCTTCAGAAATGCTATACAGGGTCACTATGAGTCTGAGCTGATTCCACAGCGCTTCACAACAGTCATTGAATCAGAATGTATCATCCTGGAGGAAGAGCCAACTCTCTGTCATTCATGGTTAGTCATGAATTTCTAACCATGCCACCACCAAAGAAGCTATCTGTTCTTCGGCCTTTTCTCAAGTTGAATAAATGAATTCAATGCCAGTTGAATAAATTAATGGCAGTGACTTATTTGTCTTCTGAAGATACGTTTATTCAGAGGAAAAGAAAACAATGGTATTTTCTCTCCTAGAGACCATCAAACTTCCAGTCATAACTAATTATATTCTCTACAGCTTCTCTTCACTGAGTTCTCCAGCAACGCTAAGTTGAAGTTTCTTACGTTCGATTCAGCCAGAAAGATTAAAATGTTAATAATTTCAAGAAAAAAAACATTGAAGCCAAGGATTGAAAAAAAAAAGACTCAAAACAATGTTTCTTGTATGAGGTTGATTTAATCCTTAAAGGCCATTAACAGTCTAGGTATGATGGTATGAGACTATTAAATACAATACCAATAGACCGCAATGGCTTCTCTGTGCTATAAAATGAGAACATCAAATTGATATTAAATTGTTTGTAACAATCAGTAGTGAGGAGGAACATGAATTTCCTCAGGGCCCACATATGGAGAAAGGCCTTAGTACTAAAATGATACTCCTAGAGCAACGACTGCAACTGCAGAAAAAATGCATTTTATGTAATGATCTTGTACATATAACACACACACAGATATAACTAAAGCAGTATTTATTCTTGCCATGTGGGATGCATTGTAAAATCTATGTCCTTCCAGTTTAAAAAAAAATGCTGGTTGTGGCTTAGTAAACAGATTTTATACCAGTACTATCTTAAATCTACAACTGCTCTAGCTCACTAAAATGTTGTTAAGCACATCTAGTCAGTTCCAACTCACAGCGATCTTATACAGGGTTTCCAAGGAGAACTGTCAACCTTGTGGTAAGCAGTCCAGTGCTTATCCTACAGTGCCGCGCTAGGGCTCGAGCACACTAACATGTGCTAACTTATAATTTAAGGGAAATGTATAGTTTTCCTCCTTCCTAGCATTAGCCCATCATAGTATCATATGTACCCAGAGGGAAAAAATGTAACATAGCCTTACCATTCCCCAGCATGGACAAAACACCGGCTTTCAGCATGTAAGTCACAGCCCTTCCAAGCCCAAAAGCTGAGAGAAATAACTTGCAACCATGTAACAGAACCTTATGTCTGCACTGTATATTTTATATAAAAGTCCTCTTTATGTACATTATTCCATTTCATCCTCACAACAACCCTGTGAGGTAGGCAGGGGAAATATTATCAGATTCACTTTACAGATGATAAATTTAACATTCAAGGGAGGTTAAGTGAGGCAGAGACAAAGTAAGAGCCATGAAATTTTAGATTGAGGCATCTTTTCTCTAAACCACACAGCATCTGAGAGTAAGTTAAACTCAGCTATTTTTACTACTTTATTCTCATTTACTCATCACTGACATGTTATTTATTACAGAATACAACAAAAGGCCTGATTCTAAACTATCATGCCAAGTTTATACCAGGCTCATTTAGGTTCAACCCCTACTGAGAACCTGCAAATACACTGAATCCGAATCCAGAGTTTTAGTAAGATTCGCAGGGTCGCAAAGTGCAGATTCAGTACATTTGGGGTAGAAAGGCAATTTATCAGTAGAGGAGTTAAACCAGGATGAATTGTTCAATACCCTGGTTTATACTTTTCTACCAATGAAAACACATGGCCACAGAGTACATATATTATGGAAATAACTGTTTCTTTGGCTCTAGCCTAAGGGAACATATGCAATATGACCTAGATGACCAAGGAAATTGAAGGGAAGTCATATGAAAGGATCTAAAATGGAATGTATTTATGGGTTTATGTCCCTTTAAGTTTTTATTTTTATGAACTGGTTCAATGGAGAGCTTTAATGCAGATGAGACGTGAAGCTTCTGAAGAGGATCTAAGTCTTCCTGAGATAATTCACACTCAGATCTTGAATGCGTAATGATGGGAAGCCATGGTCTTCAAAACTTGGTACTTGATGCTTTAAAACAAAACACAAAAAATTTCTACTGGCAAGTCCAATAAATTTTTTTAAAAGGGCTCTGAAAATCTATAACTCTTGGGTTACATTATTAGATCTCATTAATTAATTAGGTCATTAGATACCATGCTGAAAGAACAAACAGACAAATAAGAAAAGGAAGACAGAAAGGAAGGAAGAAAATAAAGACAGATTTTAAAAAGGATACAAAAAGTCTAAATGTTCATTGCTTTATCTCTTTGATTAATATTTTCCCTGTAAATTGCTATGGAATTTAAAGTTCTTATGAAACTACCTTCAGTTGTAGTATAATAAACTGATTTATCAGATTGTCTTAAAGGACTTTTGAGGTTTAAAAGCTCTTATAATACTACCTTCAGTTGTAGTCTAATAAACTGATCTATCAGATTGTCTTAAAGGACTTTTGAGGTTTAAAAGTATGGCCAAAGTGGTTTTTTGGAAGATATAGCATAAATGAAGTTGATTATTTGGGGTAGAGAAAGAAATTTAACTGGAATACTATGGTTTGAAAAATTAACAAAGCCTTCAAAGAAGAAAATTCTAATCAGTTTACAACGTTCAAATGAAAAACATATAGCAGCTACTATAAACATATACGGAGAACTGCAAGGTTGGCGGTTCAAGATCACCAGCTGCTCCTCAGAAACCCTATACAGGGTCGCTATGGGTCAGAACCAACTCGACGGCACTCAACAACAACAACATAAACATATACAGAGTCTAATTGAAGGAAGGTTATAGATATCTGAAATGCCAGCTCAGGAACTAATTGCCATTGGCCCTATGTCCCTCAGCTAGCATCCTTGCCATTCATTGCCCGTCTCTTTTTTTGACATAAACTTAAATCTCATTCATTACTATCATGCTTAGTCGAATTTGTTTCTATTTGTCTGCCTTTTTTTAAAGAGAACTTTGAGCTTTTAAAAATTAATAAAAACAGTAATAACAGCAGCTAATATTTACTGAACTGTACTTTGTGCTAGGCACTGTTCTAAGTACTTCATCTACATATGATTCTACAAACCAGCATTATTCATTTAATTGTCACCATAACCTGATGGATTTTGATACTATTATCCCCAGTTTACAGATGAAAACACTGAGGCATAAAGAAGTTAAGAAAATGAAGTA
>NW_006408653.1:2544108-2587792 GCF_000296735.1 Chrysochloris asiatica
GGGAGCAGGTTGTATCATCTTTCTCCTGTGGTGCAGCTGGTAGTTTCGAACTGCTGACCTTGCAGTTCACAGCCTATGTCGTAACCACTACCCTACCAGAGCTCCTAAATATTAGTAGCTGGAAAATATGGTCTCGGTGACAGAACTAATACTGACGATCACATGATAGAAATTTGTAAGACCAACAACGTATTCACTGCAAATACCTCATTCTACAACATAAACAGTGACTGTACACATGGATCTCGCCAGATTGAATACAAAGGAATCAAATTGACTATATTTGTGGAAGGAAATGATGGAGAAGCTCAATGTAATCAGCCAAAACAAGGCCTGGGGCATCTGTAGAATACACCAATTGCTCATATGCAAGTTCTGACTGAAGCTGAAAAAAAATTAAAACAAGTCCACGAGAGCCAAAATATGACCTTGAATACATTCCACTTGAATTTAGAGACCATCTTAGTAAGAAATTTGGTACATGAGACACTAATGACCAGAGTAGTTGTGGGATGACATCAAGAACATCACACATGAAGAAAGCAAAGGGTCATTAAAAAGACAGGAAAGAAAGGAAAGACCGAAACCAATACCACAAGAGACTCTGAAACCTGCTCTTTAACATAGAGTAAAGCAAATGGAAGAAATGAAGTAAAAGAGCTGAACAAAAGATTTCAAAGGACAGCTCGAGAAGGCAAAGGAAAGTATTATAATGAAATGTGCAAAGACCTGGAGTTAGAAAACTAAAAGGGATCTTTCAAGCTAAAAGAACTGAAGAAAAAAATTCAAACCTTCAGTTGTAATATTGAAGGTTTTTATGGGCAAAATACTGAATGATGCAGGAAGAATCAAAAGAAGATGGAGGAATACACAGAGTCACTGTACCAAAAAAAATTGGTCAACATTCAAGCATTTAAGAAGGTAACATATGATCAAGAGCCAAGAGTACTGAAAGAACAAGTCCAAGCTGCACTGACAGCACTGGCCATAAATAAGGCTTCAGGAATTGTTGGAATATAAATGGAAATATTTCAACAAATTGATGCAGCACTGAAGTACTCATTAGTTAGTCTATGCCAAGAAATACAGAAGACACTATCTGGATAACCAAGTAGAAGAAATCCATATTTGTGCCCATTCCAAAGACAGGTGACTCTATTGTAAGTGGAAATTATTCAACAATATTACTAATATCACATATAAAAGTTTGCTGATGATAATTAAAAAACAGTTGTAGCAGTTGACTGGGAGCTGCCAAAAATTCAAGTCAGATTCAGAAGAGGAAATGGAACGAGGGCTATCACTGCTGACATCAGATGAATCTTGGTTGAAGGCAGACAATACCAGAAGTATGCTTACCTATGTTTTATACTTTGTAAAGCCATTCAACTGTGTACAACACAACAAACTATGGATAACATTGTGAAGAATGAGAATATCAAAACACTTCATTGTGCTTACATGGAACCTGCACATAGATCAGGAGGAAATCACTGAAACAAAATAAGGGACACAATATGATTTAAAATCAGGAAAGGTGTGAGTCAGGGTTTTATCCTCTCACCATACTTACTCAATCTGTATTCTGAGCAAATAATCAGAGAAATTGGACTATATAAAGAAGAACAAGGCATCAGCAATGGAGGCAGGCTCATAACCTTGCTTTCTGCAAGTGAAGAGGACTTAAAGTACTTACTAATGAAAACGAAAAATCTACAGCCTTCAACTGATTATACTGCATCACAAATAAAACATTAACTTACAACATAATGGTAAATGGGTAAAAGATTGAAGCTGTCAAGGTTTTCATTTTATTTGGATCCAAAATCAGCACACATACAAATACCAGTCAAGAAGTCATATGATGTATTGTATTGGCCAAAGCTGCTGCAAAAGATCTCTTTAAAGTGCTAAAAAGCAAAGCTATTTCTTTGAAGACTAAGGTGCACCTGTAAGCCATGGTATTTTCAATCACCTCATATGCTTGTGAAAACTGGATAATGAATAAACGAGACTGAATAATTGATACATTTGAATTGTGGTGTTGGTCAAGAACATTGTAAGTAATATGGTCTTCCAGAAGAACAAACAAAACTGTCTTGGAAGAAGTACAGCCAGAACGCTCCTTAGAAGAAAGGTGGACGAGACTTTGTTTCAAATACTTTGAACATGTCATCAAGAGAGACCAGTCTCTGGAAAATGACATCAAGTTTGGTAAATTAAAGGCTCAATTAAAAAACAAAAAAAAACAACAAAGGAAGTCCATCAACAAGATGTACTAACACAGTGTCTACAACAATGGGTGCAAGCATAGGAATGATTGTGAGGACAGTGCAGAGCCAGGCTATGTTTTCTTCTATTGTACATGGGGTCGCTATGGGTCAGAAGCAACGCGACATCACATAACAACACAGGCAAACATTTTACATACGTTATCTCTAATCTTCAATTAAGTTCCTATAAGGAATTTGAGGCTTGGAATGAATAATTTCTTTAGAGCAGCTCATAAATATTGGACCTCAGGTTAAAACCAAAGTCTGTGACTCTTGAGTCCAAGCTTTTACCAGTGTACAATGCAACCTCTACAAATGCCAAAAAATCTGTCTAATGTTGTTACACACACTGAAAAGAATTCTTTCTAAAACTAAGTATTCTTCCCTGTCTTCTTCAAAAGAAAATGATGAATACAGATTAAACTCAGTCAAGGTTCTTGTTTTGCCATTTTCATCTAATAAACAAAACAACCAAAAAACCCTAGGCTGCTAAAAACTTTTGATGAGTAAGTTTGCTTGCTCTTCCATAAAATGTACCTGCCTCCCAAAATAAGCATGCAGCTCATTCACAATTTGCTGCTTCTAACAGGCTGTGGAGTTAAACAGCGGTTATCAAGGCAATTTGAACTGTGTCTAAATAAAGGTAAAGAAACTGAGTGAGAACCTGAGAAAAACACATGAATTTTGTGTCTTATAATTTGGGTGCTCAGGTAATTTTAAAATGCATTTCCTGATTATGGGTAAACTGAGGTTGGTGGACGTGACCACTGGATAAGGTAGCAACATTTAAAAACAGACTGTATACCCATACTATAATAAATCACTTTCTAACATGATAAAAATACCTTAGGATTTGAACAGGACCTTCAAAATAATCGAGTACAATTTCCCATATAAGGGGAAATCCCCTCTACAACATTCCTGATATTCAAACTCTGTTTAAACTAAAAACATTGTCACCAAGTGATTCCAACTCATAGTGATGTATAGGACAAGGGAGAACTACCCCAGAGGGTTTGCATGGTTGTAATCTGTGGCGCTGTGGGTTAATGCGCCAGAATGCAAAGCCGTTTGAACTGCAAGGTCGGTTGTTCAAGCTCACCAGCTGCTCCTTGGAAACCCCATACAGGGTCGCTATGGGTCGGAATCAACGGCACTTAACAACAACAACAACAACAATCTATACTGAGTAAAGACTATCACATCTTTTTTTGCTGGGGCAGCTGGATTTGAACTGTTGACCTTTCAGTTAGCAGTCAAGCACTTAACCACTTGGTCACCAGGGTTCCTTGATTCTATTTAAATTCTGTTTAAGTAACCCAAATTGCCCAGAGCACACTGCCTCTTGACATACACTGATCCACATTTGACTAGTTCTAGACCTTCTCCCCTTGCACTAAGTGGATACCACCCTTGTGTATCTTTTCAGAAGATTTTTTGTATTGCATAAATGAGAGGGCTTCAAAATTTTTCATGGAAAAATGGAATTAGAAGATAATGCGATTTTTCCTTGAACTTTTGAAATCTCCTTATATGTGTATAAAACACATTTTTAATTTATTATGTATGAGGGGGCTTTAAAAAGTTCAAGGGAAAATTCCATGATCTTTTCATTTTATTTTTCATGAACTTTTTGAAACCCCCTTGCATGTAAGTATCTTCCCAAATTTTCTGTTTACGACTCCTAACTTTTATGTTAACGTGCATCTCCTTTCTACACACCATCTGTATGACTCAATGGCACCTCACAACAGCACACCCCATTCTAGAATGTTGACTCAGGAAAACACAATCTATCCTTAGACCCAGTTCAATGTGATCCATTCGCTTAGCAAGGATTACGAATCATAGTCTAGGCATCCTGTCCAATGTTTTCCCCTTTCTAGCTGTTGCTGTTGTTGTTAAATGCCATCAAGTCCGTTCCGACTCATAGTAACCCTGTATGAGGTTTCCAAGGAGCAGCTGGTGAGTTTGAACCACCAACCTTGCGGTTCAAACTGATCTTGTAGTGCAGTGCATTAACTCAGAGCACCACACCAGGACTCCCTTCTGGCTAAAGTGATTAATCCCAAGATCTTTAGAAGCAAAGCATCACTTAACAAAAATGACCACACAGAAACTTCTCTGACACACCATGAAACACCTGACATGTCCTATTCCATTCACCGTGACTCAGCACCTAGATTACTGGCCTGCATTTTGATTTTAATAAGATACACAATGAGTGGTATCAAATAGGCATGCATCTTACATAGACATTTCTCAAGCAAGTTTCAAATAAAATCCCTCTGTTGACATAATGATGATTATTATATCTGTATATTATATAATTTTGTTTTACTCACCTATTACTATTATTCCATATTTTCCACAATTAAAGTATGGAGAGTAAAACAGGTGGTTAAAAAAGTAAATGCTTTTAAAAAAGCTAAAGTGGATAGCGAGAAATACGTTTCACTGATGGTACATGGAGGTGATTATAATCAATGTAATGAAACAAGTTATATGAATTATTGAATGTGAAACTGATGATGTGCCCTGTAAACTTTCACTCAATCCACAATAAAAACTTTAAATTAAAAAAAAAAAAAAAAAGTAAATGCCTCTAGGCATTTTGCTGTGCTCCAAGTTAGATAATCAGTCAATTCAAAATAATAACCCCAGTACAGAATGCGATTATCTGTGTATAGGTCACTAAGTGATCTTTTTGGTTTATTGATTTTTCTAACAGAGAGAACAAGGTATTCTTTAAAATGCTCTAAGCCAGTAAGCTAGTTCAAAACATCAAGAACAAAGTGAGATAATAATTTCAAGTCATAATTAAAGACTTTAATCAAGTTAAAGATTTAGAGCTCCTAAACTGTAACTCAAATAAAACAAAGCTCACCCCTGTAGCAGTAAGGAGAAACTCAGAAGAACCAAGCTAGTGTAATATAAGCCTAACCCTATATTACAAACAAAGGTGAAATCATCCATACCACATGGCCATGTCAACAACATGTTATATATGTTTCATAAATATTGAACTCAGCAACCGTAAATACAGAGTTTACTCACAAAAGCAAAAACAAACCCACTGCCCTCAAGTTGATTTTGACCCATAAAGACAGGGGGCGGAGTTTCTAAGTCTGTAATCTTTATAGAAGCAAACTGGCACATCTTTCCTCAATGAAATAGCACTTAACCAAAGTGTTCTTTAGCTTACTCATTTTTACTAATCCCAACAATCTATTATCAAGGAGCTCTGGTGGCATAGTGGTTACGAATTGGGCTGCTAAACTCAGGGTTAGCAGTTCAAAACTAGCAGCTGTTCTGCAGGAGAAAGATGAGGCTTCCTGCTCCCATAAAGATTTAAAGCCTCGGAAACCCTATACAGGGTCGCTGAGTCGGAACCGACTCCAAGGTACATAACCACCACCACCAAAATCAAGGTTAAAAACGTATTTCAACATCACTATATCTTCCATGAAGCTCTGAAAAAAGTTTAACTTGCCGTGTAACCCCTCCTAAATAATTCAAATGATTATTAAGGAAAAAATGTTAAGAAATGGTGTTTCTATCAAGTCGATTCTGACTCATGGTGATTAGATGTAAGTCAGACAATTGCTCCATGCTAATTTCAATGGCTGATTTTTCTTCCACAATGCCTCTAAGTGGACTCAAACCTCCTACATTTTGGTTAGCAGCTGAGCTCATTAATTATTTGCACCACCTAAGAACTCAAGGAACAGTAGTGTTATTGTTAAGAGCTGTCGAGTCAATTCCGATTCATAGTGAACCCATACAGGGTTTCTGAGGAGCAGCTGCTGAATTCTGAACAGCCGATCTTGTGGTTCACAATCCAGTCCTTATCCTACAGCACCACACCAGGAGTCCGCAGGAATGGTAGCTGTTGTTGTTAAGTGCCATCGAGTCGGTTCCAACCCATAGCAACCCTGTACAGGGTTTCCAAGGAGCAGCTGGTGAGCTTGAACCATCGACCTTGCAATTCAAACAGCTTTGCAGTCTGACGCAGTAACCCACAGTGCCATACCAGGACTCCAGGAATGGTAGTAAGTTTGCATAATTATGAAATTACCCTAAAGCACTGCCATTCATTTATTTCTTCCAAACTCAAACCTACTACCTCTGAGTCAATTCCGACTCCTAGCAACACTATATAAGACAGAGCAGAACTGCTCCTTAGGAAGTTTCTGAAACTGTAAACCTTTATAGGAATAGACAAACCTCATCCTCATCCCTTAGGGTGGCTGGTGGGTTTGAACTGCAGGCCTTGACGTTAGCAGCCCAGTGCTTAACCTATAGCACCAGAGTGTCTTATTTATTTCTTAGTATTACTATTACTTTTTAAATGCTCACAGGAAACAATTTAAACCAAGGGAAAAAGATTAAAGAAAAATGCAAGTCTCCTTCCTATTCTAAATGTCTAGTCTTATTCTTCAGGAATATCTCAGTCAATAGTTCCTTACATAGATTTAAAGAAATTTTACATGTACTTATATAATTTTCTGCTTTTAAAAACACACTGGGAACATACTGTAAATACAGTTCCACAATGCTTTCCTCAGTTGGCAATGTACCTTGAGATTTTTCTGTATCAGCAATAATGGATGTACTTCATTTTAACAACTAGAAAATAGCTTATATGAAGGTAACTTTATTTAATCAGATTCCTGTTAAAGGATGTTTAAGTTATTTCTAGTTTCTTGTTATTTCAAACCATATAGTGATAAATACCTTTGTATACAAGTTTCTGTTTACACGCACAAATATATCTGAAAGATAAATTCCTAGAAGTACCTCCTGTTTTTAGAGTTGAACAGATTCTAAAAAAGAAGCTAATGTATCTACAAAGGAGGAAAGGAAACACTGTTAAGTTTACTGTTTAGTGATTAAAAGGCATCAATCATTAACACCAAGTTAGAAGTTAAGGTTTTGAGAAGTAGTGGACTATAAGAAATTGAAGTTAGAAAAGGTAAAATAGAAAAAAGAGAAAGTTTACCCCCTGGGACAGAAAGATAAAAGACTTGGGGAATAAATCACCTATTTGAAAAAGTGGGTGATTTATTAAACCCAAGGATAAAATGAAATTAGTCTGAAAATTTGAGACATATAATACTGCAGAGCCAAAACTGGATACAAACTTATTTAAATCCTATAAGGTACACACAAGTTGCTTTATATCCACTGGGATCTACAATATTGAATAATCACTCCCACCCACCCACACCTCAGGAAAAAAGAAGAAAACAGCTGTAAGCTTTCAGGAACAATGTTGTTGTTAAGTGTCGTCGAGTCGATTCTGACTTATAGTGACCCTGTGTAGGGCTCAGGGGAGCGGCTAGTGAGTTTGAACCGCAGACCTTGTGGATCAAAAGGACTTTACAGCCAGTGGTTATCCTATAGTGCCGCACAAAGACTCCCCAGGAATAACAGACCTTGTCAATCTCTTTAATTTCTGACAAGAAAATATTAACAACTGTCTCATATATATAAAACAACCTTTCCTTTGGGAAGCCATAATTAAAACATAAATTTATCCAGGCCTATACTTTTCAGTTATAATGCTACAATTTCTTAGGTCAATCCCATGGCCGGGCTGTTATATTTCTTACCTAACATAAGACAGCCAAGAACTTACCTCTCCCAAAGTGTTATGATTTGAATGCCACAAAATAAATTGATTCATATTTTTGTCCTTTAATGGTCCGTAGATTTCTTTAAATGAAGTCCATGTTAGAGTCCATAGATATCAGTGTTCTGCAAAACTGAAAACCTCAAGAATGTCAATGCACATACCTACATTAGCATGTAGATACGAATTCATTATGAAATAGTAGTTACAGATATTTAGATGTACAAAATTTGATGGCTATGATATTGAACACCAGATTGGGGCAACGAAATTACATTTTTTAAGACATAAACATTAGCATAAATTTAGAGGATGTCCAAAACATTTCTCTGTATCATATTTATATGTATTCTAAAGGTGGATGGACTGCTGGTATGGTGCTGCAGGATTAGAACTGGACTTCTCACTACAAGGTCAGCAGTTCAAACCCACCAGCTGCTCCTCGGAAACCCTACACAGTATTGCTGTAAATCAGAAAGGACTTGATGGCACTTAACAACAACATCGAGTCGATTTTGACCCATATTAACCCATAGGGTTTTCAAGGTTGTGACTTTTAAGAAGCAGATCACCAGGCTTATTTTCCAAGGTGTCTCTGGGTGGGTTTGAACCACCAGTCTTTCAGTTCATATTCCATTGCACATGATTTTCATAATACAGGGACTCCAACACCACAGAAAGAACATACAAAGATGAAGATACATTTGGACATTACTTCCAACTTCTCAACACTTTCCAGAAATTAAGAAAGAAGATTTAAAGATGGGGAAACTTATTATTTTTTTAAATTTAAATGAGATGCAATAATGATGTATTATATCTTGACTGTATTATTGACATGTTTTATTGTGTATATATACAAACATATATCTATACATATATGGAGTGCTGGTGTGGAGCTGTGAGTTAATGCGCTGGACTGCAAAGTCGGTTTGAACTGCAAGGTTGGCAGTTCAAGCTCACCATGAGCTGCTCCTTGCAAACCCTATCAGCACTTTAATACACACACACACACACACACACACAGTCCTGGTGTGGCGCTGTGGGTTAATACGCTAGACTGCAAGGTCAGTTTGAACCACAAGGTCGGTGGTTTAAGCTCACCAGTCACTCCTCAGAAAACCTATAAAACGACACTTAACAACAACAATACATGTATATATGCTTAATATGTTTGTGTGTGTATGTTGCTGTTTGAACTGTCAACCTTGTGGTTCAAACTGACCTTATGGTCTAGTGCTTATCCTACAGCATCCTACCAGGACTCTGTATACATATATGCACACACAATAATAAGACGGGGCTTTGAAAAGTTTGTGGAAAAATGGAATTAAATGATGGAATTTTTCCAAAAACTTATTGAAGCCCCCTCATATATGTATTATTGTATGCATATTGTATATATGTATCATCCTTAATGTATCATTGCATGTCATTTAGATAAAAACTTTAAGGGGATTCAACCTATTTTAAGAGCATCTAAGATTTTAATAAGGAGCTCTGGTAGCGTAGTGGTTACAAATCGGGCTGTGAACCTCAGGGTCAGCAGTTTGAAACTACCAGCTATTCTGCAGGAGAAAGACGAGGCTTTCTGCTCCTGTGAAAATTTACAGCCTCGGAAACCCTGTACAGGGTCTCTATGAGTCGGAACTGACTCCACAGCACATAACAACAAGATTTTAATTCTAAAAATGCTTACTAAAGAAGTGACTGGCTTACAAACTTTCAAGAGGGAACCAGATTCAGAGGGCATGGAGGAAGGTAGAATCTCCACTGAGTAGTATCCAATCTGTCTAGGCGGGGCTGATGAAACGAAAAGCAGATAGGTCTCTTGTGATAAAATAGTGAATAATTGTTATCAGGACTGATTGTGAGGGTTGGAAATGTAAAGGTAGACATTTTGTAGCAAGGAGGGGAGTGATTAACTTTTCAGTCTAGGAGCGGAGGTCCCTGGGACCATCAAGGGAGAAGAGCGGAGAGCAGGACCCTACCCAACTAAGCAGCTATGCCTGAGATGGAGGCAGAAATGATGACGTGGAGAGATGAAGCAGCTGGGGACTTTAGACCCAGAGAGGGAGAGGGGCTGTGTGCTGACTATCAGGGGGAAGGCTTCTAGTGTATACCCTTGGTTGGGGGATGATGCATGGAGGCGATTATAACCATGGCAATGAAACCATATACGATAGGATGAATATAAAACTAATGTTCTCCCATGTAAACTATCACATAATTCACAATAAAACATTTTTTAAAATGCTTACTTTTTTTAAAAGCATTTCTCCTTTGTGAAAAATGTGGAAGTTCAGGCTATCCTGCCTCATTCTATCCAATCTAATAAGATTTTGAACCCTCTCCAGAGCTACTGCAGTGAAACCTGTTGAGAGCTGGAAAGTTGACAGACTGCCTTCCGTCTTAGACAGGGTGCAGTCTTAGCACTTTTCTATCATTCTCTATTAGTAGAAAATATGAGTTTTTCTTCTCTGACAGGTTTCTGCCTTACACAGGTTCCAGCTTTGCAGGTTTTACTGTATCTCATTAGTAGTAGCATGAAGCCCAATCTATACAATCACCTCACTGAAACTGCATCCAATGATTCATGCCAGGATCCCAATACACAGCCTGATATGCACTTTTTTCCATTTGACAAATCATCTGGTTATATGACTTGTTTTTTATGTCTATGCCCACTTTTCATCATTTCAAACACCTAAATAAGCACTTTACAAGGGAAACAATTTCAATTTCTGAGATTTATTCTCTTGGGGTCCCTCTATAACTGTTCAGTAGGCATTAACCTTATGTGTATACTAAGACATATTGCAACCAAGTCAATTCCTACTCACAGTGATCATGAATCTAAAGCAGGTGAAAACCTTGGACTGAATTTTTATAAAGTACTGTTTTTACTTTTTTATGAAACAATTCTCATTTAACGTCTCAAATGTAAGAAGTACCCCAGAATAGGAAATAAAACAGTAAGAAAAGAGGAAAGTGGGTTTATATTGCTGAAAAGCACTTAGACTATTAATCAGAAGCTTATCAAATGATGGCCAACTGGTCCCCAGTACCACCCACCTGGATGTTCTCCCAAGAAAAGTGATGGTACACTTGCTGTTATGTGTAGCATAGTCAATTCCAATTCATAGCGACCCTATCTAGGATTTAAGAGGAGTGACTGATAAGTTTGAACCACGGACCTTGCCATTAGCAGTCCGTGCTTATCCTACACGAGGCATTGTTGTTGCTGTTAATTAAATGCCATTGAGTCGGTTCCAACTCATAGCGATCTTGTATAGGGTTTCCAAAGTACAGCTCGTGAATTTGAACCACCGACCATGCAGTTCAAGCTGATCTTGAGGTCAAGTGCTTATCCTACAGCGCCACACCAGGCTCCAGCGGTACACTCAAGGAGCCAATTTAATTGCCTTATCCTTTCCAAGCACATCAGAGAAAAGTATTAAGTATTATTGATCTAAATGTCAATAACCACACACACACAAAAACAACAGCAATGTCTTCGATCTCTACTGCACTGACATCCTCAAAGCTTACTGGCTAGAAAACTAAGCTGGAGTCATTTCCCCACTGAGAAACAGGGATACTCTGGAGGGTCGGGAGAGCTCCCCCGACCCTGTGACCCAGAAACAAAAGCCTAACAGTGCGAGGCATTGGCCCACGAAAAGAAGTGATTCGGAAACCCAACTTAGCATAGCAGGGGTGGAGGTGGGGGCAGGTGAGAGATGAACTCCAATCTCCCTGTTTTCCAACCCAGAACGCCAATGCGTGCGAACCAAGGCCCCCAGGCGGACTCTTTAAAGACTCGGCCTGTTGTCATTTTTTTCGACGACCTCGGTTCCCAAAACCCCATTCCCATGAGTTCCTCGTATCCCTATACCCTCAAAGTTCCACACAAGAAACCTTTATTAAGCCACATAAAGAGAAAGCCACCTCTCCCCTCCCGAGTTTGGGGTTCCAAACGACCCAGGTCACTACAGCTCCCATCCCATTCCAGGTTCGGGCCCGCAGGTTACCTGCCCGGGATCCAAGATTCCAAGCAGATCTGTGAGGACACGCCCCGCCCATCGCGAAGCTCTCCACAACCAGTTACCACCCCATTACGTAACTTCCCTTATGTCACGTCCTGCCGGAATGTCACCCCGCCGTGCAATCCCACTAACTTTTCGGTCCCGTTCTTTTACGTCATTTCCTACGTGATCTTCTGTGCCTCAAGGTAGGGTCTTGCTCCGGAACTCATTTGTCAGCGTCTTTTCCGCTTGATTCCCCAAACGCTGATTGTGTACATTTTCTGAAGACTTCCATTGCCACTTTTTTCTATTCCATGTGTACCTTGGACTTATTATCGTTCTCTAAACTCGCCTGGAATTTCTGGTGTGGCGCTGTGGGTTAATGTGCTGGATTGCAAAGTCGTTTGAACCTCAAAATCTTCGGTTCAAGCTCACCAGCCGCTGCTTGGAAACCCTATACAGGGTCGCTATGGGCCGAACCTACTCAACGGCACTTAACAACAACAAACTGGCCTGGACCCTCGGGGAAATTATTCTGATTTGTCTTCCCAGTTGGATGTGTTTGAATGTGGGCTCCGAGGTGACGCTCTTGGGTTTGCATGCTGCCTCTCTCCAAATGGTGCTAACCTAGGCAAGTTACGTTAACCTCTTTGAGCCCCATTTTTTTCAGTATAAAATGGGGGCTAGTAATAGTACCCAGGAGCTCTTGTAGCGTAGTGGTTACGAATCGGGCTGCGAACCGCAAGGCCAGCAGTTCGAAACTACCAACTGTTCCGCGGGAGAAAGATGAGGCGTTCTGCTCCCGTAAAGATTTACAGCCTCGGAAACCCTGTTACAGGGTCGCTGTGAGTCGGAACCGACTCCACGGCACATAACAACAAGAACAACAATAATAGTACCCAGATCACAAGGTTTTTCTCTGTACTGAGATAATACAGTACATGGAAAGTGCTGACAGGCCGAAAGCTCTCAGTGAGTGTTCATTGTTCCTTTTTGCTCCGTGCGCACTTCCATAGTCTTTGTTGGAACATTTGTTTTTGTGTGCCATCAAATTGTATGCAATTTTCTTCTTACCTTCTGTATCCCCAGCTTTTAATTAAGGGTTGTACTTAACCTGTACTGTGAGCTTCTCCATAAAAAGACGGTGGTGGTGGTTCCATGCCATCCAGTAGGTTCCCGTTAGTAGCAACCCTGCGTACGGTTTCCGGGGCTATAAATCTCTACGGGAGCAGAAAGCCTCATCTTCCCCCCAGGAACGACTCATAGGTTTGAACTGCTGAGCTTCTGGTTAGCAGCCAAGTTCGCAATTCAACATGTTGTTAACTGCCGTTGAATCGGTTCCTACTCATACCGAACTGGTATAAGGTTTCCAAGGAGCAGCTGATGGGTTTGAACTGCGAATCTTGTGATTTGTCCAGTGCTGATCCTACAGTGCTACACCAAGAGTCCATAGGAATCTAACAGAAATCAAATTTAACCCTATTTGGCACTTTAGGATAAGCACTGGACTGCTAACCAAAGATCATAATTCAAATCCACCAGCGCTCAGCAGAAACACTATACAAGGTCTCTGGGTCAGAACCAAATAAATAGTTACACTGTATGCTAGGGTATTGTGGAAAAAGCAGCCACAGCTTCAAGTAAAATGTTTTGAAGTGTTGTTGAATCAACATAACAGAATAAACATTCGTATTACCAAAATCATCTGTCTATCAAGACAGGCACCAATGTGAGGACTGTGACCCATAATTCAACAATGACCATTTTATTCCTCGATACACTACTCAATTTTTCTGTGTCATTCTCTAGATTGGTCGGAATCAATACAGGTGTCATTAACATTTAGAATGTCAAGAACAGGGATCAGTCAGTATAGGATTGTTGTTGTTAAGTGATGTCAAGTCAGTTGTGACTCAAATCTATCCTGTATAGTTTCCAAGGAGCAGCTGCTGGGTTTGAACCACCAACTTTATGATTAGCAGCCCAGTGCTTATCCTACAGAACCACACCAGAATAAGTTGGACTCAATACAAATACCATTAACACTAAGAAAGTCAAAGATAGGGATTAATAAGGGATAGGTAGATAAACACTCAGTTCCCTCTGCTCTTTGTTTCTCATTAGAAGGGGCTGAGTGGTTTTGTGAAGCAAAATGTAAGCATAATCTAGTTTTTCATTTCATTAATCTTAAGGAAGAACAGGCTAGGTTGTTTGCCCTTTGGGCCCTCAAGGAAAGGTCATAAGAAGAGAATATACTGATGGTGACATGAAAAGCTAGTTTCCTAGATTATCTTTGAGCCCTTGAAGTTTTGCTTCAGCAATGCCCCTTTTTGGTCAAAAATGAAGCTCATCCTCCTTTGATCATCCCTTAACTAGCTTTTCAGCCTACTGGGTTTGGAAACTCCCCATTTCAGGGAGAACTGGTCTCACATTGCCCACATCAGGGCGGTTCTCCCTACTGTAGTGTCCATGTTGTCAAGTGCCATCAAGTCAGTTCTGACTCATAGCAACCCTGTATAAGGTTTCCAAGGAGTGGCTGGTGGGTTTCAACTGCCAACCTTGTGGTGAGCAGTCCATTGCTTATCCTATAGCGCCACACCAGGATGCTATAGTGGCCAAAAATAATCAGGAAAGTAAGAATAAAGGCATTGTCACCAGGCTTGTTGGCACCAAAGTGGCAATCATGGCAAGTACTTTAAAATCATGATGCTAATTTCCAATTGACACCAACTGGCTCTTCACTGGGTCTCTTAGATCTCAACTGCTTCTTGGATATTGGAAAACTGAATAAAGTCAGCATATGTCATTTGTTTTATCTTTAACTCCCTCAAGACCCTGTAATAGGTTATATAATCTATAATATATTTGATAAGATTGGCACATGCAGCTCAAGGATATGTGCTAATCTTGAGGCTGAGAGTCCTTGCAGTGCAGTCTGAGCCCATGAATCCATTCCTTGGAGGAGCCATCCAAAAAGGTCAGGAGGAGTAGTAGAGTGTAAATAAGTAACTTGCTGTCTAATCTTATGTATTCTAGTTTTCCATTTCATTAATTTTAAGAACAGATTAGGTTACTTACCCTTTGGGCCCTCAAGTAGAAGTTATAAGACTCACAGATTACTCCAGTACCCCTTTAGTGTTGATCCATAAGCAACAAGAAGTACTGGCAATTGTACAAATTGCTCCAGAAGGAAATCTAAAACTACGATTATCCAATACTATCTTGGTAAAAGTAAAGGACTTTTGTTAAGCAGCCATTTCATGGCCTAATTCACCTGCAATCCAGTTCATAGTAATGAAAAGCTCTCAAAGAGAGTGTTCCAATTGAAAAAACAAAAACATCAAACCCAGAATCTCACTGCTGTCAAGTCAATTCAGACTCATAGTAACCCTGTAGAACAGAGTGGAACTGTTCCACAGGGTTTCCAAAACTAAATCTTTAGAGACTCCTAGTTCATCTTCTCTTGCAGAGCAGCTAGCTGATGGGTTTAAACCTCTTACCTTTAGGTTAGCAGCCCAATGCTTAATCCATAGGATAGTATTAAAGCTCTTAAAAAGGACCAACCCCAACCTGGATGCAAAATTATAGAATTATTCCCATTTAGCAATATCCAACTATTTAATATCACTAATTCAGTGGATGCTGGAATCTCAGCTGTGTATGTCAAATGATACCTACAATTTTCTAAGGGAACACTGGTCTTTCTCCAGCCACCTAGGTAAAGTATAGGCCAAGTAGTGGGATAATTAGTAGGAATATGATCCTGAATCTGAGGGTAGTTGGCTCCTTCACACAAAAATATGACCATAGGGGCATAGATAACGTATGTGATAGGGCAAAAAAGAAAAAGTTAGGATTGGGAGCAGTACGTAAAAGCACCTTGTATCTACTAGCAAATGTTCAGTTGAATGGAAATTCAAAATGGCAGCCACTGCATGAGAAGCATACCTATCGAGATCATTCCCTACTCCTGTATCAGCGGTGGTTTCCACCAATCTGGCTGTGGTTGCCACTGCTGGATCTAATTGCAGGCCATAAAAGCTTATTGGTCAATTGTGTTCTCCAGGTTTCTGTGTGACTACCCCAAGGCCATTTCCCACTGAGGTGTCTACATACAAAGAAAATGGCAAGTTTTAATTAGGAAATCCTAAAGCAGAAGTGTTGGCCAAGGCTTTTCAGTTTCTGAATAGCCCATACCCCTTCTTTGGATAACTCAAATGATTGATTCTGACACAATAGCCTTTAAGGCTAAACTGTCAAGGGAAAATTTGTAATCCAAATCCTGCAATCCCCACATTAGGCCCAAAACTCTCTTAATTTCTTTTCTTTTTTTATTTGTAACTGAATTTGGAAAAGAAAGAATAGCCTCTTTCTTATAGGGTCAATACAAATTCTTTGTCTAAAAATAAAATGTTCTAAATATTTAATTAGAGTATTTGCAAATGTGTAACTTCTTTTTAGACGCCTTATGCCCTTGTTGAGCCAGATTCTAAGGAGCAAGATGTCCTTGTTGCAACTTCAAATGTAGAGAAACAAACTAATCAGTAGGTCATCTATGTATTGTAAAAGGACAGATGGATGTTATAATTCTAAGGTTTTAAAATCATTATGTAAATATGAGAAAAGTAAAATGGGACTCTCTTTGAACAGAAACTGGAAGCATATGGTCCAAGTATACTGCTGGCCCCTCCAAGTGAAGGCAAATAACTATGGACAATGAAATGGGATACCAAAAAAACAGCACTGTAGGATAACTACAGGTTAGCAGTTGCTCCTCAGAAACCCTATACAGGGTCACTATGAGTCAGAACTGACTTGATGGCATTAACCACAACATAGAAATCAATGACTGTAAAATGGGTAGTGTCTTCAGGACCCTGTGAAAATAGTAAATGAGGATTAGGTAGTACCAGAAAATGGAGTATAACAATTTTGTTAATGGCCCTAAGATCCCTGGTTCTCAGTCTTTCTAATAAGAAAAAATAAGGGCTTTACAGGGGTTGGTATAGAGTATAATAAAGACCTTGGGTAGGATGTCTTCAATTATTGGTTTTAGTCCTTCTTTAGCTTCAAGTTTCAATGAGTATTGTGTTACTTTTGACATTGACTTGGAGGAGTCTATCTGTACTTGGATTGTTGTTAAGTGCCTTCGAGTCAGTTTTGACTCATAGCGAGTTTCTGAGGAGCAGCTGGTGAGTTTGAACCACCAACCTTGCGATTCAAACAACATTTCGGTCCAGTACTTGGATTGTTGTTGTTGTTGTTAGGTGCCATCGAGTCGGTACTGACTCATAGCAACCCTATGTACAACAGTATAAAACACTGCCTGGTCCTGGGCCAACCTCACAATTGTTGCCACGCTTGAGCCCATTGATGCTGCCATATGGCCAATCCATCTCGTTGAGGGGGTCTTACTCTTTTTCTCTGATCTTCCACCTTACCAGACATGATACCCTTCCCTAGCAACTGGTCCCTCCTGACAATAAGTCTGAAGTATGAGAGAAGAAGTTTGGCCATCCTGGCCTTCAAGGAGCCCTCTGGCTGCACTGCTTCCAACACAGATCTGTTAGCTCTTTTGGTAGCCCATGGCACTTTCAGTATTTTCCCCCCAAACCATAACTCAAAAGCATCAATTCTACAGTCTTTCTTTCTTATTCACCGTCCAGCTTTTGCATGCCTATGAGGTTACTGAAAATACCATGCTTGGGTCAGGTACCTTAGTCCTCAAATCCTTAGTCCTCAAGCTGACATCTTTGCACTTCAACACTTGAAAAAAGGTCTTGTGTAGCAGATTTGCCTAATGCAATACGTCATTTGATTTCTTGTCTGCTGCTTCCATGAGTGTTGATAGTTGATCCAAGAAGAATGAAGTCTTTGACAACTTCAGTCTTTTCTCCATTGATAAGAATGTTGTTTATTGGTCCAGTGGTGAGGATTTTTGTTTTCTTTACATTGAGATGCAATCCATACTGAAGGCTGTGCTCTTTGATCTTCATCAGTAAATACTTTAAGTCCCCTTCACTTTCACCAAGCAAGGTTGTATCATCTACATATCACAGATTGTTAATGAGTCTTCCTCCAATCCTGATGCCATGTTTTTCTTCATATAACCCAGCTTGTCGAATTATTTGCTCAGCATACAGGTTAAATAAGTATGGTGAAAGAATACAACCTTGTCACGCACCTTTCTTAATTTTAAACCATTCAGTGTTCCTATGTTCTGTTCAAACAACTGCCTCTTGGTCCATGTACAGATTCCTCACGAGCACAATTAAGTATTTTGGAATACTCATACTTTGCAATGTTGTCCATAGCACACAATCAAAAGCCTTTGAGTAGTCAATAAAGCACAGGTAAACATCTTTCTGGTATCCTCTGCTTTCAGCCAAGATCCATTGGACATCAGTAATAATATCCCTTGTTCCACATCCTCTTCTGAATCCATCTTGAACCTCTGGAAGTTCTCTGTCAATGTATGCTACGATTAGCTTATCTTACTTATCCTACATTAGAAGATAAGATAAGGAGCTCTGGTAGCGTAGTGGTTACGAATCAGGCTGCGAATCTTAAGGTCAACAGTTTGAAACTACCAGCCGCTCCACGGGAGAAAGATAAGGCTTTCTGCTCCCGTAAAGATTTATAGCCTTGGAAACCCTGTACAGGGTTGCTGTGGATCTGAACCGACTTGACGGTACTTAACAACAACATTAAAAGAAGAAGCTGCCGCCAGCTCAGAGGCCATTGAGTTAGTAGGTGGTAAGGCATCCCCTTCTCTTCTGATCCCTCAGAGGCTTCAGAGTGTTCATAATATGAAGATTCAGACAACTATCCAGGAATGGCTAGCAACACTTCTCCTTTTTCAGTAAAATTGAACTGGAAGTGACATTTAGCTAAAAGCTCTCACCTCTAATAAGTTTACAGATATGTCCATACCAAGTAGGAAAGGGTGAACATTCTTTATTATGACCAAAAGATATTGGAACAGGCAAGGGGTCAGTTAAAACTTGCTGTTGACTCTTAACTCCTATCACTACATATTTCTTGTTACTTTGAGATAAGAGCTTTTATCAACTGCTAAGGTTGATGGCATCCAGTGGGGTAATGCACTGGACTGCAAAGTCGCTTTGAACTGCAAGGTCGGCAGTTCGACTCGACAGGGTTGATGGCAGATAATACTGCACCAGTGTCAAGTAGAAAAGTGCAAGAAGCTCTCGTATCAATTTGTTATGGTGGAGAAAAGCAGCTGTGACTTTGATAGAATGTTAAAGGGTTTTATTGAATCAACATAAGAGAACAAACAATCATTCAAATGACAGAGACCACATATCTGTCAAGACAGGCACTGATGTGACTCTGCTCATTAATTCAACAGTGACCCTTTTATCTCCACTACACTATCAATCTTTCTGTATCGTTCTTTGCACAGGTTGAAATCAACAAAAGTTATCGTTAACACTTTGAACATCAAAAATGGGGATCATTGGGGGATAGGTGGAAGGGTGTGCCGTTCCCTCCTACTCTTTGTTTTTACTGGAAGGGGCTCAGAGTGTCTGAACAGATAAGGGTTTTAGCAACCTGTTCATTTGCTGATACTTCAATTACTTAGGTGGCTTACTCTTCATGCCCTTATAAGGCTCACTGAATAATGACTCAATGACACCTAACAACAACAACATATGTTATAGGTGTGGTGCTTTCGGATAAACACTGGACTGCTAAATGCAAGTTTAGCAGTTCGAAACCACCAGCTGATTCTTGGAAACCCTATACGGGGTTGCTATGAGTCAGAACCACCTCAGCGGCACTTAACCACAACATGTACAAGTAAACAAAACCCTGCTGGTCCTGCAGCATCCTCACAGTCATTACCATGTTTGAGCCCACTGTCTCAGCCACTGTGTCAATCTATCTAATTGAGTGCCTTACTTTTTTTCGCCAACTCTTTACTAAGCGCCATGCCCTTCTCCAGGGACTGACCTCTCATGATCACATGTCCAAAGTACATGACATGAACTCTCACCATCCTCTCTTCCAAGGAGCATTCTGGTTGACTTCTACCAAGACAGATTTGTTTGTTCTTCTGAGAATTCACAGTACATTCAATATTCTTCATTAACATCATAATTCAAAGGCATCAAGTATTCTTTGTTATTTTGTATTCATTGTCCAGTTTTCATATGCTGTTGTTGTTGTTATGTGCCGTGGAGTCGGTTCCGACTCATAGCGACCCTGTACAGAGTTTCCAAGGCTGTAAATCTTTATGGGAGCAGAAAGCCTCCTCTTTCTCCCGTGGAACAGCTGGTAGTTTCGAACTGCTGACCTTGCAGCCCGCAGCCCAATTTGTAACCACTATGCTACCAGAGCACCTTTTCATATGCATATAAGGCAATTAAAAATACCATCCTTGGATCAGATGCACCTTAGTCCTCAAAGTGACATCTTTCCCTTTTAACGCTTTAAAGAGATCATTTAAAGAGTAGATTTTCCAAATGTAATAGCAGTTTGATTTCTTTATTTTTTTCTGTGAGTGGTGTTTGGCTTTTATTAAACAGAATACAGTTAGGCTAGAATATTTTTTTGACAGGGTTAAAAGGGCTAGGATGAAATAACATTTCCATTATGGTAGACCTTGAGATTTTTTTTGCCTCTTTCTGTACAAAATAGAAGAATACCAGCAGAATGCACAGGTAAATGCTGATATGATCTCAGGAAACTGGAACCTCTCACTTCTCCATTGCTGGTACATATCCCAAATCACATACTCTATACTCAACATAGAAAATCAGCTGGCTCTTTAATGGGTGCTGGAAGGAAGAGCTTCCCAGGCAGGGACGGGGGAGGGTGTTAGAAGCAAAGCTCCTTGCAGGCCAAACTGGTCGCAGCCTCCTGGATCTGAGCCTGCAGCTCCAGGGTGATGTCTCACAGTCATGAAAAGTGACCATGCAATAGCTTAAGTTACCCAGGGCAAAGCTGCCCACAGTCTCCAGTAAATAGGTGGACAGCGGCCACAGGATCTTCCTTCAGGTCAAGGGCAGCTCCGGACCCATGGTGGGGCCCATGGGCAGGGCCACCCAGGTGAAGCCCAGATGGAACCCAGGAGCTCCTGCAGCCACTGCACTAAACTTCATCATGGTCCATCCCCTACACTTCAGATCACCGAACCTCAGTTTTGCTCCTCAGTGATTCTCGACATCCCGACCCTCTCCATTCATTTCTCTACCTACACTTACCTCTGTACTCTGCATCTAGTAGTTTGGAAGTCTTCTGCTTCCATAGGTGTTGACTGGATCCAAGTAAAACGAAAACCTTGACAATTCCATTTTTTCTACTTATCATGATGTTATTTATTGGTTCATATCTTAGTTATCTGGGAGCACTGTGGCTCCATGGAATAAGCACTGGACTGGGAACCACTAAGTTGGCAGTTTGAGCCCACCATGGGAGAAAGATGAAGCATTTTGTTCCTGCAAAAGATTTAAAGCCTCAGAAAGCCTATACAGGGTCACTTTGAGTTGATACCAATTCCATGGCATATAAAAACAACAATCTAAGTTATCTAGTGATGCTATAATAAAAATACCACACATGGTGGTTTTAACAAAAATAAATTTATTCTCTCACAGTTTAGGAGACTTGAAGTCCAAATTCAGAGTGCCAGTTCTAGAGGAAGGTTATATCTTTGTCAGCTCCGGGAAAAAGTCTTTGTTCGCGTTCAGCATCCACAGGCCCAGCATTCCTTGGAGATCTCTTTGTATCCTGGCATCAATCCTCCCCTGGATCAAAAGCTTCACAGTTCAGGGACCCAGATCCAAAGGAGACACTCCACTCTTGGCTCAGTTTTCTTGTTGGTAGTAGTTCCTTCTCCTCTCTGCTCCCTTCTCTCTCCTTTTATCTCTTGTAAAATGTAAGGTGTTTTAGGTTACATGCCAGAAAAACTGCCCTTACATTGCATTAGGACTGTGAATGGATTAAGGGTGTTGCATCCCATTCTTTTGTTTAAATGGCATTTTAAATTAATTAAACTTTTTATTAAAATAATGTCATTTTTAAGTTAAATTATAGGTAATGGGAACTTAGCAATGTATTCAAGCTATGATTACGATGAGCCACACTTATGACCTGTTTTTTTAATTAACTTTATTGTTGAGTGAAGGTTTGCACAGCAGAGAGTCTGTTTTAAATTTAATAAATCATACATATACTTTGCCTCATTACATGTTTGCAGTCTCCTCCGTATACTCACAGTTAACAGTGTTTACCTCTATTCACTTTAACTACCACATTCCTCCTTGTGTTTCTGCTACCTCCATCTTTCCTCTGCTAACCTCCCTCTTGCTATATACTGCCTGCTGTAATGCTTAGGATTCTGTGTCAACTGGACTAGGCAGGATTTCCAGAGGTTTAGCAGTTGGGATGTGCTTATTCCCAGAGCGATGAACCTAATACAGGCTTAGTTAGCTCTATGATGAGTGGCTATGAGTAGCCAGTCAGTTGAAGAGATGCTTCCTTGGGGGTGTGACCTGCTCCCAATATAATGGACATTCAGGAGAGACTCGCTCTCTCTCTTCCACTGGGGACTTGGAACTCTACAATTGTAAGATAATAAACATATATATAACATAGTACAGTGTTCTACATCCTACTTTGGTGAGTAGCATCTGTAATCAAAACCTTTTGAGCTACTATCTAAGGTGCAACTGTTGGTCTCTCCTTGTGTGAAGGAAAAAAGAGTAATAAAAATTGGAGATGCTTGGAATCAATTAGTCCAGTGGACCAATGGAGCAGGTGAACATCAGTCACCATGACTCTGAGACCAGAAGAACTAGAAGGTGCCCAGCCACCACTACCAAGTGTTCTGAAAGGGATCACATTCTAAAGCTCTAGAGAAAGTGGCAGAAAATATGGAAGAGTAATAAAAACTCAAAATTATGTATATAAAAATACTGTGCCTACTGGTCAGAAAGAGACTGGAGGAACCCAAGACTATGACCTCGACCACCCTTCATGTCTGGAAAGGAACTCATCCTTGCGTCCCAATTGTCAGTGAAGCGGTAGTTAGGTATATAGTGGGGAATAACAACACTAGTGAGGTTTGGTTACCATGGAATGGACAATCATCCAAGATCAAAAAGGCAACATTTACCTAAGGACAAAGTTGAGAAGGGATGGGAATGAGGATGGAATGGAAATAGGAACCACAGGGAGGAAGTGGGATTAACTGTTGCATGGAGGGGATGGCAATTATTGAGTTGAAACTAAGTGTATGATTTGTTGAATGTGAAAGTGATTATCTTCTCTGTAAATCTATAGTCAATTCACTATAAAAAAGAAAAAGAGATAGACTTTAGTTTGAAGAGGCAGCTCTTCCCCCGTGGTATTTTAACTGCTTTGAAACCTATGGGATTAATTTTCTGGCACTCATAAAAAATGTTCTGCTGCTATCCATAAGGTTTTCACTGCACGATTTTCTTTCAGAAGTAGATCTCCAGGTCTTAGGCTGGAAGCTCTGCTGTACCCTATCTAGCCTAGGTACCCTGCTAGTATTTGAAATACCAATGACATAGCTTCTAGCATCAAAGCAACATGCAACTCACCACAGTATACCAGACTAAACTAAATAAACTAGACAAACTTAATTTATCACTAGGAAGGTCCAACCTTGCATTTTTGGATTCTGATTTGTCATTCAACTTTTTATATCTCACTCCACATTATTCACAGATTTTCCTTCTAGGTCTTTGAGAGTTGCCAGTGAGATAGTTGAATACTAGCCATGGAATGCTGAGCCTAAAGCTGTTGAAAGTATACAAGGCCTTTCCTCCTAAACTGGGAGCAAACCAAAAGAGAAAGCTTTCCCCTAGAGCTGGCACCATGCGTTTGGACTTCTAGCCTCCTAGACTGTGAGAGAACCAATTTCTCTTTATTAAGGCTGCCCACTTGCTGCATTTCTGTGATAGCAGCACTACATCCCCAGGACTAGCATTAATGCGTATTTCAAATTCAGTTTTTTATTTGAGATCTCACTGACCCAAACTCATCCTGAATCCAACTGTAGCAATCTGTGAAGACTATATAAAGCAGCAGGAAAATTCCTCAACAACTTCCCTCATTTAGTTCAATTATGGTGTAAGCAACTGTGGTCCTGATCAAAATGGATGAACCCATTTTTGAATACCAACCTATATCAATGACAGCTCCTCACTTCTGATAGCCAGTTAATTACACTCCAATAAACATGCCTTCAAGTGCTACCAATCACAATGGGCTCATGCAAGCAAACAACTTCTACAGTCGAAGTCAGTCCTAAATGCCTTTGGAAATTCCCCAATCCTTGAAGTCTATATTACCCAGATTGCTGTTGCTGTTGTTAGGTACCATCGAGTTGGTTTTGACTCATAGCATCCCTAACACTACCGGGTTCTGCGCTATCCTCACAATTGTTACACTTGAGCCCATTGCTGGTGCCACTGTGCCAATCCATCTCGTTGGGGTCGTCCTCTTTTTTGCTGACAAGTATGATGTCCTTCCTCAAGGACCGGTCCCTCCTGATAACATGTCCAAAGTATGAGAGATGAAGTCTCGCCATCCTGGCTTCTGAGGAGCATTCTGACTGTACTTTTTCCAAGACAGATTTATTGTTCTGGCAGCTCATGGTACTTTTACTATTCTTCTCCAACACCATAACTCAAATGCATCAATTCTTCTACAGTCTTTCTTATTCATTGTCCAACTTTCACATGCATATGGAGCTATTGAAAATGCCATCTTAGTCCTCAAACTGACATCTTTGTCCGTCTGCTCTGTGTAAAATCAAGTCTGTTCTGCTTAGAGAGACTCTAGCTAACCAGCATAGCTTTCAATTACTATGCTGTTGTTGGCAGAAAAGTTAGCCCCAATTCAAGGCAACCCCATGCACAATAGAAGTAGACCACAATGTTTTCAGTGGCTGGTATTCAGAAATAGATCATCAAGCCTTAATTTCTACTCTTTGTCTGGAAGCTCTGCTGAAATCTGATCAGCATCTTAACAACACAAAAAAAGGATAAGAGATGCTATGTTATAGACTGGTACATTTTACATTAAGATCTTAATTAATGAGATAGATTTGTAAAAGAAAGTTGTGATCATCAGAAGATATATTATGTTCACTAAGAACAACAAAAACAACAAAAAAAGCCCTTTGCCATTGTGTGGATTCTAATTCATAGTGACCCTAATGGTGTAATCCATACTTCCACACTGAGGACTGCATTCTTTGATCTTCATCAAGTGCTTCAAGTACTGTTTACTTTCAGCAAGCAAGGTTGTATCATCTGGATATTGCAGATTGTTAATGAGCCTTCTTCCAATCTTGATGGCATGTTATTCTTCATATAGTCTAGTTTCTCTGATTATTTGTTCAGCATACAGATTGAATATTGTTGTCAAGTCAGTTCTGACCCATAGTGACCCTGTATAGGGTTTCAAGGAGCAACCGATGAGCTTGAACCGCCGACCCTGTGGATCAAACTGACTTTCAGTCTAGCGCCTTAACCCATAGCACCACACCAGGACTCCACAGATTGAATAAGTATGGTGAAAGAATACAACCCTGACACATATTCTGATTTTAAACTATTTAAACCCTTTCCTGATTTTAAACCATACAATGTCCCCTTGTTCTGTTGGAATGACTGCCTTTTGGTCTGTTTACAAGTTCCTCATGAGCACAGTTAAGTGCTCTGAAATTCCCATTCTTTGCAATGCTATCCATAGTTTGTTATGATCCACATAGTTGAATGCCTTTGCATAGTCAATAAAGCACAAGCAAACATCTTTTTCTGATATTCTCTGTTTACAGCCAAGATCCATCTGATGCCAGCAATGATATTCCTCATTCCACATCCTCTTCTGAATACAGCTTGAATTTCTTTCAGCTTCCTGTTGATGTACTGCTGCAATCATTTTTTAATTATCTTCTGCAAAATTTTGTGTGTGATATTAGTGTTAGCTATAACACCAGACTTTCTGGTTTGAACAATGGAACCCAGGAAACTATGGCCCTTGGACATCCTTCAAACTTGGAATTAAATCCATCCCCAGAAATAACCAAGCATCTGACAGGCCTATAAAGTCAACTGTAACTTGCAAGGACCATGCTCCTCAGAACAGTCAACCATATGTGACCCAAAGGACAGGATTTGCCTAAGAACAAAGGTCAGATGGCAGAGAAGGATAAGTGGAAATGGGAAGTGCAGAGGGAAGCCGAAGAGTGCTGCTAAATTGAAGGAATTGCAGCTAATATTAATGAAGCAAAATGTATATTCACTGCTGAATGGCAAATGAATGTTCTCTGTAAACTTTCACCCAAACCAAAATTAATATATATATATATATATTTGTTGTTGTTGTTGATATGTGCCGTGGAGTCAATTCCGACCCATAGCCACCCTGTACAGGGTTTCCTAGGCTGTAAATCTTTACAGGAGCAGAAGGCCTCATCTTTCTCCCGCAGAACAGCTGGTAGTTTCAAACTGCTCACCTTGAGGTTCACAGCCCAATTCGTAACCACTATACTACCAGAGCTCCTTATATATACATTATATATATATATATACATATATTTACTGGATTCATTGAGGCAGTTGTTCTTGATCTATTGAATGGGTTTTGCTACTGTTGTTGTTAAGTGCCGTCAAGTCGGTTCCGACCCATAGAGACCTTGTAGAGGGTTTCCAAGGAGTGACTGATGAGATTGAACCACCAATCTTGCAGTTCAAACCGATTTTGCAGTCTAGAGCATTAACCCACAGCACCACATCAGGATTTGCTACTGTTACTAGGGTTCAAAGTAACAGTACTTTCCTACAAATTGTTATTGTTACATGCCGTTGAGTTGGTTCGATTGATAGTGACCCAGTATAGGGTTTCCTAGGAGCGGCTGGTGAACTTGAACCACTGATGAGTTTGAGCGCTTATCCTTCTGCACCACACCAGAACTAGGAACCTGGTTTTATTTTTAAAGAGGTATAAGAGTATCTAGAAAATAATCCTTGGTCATACAAAATTTGTGAAACATAAGTGACCAAAACTACTCAGTTATTTTTTCCTCTGAAAATTCCAGACGACCTTTTAATCACTTAATGGACTGTAGGAACTACTGCAGGCAAGCCACACATAGTGAAACTTTGTCCTGAATTTTGGAGGGAAGGGACTAAGTGTTTTTATTTTTGCAATCTATTCCAAAGATTTTGATTTAGCCTACAGTTAGAAAACGTAGTGAATACTCAAAATTTATGAATGAATAAATTAAGTATTAGAAATCATAAACCTGAACAGACATCAGACTTTTTATATGATAAAGGCAAAGGATTAGATAGACAAGAAAGTCAGAGATTTCTCTAATTGCCCTGGGATCCAAAGATCACTAGAAGGATTTTTACATAAACAACTGATGGCAAGCACCACACACATTCAGGTTAGATGTGCGATGTATTTTACATGTTCTAGGTATGCATCATTTCATAAATTGTCTGGGCCCCAGATTACCTGTCCCTGTTCAGAAGTATCATGAAAACTCTGCTGAGAGGAGTTTGGCCAACTTAATGAACCCACAGTGGTTCTGAGAACTCAGTCCTCTGCTTCAGGAGGTTGCAAAAGCCGACTTGCCCTCCACCACCACCACCCTCTCATAGCCCTGGACCGCAACGTCGTTTTGAACCACATGGTCAGCGGTTCAAACTCACCAACTGGTCCTTAGAACCAACTCGACGACACATAACAACCACCACCACCACCCCAATCCTCTACCAGCTTTCGAGGGTCCTCTTTGGTTGGTTGGCTTTGTAATGGGAGCAGGAGTGATGCCAACGGTCACAAGCGTTTGCAAACACCTCCTCTTCTTCGAGCTGGATGGGGTCCCGGAAAGAAGGGGGCTGGGTTGGAAGGTAAGGTCTGGAGCCGGGAGGTGGCACGGTCTCTGGAAGGCGGTGCCGGGCTCGCATTGGCGCAGCGGGCGCCCCTCCCCATGGGTGGCTCTGCGCGCTGGGGGATCTGCTGGTGCCATGCCCTGCGAAGCAGAGGCGACCTAGGCGATCCTGGAAACATGGCCGAGTATTCGCGGCTCCCTAATTGCCTGGCACTGATCCGCCTCCGAAACCCACCGGTCAATGCGATCAGGTAACAAACCCGGCAGCTTCCAGCGGGGGCAGCGACTCACGCACTCACCCTCATGTTCCCGAGGCTTTGACTCTCCTCTGCTGGTTTAAAGAGGTTTTTACAGAGGTTGGTTTGTATCAGTTCCTGTAGTGGCGCTGTAGGATCAGCACTGGATTGTAAACCACCACAAGCTGCTCCTTCGAAATCCTGTACACAGTCACTGTGAGACGGAACCGACTCGACGATATTTAGCAACAACAACTTAACAACTTTGTTTTGTCTTTGCAAAGAACTCTCGGTTTCCGTTGTACTGGTAACGAAACTGAGGTTGAGACATATAGCTATTAAGCAGGGGATCTGGACTGGAATTGTCGATGCCAAGTTTATACTAGATACTTCTTTTAAGAGCTTTAAAACAGAAACTACTCCAGAAAAGCCAGCGCTGTAAGCATACAGCATTTACCTAGCTCTTCAGGAGTAGTTTCTATTCCAAAGATTTTGATTTAATTTAGTACAGTGGACCTTTACCCCTCACTTCCCAACCTAAGATCCAGGCCGCCCTTAAAAAAAGGTTTTGTAAGGAGTTCTGGTATCTTAGTGGTTACAAGTGGGGCTGCTAACCTCAAGGTCTGCAGCTCGAAACTACCAAAGTGAGGCTTTCTGTGACCGTAAAGACTCATGACAGAATAAATCTGTTAAATACTATTTTCTGAAAAGCTACTGTACAGTTCATCTTTTATTTCCTAACTCACTGAGGATTTTATTTGAAAAAAAAATTTTTTTTTAATTACCTAAACAAATAGTTTTAAATCATCTTTGCTTGTTTGGTCAACCATGTCTCCTTTCTTTAAGATCAATGTTGAGCCGCTTTACCAGTAAAGGATGTCAGGAGTTTCTAGGCTTGTCTCACAGAGCAATGGCTTTCACACATTTGTCACTAATTCACACAGTGACTCATGTTTTACATAACAACCTAGGACATAGATCACACAAATACATAGCTAAAACCAAAGTTTTGTAAGATAAAACTTACCCTTACATATTACACAGTTCATAGTTTATTTTATTCTCTCTTTTATAATATTGATCATAGGTCATAGACTTGACGTGGTCATCTTCACTTTAAAAATAAAACAAAAACTCTCCAAAAAAGACTTCCTGTGATCAAAGAAACAAAAGAATTTTAGTCACATCACGGATGTAACATTACCTTTCTAGACTCCATTTCTCCCTACCTGAGGGTATTTAGAGGAGAAATTAAGTTCTCAACCTTTGTGAATCCTACATTACTACAAGGCTGTGTTGACTTGAATCTAATAAAGCATATTGATTATAACAATTTTTTTTCTTGCTTCTACTTTTTGATTTTTGCAAAAGTAACCAGAAATAAAACAATAAAAGAGCAGAGGTAAGTTAAAATGGAAAAGGTCAACCTTTTCTTCACAGTGGCACCATTTAAGCTAATTTTGCAGCCAGCCATCATCTATTTACTCACAAGGAAAGGTATGACTTTTGGACTTTGATAATATGCAATGGTTTAGAGTCTGTTTTTCAAATAAGAACTAATTAACCAGTTGAAGGCAAGAGGTTTTGTTTGGCTTCATGTCACTTAAATGGTCAAAGGTAATTATGTGAAATGGAGTTTATGCCAGGGCAAGTATCTCCTGTATTACCTGAGGCTTTAACCAGTGTTTCCAAACAGTTCTTCCTTGTTCAGTCATGCCTGGAGAAGCAAAGCCTGAATGCACCTGAATTTGAAAAATTTAGACGAATAGTCTCAGGTGACATCTAAGTCAACTGGCATAATATAGTCCACAAAGACAATTTTCTACATCCTACTTTGGTGAGTAGCAACTGGAGTCTTAAAAGTTTGTGAGCAGCCATCTGTTGGTGTCTACAGCTGCTGGTATTTTCGTCTAGAACAAAGAGGAGTAAAGAAAATAAAAAAGTCCAGGAAATAATTTTTCCAAAGGTCTAATGGATCTTAGCCTCCACTGAGACCAAAAGAACTGCATGGTGTCCGGCTACTACTACTGATTGCTTGACTCAGGATTATGATGGAAGGTCCTAGACTGAGTAGGAAAAAATATATTGAGCACAAATCAAAATCATAAAAAAGACCAGACTTACTGATCTGATACAGACTGGTGGTCTTAGACTGTCTTCAAACTTGGAACTGAACCCACTGCTAGAGATCACTTTTCAGCCAAATAAGACACAGGGCAAGAAGGGGCAGTAACAGAGGACAACTAGATATGGAGAATACAGGAAGTGGGAAGAAGGCTGTTACACTGAGGGGATTGTAACTAATGTCATGAAACAAAATGGATATAAATTGTTGAATGGGAAGCTAGTGTGCTTGGTAAACTTTCATGTAGATCATAATAAGATGTTTTTGTAAAATGTGAGTGAACTGGGATGATATCTGGAACAGGAAAAATGATGGATTGCTGACAGTTTGGTGACCATCCAAACTGTTTTGAATGTGTTATTGCTTTCCACAGGTATGGAAATAATCCAATCTCTCAAATTGTGCTGGTGGTGGTTGTGTGTCATGGAGTTGGTCACAACTCATAGGGTTTCTGAGGCTGCAAATCTCTACAGGCGCAGAAGGCCTCATCTTTCTCTCACTGATAGACTGGTAGATTCAAACCGCTGACTTTGTGGTTATCAGCCCAGTTCATAACCCACTATGATACCAGGCTTTGTTGTTGTTGTTAGGTGCCATCGAGTCAATACCAACTCATAGTGACCTTATGCACAGCAGAATGAAACACTGCCCAATCCTGGGCCAACCTCACTATTGTTGCCACGTTTGAGTCCATCAATGCTGCTACTTGGGCAATCCATCTCATTGGGGGTCTTCCTCTTTTTCTCTGACCTTCCACCTTACCAAACATGATATCCTTCTCCAGCGACCGGTCCCTCCTGACAATATATCCGAAGTATGAGAGACAATGTTTGGCCATCCTAGCCTCCAAGGAGCACTCTGGCTGCACTTCTTCCAACATGGATCTCTTGGTTCTTTTGGCAGCCTATGGGATTTTCAATATTCTCCTCCAACACCATAACTCAAAAGCATCAATTCTTCTACGGTCTTCCTTATTTACTGTCCAGCTTTCACATGCATATGAGGTTATTGAAAATGCCATGGCTTGAGTCAGGCACACCTTAGTCTTCAAGCTGATATCTTTGCTCTTCAACACTTTAAAGAGGTCTTGTGCAGCAGATTTGCCTAATGCAATACATCATTTGATTTCTTGATTGTTCCTTCCCTGAGTATTGATAGTTGATCCAAGAAGAATGAAGTCCTTGACAACTTCAATCTTTTCTCCATTGATAAGAATGTTGGTCCAGTGGTGAGGATTTTTATATTCTTGACATTGAGATGTAATCCATACTGAAGGCTGTGCTCTTTGATCTTCATCAGTAAATGTTTCAAGTCCTCTTCACTTTCAGCAAGCAAGGTTGTATCATCTGCATATCACAGGTTGTTAATGAGTCTTCCTCCAATCCTGATGCCACATTTTTCTAATTCTGGGCCTTTAACTCATAATTTTTCATATTCCAGTTGTTCTACTTCACCCTAATTTTTTTTTTTTTTTTTAAATTCTCATTTGGCTTCATCAGTCATGACTAAACTGGTTTGAACAGATTCGAAGCCCTGGTTTTAACTCATAGTCACTGGTCTTAACAATATGCCCTCTTTTTTTTTTTAACTTTTTATTGCGAATTATATGAAAGTTAACAGAGCACATCAGGTTTCCATCCAACAATTCATACACATGTTATTTCAAGTCATTGATTTTAATCCCCATAATGTGATATTACTTATCCTACTTTCTCCCTATGCTTCCTCATTCCACCTTGTTTCCTAGCCCTTCAGAAGTTTGTCCACGGGTACATGCTGCCCTTTTGATCTGAAAAGGTTGGTTTTGTAAGATAAGCGTACCTATCTAGTATTATTGTTCCCCATACAGACTTGTTTGTTATTTGACTGAAAATTGAAACCTGGAATGAGTTCATTTCCAGACCTGAGGGTGACTAAGGGACATAGTCTCAGGGTTCCATTAGTCTCTATCCAAAAGGTAAGCCTGCTCTTTTTTATGATTTTGAGATTTGTTCTAGGTAATGGTAGCCGAGCACCATCTATATCTTTTGGTTGCAGGGTCATGTGTCTATTGGACTAATTGTTTCCATGTATCTTTGATTTCCTTCACTCTTCTTTCCGTTGGACAGAGAGAGACCAGTAATTGTGCCTTACTTAGATGGCCACTTGTAAGCTTTAAAGACTCCAGTCATTATTCACCAAAGCAGATGTAGAACATTGTTTTTGTGAGCCATACTATGCCAATTGACTTTGGTGTCCCCCAAGGCCATGATCCTGAGCTCCCAGGCCCTCAAGGTTGTTTGCTTATGTCTAAGAAGTTTTCATGAGTTTGCCTCCTGTATGCTCCACCACATTTATGGAATATGCCTTTTTTAGAAGTTTATTGTTGTTGCTGGTTAATTTTGCCCTCTTCCCCCTGCTTTTGTACCAAAGGAAAGGAGCCCTGGTGGTTAAGCACTTGGCTGCTAACCAAAGAATGGACAATTTGAACCTACCAGTCACTCCACAGGAAAACTATGTCACAGTATACTTCCACCACTTCTATGTCAGTTGGTCTTGGCTTGCATGTTGCTGTGATTCTGGAAAGTATACCACTGGAATTTTAAATACCAGCAATATCACCCATGGTGAGCAGGGTTCAGATGAGCTTCCAAACTAAGACAAATTCAGAAGGAGAGGAGCATTTCCGAATATTTAGTCACTGAAAACTTTATGAATGGCAATGGAACACTGTCAGATAGCACCAGAATATTGAATATTGAAACATGATGAAGAATACCAAAATATCATCAGAAATAGTACCAGAAGATGAGCCCCTCCTGTTGGAATGCATCAAAATACAACTGCGGAAGAACTGTTTCCTCAAAGGAGAGTGGAGTGTGAGGACAAAAATGGAGTAAAGTCTTCGAGACCTTCATTTTCTGATGAGGAACGACTCAAAATGAAAAGAAACTGCTGTAAACATTTATGAATAATCAGAATACATAGTATGAGTAGCGGGAAACTGGAACTTGTCAAAAAATTAAATGGAATGCATAAACATCGATATCCTAGGCATTAGTGAGCTAAATTGGACTGGTATTGGCCATTTTGAATGTGACAATCACATGGTTTACTATGCCAGGAATGACAAATTGAAGAGGAATGGCGTCACAATCATCATGAAAAAGAACATTTCAAGATCTATCTTGAAGTACAACCCTGTCTGTGATAGGATACTATTCATACATCTACAAGAAAGACCAGTTAATGCAACTATCACTCAGAATTACACACCAACCACTAAAGCCAGTGATGATGAAACTGAAGAACTCTACCAGCTTCTTCAGTCTGAAATTGATCAAACATGCAACCAATATGGTTTGATAATTACAGGCGATTGAAATGCAAAGATTGGAAACAAAAAGGAAGAATCAGCAATTGGAAAATATGGCCTTGGTGACAGAAATGATGCTGGAGATCGCATGATAGAATTTTGCAAGACCAATGACTTAATCGTTACAAATACTTTTTTTAAACAACATAAAAGTTGACTATACATATGGACCTCACCAGATGGAATACAGAAAAATCAAATTGAGTACATTTGTGGAGAGAATGGAAAAGTTCCGTTGTTGTTGTTAAGTGCCATCAAGTTGATTCTGACCCATAGCAACCCTGTACAGAGTTTCTGAGGAGCAGCTGGTGAGCTTGTACCACCAACCTTACAGTTCAAATGGCTTTGCAGTCTGGCGCATTAACCCACTGTGCCACACCATCTGTCAAAACAAGGCCAGAGGCAGACTGTGGAACAGATCATCAATTGCTATATATATAAGTTCAAACTGAAGCTGAAGAAAATTAAAGCAAGTCCACAAGAGCCAAAATATGACTTTGAATATATCCCACCTGAATTTAGAAATATCTGAAGAAAAGATTTGATGCATTAGACACTAAAGACCGAAGACTAGAAGAGTTGTGAGGTGACATCATACAGGAAGAAAGCAAAAGGTCATTAAGAAGACAAGAAAAACAGGAAAAGACCCAAATATATGTCAGAAGAGACTGAAAATTGCTCTCCAGCATAGAGATGCTAAAGCAAATGGAGGAAGTGAGATGGTACAAGAGCTGAACAGAAAATTTCAAAGATCAGCTCAAGAAGACAAAGTCAAATATTATAACAAAATCTGCAAAGACCTGACGTTAGAAAACCAAAAGGGAAGAACATGCTCAGCATTCCTCAAGCTGAGGGAGTTGAAGAAACAATTCAAGCCTCAACTTGCAATATTGAAGGATTCTTTGGGCAAATTATGGAATGATGCAGAAAGCATTAAAAGAAGATGGAAGGGTTCTTTCCTTTCGGCACTGTGGCTGCAGCCATGAGTATGCTCAGCCTTCAGAAGAGGCTTGCTTCCAGTGTTCTCCACTGTGGCAAGAAGAAGGTCTGGTTGGATCCCAATGAGACCAATGAAATCACCAATGCCAACTCCCATCAGCAAATCCGGAAACTGATCAAAGATGGTCTCATCCGCAAGACTGTTACTGTCCATTCTCGGGCTCCATGCTGGAAAAATACCTTAGTCTGCCGCAAGGGCAGGCATACGGGCACAGGTAAGCGGAAAAGTACCACCAATGCTCTAGTGCCAGAAAAGGTGACCTGGATAAGGAGGATGAGAATTCTGCACTGGCTGCTCAGAAGATACCATGAATCTAAGAAGATTGATCACCACATGTATCACAGCCTATACCTGAAAGTAAAGGGAAATGTGTTTAAGAACAAGCGGATTCTCATGGTACACATCCACAAGCTGAAGGCAGACAAGGCCCTCAAGAAGCTCCTGGCTGACCAGGCTGAGGCCCACAGGTCTATGACCAAGGAAGCACGCAAGCACCGTGAGGAACGGCTCCAGGCGAAGAAAGATCATCAAGATTCTGTCCAAGGAAGAAGAGACCAAGAAATAAATCTGCCTCGCTCTTGCCTGTATATAGTGACCTGGGCAATTATATAGATCAGCCATTCAATAAAATAAGTCTTTGTCTACCTGTCAAAAAAAAAAAAAAAAAGATGGAAGGAATACACAGAACCACTGTACCAAAAAGAAATGGTCCATGTTCACTAGTTTCAAGAGGTAGCATATGATCAAGAGCCCATTATCCTGCAGGAAGACGTCCAAGGTGCATGGAAGGCATTGGCAAGGAACAAGGCACCAGAAATTGATGGATTACAAAGGAGGCACTCGCTCATCTTTGCCAAGAAATTTGGAAGGCGGCTACCTGGACAACTGATTGGAAGAGATCCATATTTGTGCCCTTATCAAAGAGAGGTGACCCAATGGAATGCGGAAATCATTGGACAATATCATTAACATCACATGAAAGTAAAATTTTGCTAATGATAACCCAAAACCGACTGCAGCCGTACACTGACAGAAACTTTCAGTGGTTCAAGCTAGAGTCAGACGAGGATATGGAATGAAAGATATCATTTCTGGCATCAAATGGATCATAGCTGAAAGCAGAGAATACCAGAAAGATGTTTACCTGTGCTTTATTAACTACACAGTGGCTTTCAATTGTGTGGCTCATGACAAGGTATGGACAACATTGTGGAAAATGAGTATTCAAGAACATATAATTTTGCTCTTGAGAAACCTATACATAGACCAAGAGGCAGTTTTTTGAACAGAACAAGGGAACATTGAATGGTTTATGCTGAGCCATAATCTGAGAAACTACTTTATATGAAGAAGAATGTGGCACCAGGATTGGAGGAAGACTCATTAACAACCTACGATACACAGATGATATAACCTTGCTTGCTGAAAGTGTTGTTGTTGTTGTTGTGTGCCGTGGAGTCGGTTCCGACTCATAGCGACCCTACACAGGGTTTCCGAGGCTGTAAATCTTTACGGGAGCAGACCGCCTCATCTTTCTCCCGCAGAACCGCTGGTAGTTTCGAACTGCTGACCTTGTGGCTCGCAGCCCGACTCGTAACCACTACGCTACCAGAGCTGAAAGTGTAGAGGACTTAAAATAGTTATTGATGAACATCAGCAGACAGAGTCTTTGGAATGCATTGTACCTCAATGTAAAGAAAGAAAGAAAAAAAAAATCAATCCTCACCACTGAACCAGTAGATAACATTAAGATAAATGGAGAAAAGATCAAAGTTGTGGCTCGCAGCCCGACTCGTAACCACTACGCTACCAGAGCTGAAAGTGTAGAGGACTTAAAATAGTTATTGATGAACATCAGCAGACAGAGTCTTTGGAATGCATTGTACCTCAATGTAAAGAAAGAAAGAAAAAAGAATCAATCCTCACCACTGAACCAGTAGATAACATTAAGATAAATGGAGAAAAGATCAAAGTTGTCAAAGACTTCGTTTTGCTCAGATCAACCATTAACACTCATGGAAGCAGCAGTCAGTAAATCAAATGATGTATTATTGCATTAGGTAAATCTGCTGCACAAGACGTCTTTAATATGTTCAAGACCAAAGATATCAGTTTGAAGACTAAGGTGTGTCTGACCCAAGCCATGGTAATTGGACAGTGAATAAGAAAGATCATAGAAGAATTGATGCCTTTGGGCTATGTTGTTGGAGGAGAATATTGAAAGTACCACATACTGCCAAAAGAACAAACAAATCTGTGTTGGAAGAAGTACAGCCAGAATGCTATTTAGAAGCCAGGATTGCCAGACTTTGTCTTTCATACTTTGGACATATTCTCAGGAGGGACCAGTCCCTGGAGAAGAACAAGTGGAGGGTCAGAGAAAATGAGGAAGACCCCAACTAGATAGATTGGCACAGTGGCAGCAGCAATCAGCTCAAATGCAACAAGGATTGTAAGGTTGGCACAGGGCAGACAGTGTTTCAATCTGTTGTGCATAGAATCGCTATGAGTCAGTACTGACTCAATGGCACCTAACAACAACAACTTCCATAGAGATTACAGTCTTGGAAACCCTGCGAGGCAATTTTATTCTGCCCTATAGAGTTGCTATGAGTCGGAATCAACTCTATTGGAATGGTTTTGGGTTCTAAAGAACAAAGATTTTATCTAGAATATTCGGAAATTTCAAGCAAAACTGACTGAAATTTTATTTTATAATTTTTCTTTTATACGGTTCTTCACCACTTTTTCTAGATTCTCATTCATCACCACCCCTTGGTACTTATTGGCACCCTGCTTCTTGGCAAATTCTCCTCCTTCCGTCTTTGTGATTTGGGCTTCCTTGGTGCTGAATCCTGTTGCTGGTCTCTTTCATGTCTTAAATGAGGACATAGTCAGAGGTTCTGCCTCCAGCTTTCTTTTAGTTTGCTTTATCAGACTCATTATCATGGCCTTAGCCATCTCTGCTGTGGATTTTCCCCTCATCTACTGACAACTTGGCAAAATTGTCTCTTTTCCAGGCTTTGTTTCTACTTCCTAAACTAGTTAGAATTGGGTTTGAACGTAAATGGCTGAATATTAAAAATAATAGTGGATTAGACAACAAAAAGTTGGTTCACCTCATAGAAATGCCCTGCATTGATGCGGATACTCCACAGTCACCAGGATCTCACTTCATCTGTGTTTTGCTCTGCCATCCTCAATGCATGGCTTCTACCTCTTAGCCCAAGATGGTTGCTCCTGATCTAACCATCAAATTTGCATTCCTGCCAGGAGTCAGAATGAATAGAAAAGAGAAAAGCATACTAATGTTTTAAAGGCTCTTCCCAGAGTTTCATATATCAAATCTGCTTACATCCCGTTAGCTAGATCTTAGCACCTTGAATTTGTTGTTGTTAAGTGCCATCGAAATGGTACCAACTCATAACCCTGTGTAGGGTTTCTGAGGAGCAGCTGGTGAGTTTGAACCTCCAACTTTGTGGTTCAACTTGACCTTGTGGTTGAGTGCTTATCCTATAGCACCATACCAGGATTCCAGTGCCTTGGATAGACCTTACAAAGCAGACTGGAAAAAATAATCTTTGTTGTATTGTGGGATAATGCACTAGACTGCAAGGTTGGTTTGAACTGCAAGTTTGGTTCAAATTCACCAACCGCTCCTTGGAACCCCTTCTTCAAAGTAATAAAATACCAGGGTTTTAGCTGGAAATGTTGTTATTGTTAAGTGCTGTCAAATCGATTGTGACTCATAGCAACCCTGTATAGTGTTTCAGAATGACTGATGAGCTTGAACTATTGACTGTGAAGTTGAAATTGACTTTGTGGCCCAGTGCTTATGTACAGCACCCTATCAGGAAGAAGGAGGAGGGAGTAGTCAGCAGTCACTGCCAAATCACCTAGGTTGTTTCTTCTTCAGTTTTCTTATATTTTGCAAATATGACAAATTACCTTTGTAATGTTACTGTAGCACTCATCTTACTGTGCCTTACATTATAAATTGTATACAATTTATAATGTAAACTGGAGTGTAAACTGGAGTTTACTGGAGTTTCGTAAACTGGAGTGTCAGTGAAAAAGAGGAAGACCCTGAGTGAGCTGCATTGACACAGAGGTGCAAGTAGGCAGTGTGTCGTTCTGTTGTGCATCGGGTCGCTGTGTGTCGGAACTGAATCAATTGCATCTAACAACAAAGATGTATAGATGTTTTGCATTGGACATAGGGTGTGATAATATTTTTAAATTGATTACTGCTGATTCTAAGTGGGCAAAGGTTAAACAGAGTGCAGGGAATTACGACTTTAAAAAAAATGGACTCATTTAACAGGTTAGTACTTAACTCATAGTTGTTATTGTTAAGGGCCAGCGAGTCAGTTCTGACTCATAATGATTCTATATGGAGTTTCCAAGGAGCGGCTGTTGGGTTGAACTGCCTGCCTTATGGTTAACAGCCCAGTCCTTATCCCATAGCCCCACAACAGGACACTTAACTCATAGTATTATTGTTATTGTGGTTAAGTGCCATCTAGGCAGGGTTCTGACTCATAGCGACCCTGTATAGGGTTTCCGAGGAGTGACTAGTGGGTTTGAACTGCCGACCTTGCAGTCCATTGCTTTATCCTAGATGCATATTATTTGTCTAAGAAATGAGTGAAAGTTTGAATGATAAATCTCTAGAGTTTTCATTCATTGTGTGTGTGTGCTTCATTTTTCATAGGAAAACTGAAAGATGGTAGAAATTTAATTCTGATTAATTTGATGCATGTTATTTATTTATTTTTTTTTTCCTTTAGTGAGAGTGTATCCTGTGGAATAAGAGAGGCACTGCAGAAAGCAGAAAGAGACCATACAGTCAAAGCTATTGTGATTTGTGGAGCAGGTGCCCATTTCTGTGCAGGTAACCAGTGTGTGATCCTCTAACACTATCTTTAGAATTCAACCACAGACAAAGATTGATGCAGCATTAGCTGTCCCTGTAGGTGATATCTTAGTGTTTTTTATTGTTGGGAGCAGAATGCCTCATCTTTCTCCTATAAAGCACCTGATGGACTCGAACTGCTGACCTTGTGGCTAGCAGCCCAACACGTAACCCATTATACTACCAGGGCTCTTTGTACCTTAGTGTAGGGTATGGTTCAAACTCACCAGTTGCTCCTTGGGAACCTTATACAGTGTTGCTATGAGTCAGAACCAACTAGTTGGCACTAAACAACAACAACAAAGGTAATGGAGATGGGAGACTTAAATGAGAATGAATAACTTTATGAATAAAGTCATAAAACAATCTCAGAATAATGATCTTTGGAGGAGAACCCTACTCCCCTTCTTTGAACTTTAAAATTTTTCTATCAGGTAGGTATACATACTCCTTAGATTAATCAACCATATGAAATCAGAAGGATGGTCTTTGCCCCAGCAAAGAAGAATGAATGGAAAATGCTAAACACAGGAAGGAATTGGAAAGAATGCTGTCACATGTGGGTACAATAGTCAGTGTCATGAAATTAAACATATAAATTGTTGAATGGAAAACCAGTTTGCTCTGCAAACTTTTACTTGAATCTTAATTTATAACCAAAAAATTGATAAAATGGTTACTACCTGGTGTGGCTCTGTGGGTTAATGTGCTGGACTGCAAAGTCGATTTGAATTGCAAGGTCGGCGGTTCAAGCTCACCAACCTATACAGGGTTGCCATGGGTTGGAACCGACTCGACAGCACTTAACAACAACAATCTATCATCTAAGAGCCTTGGTAGTATAGTGGATTATGAAGTGGGCTGCTAATCACAGGTCAGAAGTTTGAATCTACCATTTGCTCCACGGAGGGAAGATGAGGCTTTCTGCTATCATGAAGATTTGTTGTTGTTAAAGTGCTGTCTATTCTGACCCATAGTGACCCTGTATAGGGTTTCCAAGGAACAGCTGGTGAGCTTGAACCACCAACCTTGCCGTTCAAATGACTTTGCAGTCTGACACATTAACCCACAGCGCCACACTAGGTCTCAGCCTTGGAAACCCTCTATAGGGTCACTGATTCAGAACTGACTCCATGGCACACCACTCCTACCACCTATCACTGGGACACACAGACATTAGCTATGATAAAGATCTGAGGATTTTCGCTCACATCTTGCTATATTTCCAGAGTACTTTTCCTTTATTGTGTCTCCATCCAAAAAAACGAAACATTTCATGGGCTCACAGAGACCTGAGGCATCTTAAGCATTGGAAGCTTTAAGTCTTTTGTTTATGGAGATGGAAAATTTGGCAGTGGAAATTAGTGATGATTGCACAAAATAACTCATGGAATCAGTGTCATTGAATTGTGCATGTGAGATTCAGCAAATATTGTATCTATATATTTACAAAAGCTCTGGTAGCGTAGTGGTTACGAATCGGGCTGCGAACCTCAAGGTCAGCAGTTCAAAACTACCAGCTGTTCTGCGGGAGAAAGATGAGGCTTTCTGCTCCCGTAAAGATTTACAGCCTTGGAAACCCTGTACAGGGTCGCAATGAGTTGGAACCGACTCCACGGCACATCACCACCACCACCACAACCAAAAATGTTCTGGTACCTTATTATTAGGTAATAAAAAAAAGCCTTTTTCCATCTTTTTATTTGTTTATTTTTGTCCTTGTCTTTGTGTCCTTAGGTGCTGATATCCATGGCTTCAGTGCTCCAAGATCCTTTAGCCTCCCATTGGGACGCCTAGTAGATGATGTACAAAAAACTGAGAAGCCGGTGGTGGCGGCTATCCATGGCATGGCTTTAGGAGGGGGTCTAGAACTGGCCCTGGGCTGTCACTATAGGATTGCCCATAATGAGGTAACAACACTGAGCACCATGTGGGGATTGGTGTGTGGGGCTTTTCTTTTTCACCTAAATGTAGGTCTAAATGTAGTCACAGCATCAGAGGTGATAGTTTGTGAATGGTTGGTTAGTTTATTAAGTGATAGCTCTTGGGTATCTCTAGTACTTGTGTTTGCATGGTATGTACCAGTGGAGTGGCTGTTGTTGTTAAATGCCATCCAGTCGGTTCCGGTTTATAGTGACCCTGCATAGGGTTTCTGAGGAGCGGCTGGACCGACAACCTTTTGGTTCAGAGTGGTACTGGTGGTTAAAATAGCGAAATTCTTCCACTTGGGTTGACAAATAATTAACTATTTTAACTCCTTGTGTCTTTGATGCCCCCCAACCTATACTTTGGACTTCCCCATGACCTGCCAACTAAAGGAGAACTCCTGCATTGGAAGTGGGCCTCCAGGACTCTACTCCAGTACTATCTATAGCCCATGTCAGGTTTCACTGAGCCATGAAATACGAGTATGAGGCATTCTGTATGTTGACTGTTACTCCTGTGTGTTACATGCTTTATTAAAATCTCATTTCTTACTTCAGAGAGTACCTAAGAAAACAAATTCCTATGGAAAAATAGTTAAAATTTAGTAAATCCATTTGTTTTTTAAAGTAGATTTAATTTGGGTGGGTTAATGTGTTGGGCTGCAAGGTCGAGTTGAGCTTCAAAATTGGTGGTTCAAGCTCACCAGCTGCTCCTTGGGAACCCTATACAAAGTCGCTATGAATTGGAACAGATTCGATGGAACTTAAAAACAGTAGTAACAACTATTGTTGTTAGGTGCCATCAAGCAGATTCTGACTCATAGCAACCCTATGCAAAAGAGAATGAACGCTGCCCAGTTCTGTGCCATCCTCATAATCTTGGCTATGTTTGAGCCCGTTGTTGCAGCCATTGGGTTAGTTCATCTTGTTGAGGGTCTTCCTTTTTTTTTTTTTTTTTTTTCGGTAACCCTCTATTTTACCAAGCATGATATCCTTCTCCAGGGACTGGTCCCTCCTAGAAAACATGTCCAAAGTAAGTGAGACAAAAATCTTAACCTTCCTCCCTTGCAAGAAGCATTATGGCTGTACTTCTTCCAAGATAGATTTATGTGTTCTTCTGTCAGTCCATGGTATATTTAATATTCTTAACCAGCTCCATAATAAAAAGAAATCAATTCTTCTGCTTTCCTTATTCATTGTCCAGCTTTTGCTTGCATTTGGGGTGATTGACTTGGGCTATTAGGCATGCAGAATGAAGTCTGTAATTCCAGTGTTATGACAATAATAGTCCTATAAATAAGATCTGTTTCTAATATAATATTAATATATAGAGAGATATAAATAAATAGTATTCATCATTGTTATAGACTAGAAAATATGGGGAAGTATAAATATCTAAACCAACATCAACATAAGCTCACAATTCAGAAATAATTACTATTAGTATTCTGTTACAAATCCCTCTGAGAGGCATTGGGGGTTCCTCACCTGTCATAAGGGAGAGCTAGGTTTGGTTCCTGGCTGTTGTACCTTACACGCAGCCACCATCCGTCCACCAGAAGCTTGAATGCTGCTGTGAGTCTGAACAGGCTCAGTGGAGCCTCCAGAATTAGTTAGAGTAGGAAGAAATACCTGATGATGTAATTTCAAACTTCAGCCATTGAAAATCCTGTGACCACAATGATCTGGCCCACAGCCAATCATGGGGATGGCTCAGGACAAGGCAGCATTTTGTTCCTTTGTACATGGGTTTGCCATAAGTTGGGGATTGACTTTATCACAGCAAACAATAACAACAATACATTTCTGTCTGGTCTTCTTCCTATGTAATTCTTTTTTTACAATTTTTTTTTTAACCCTAGCACTCTTTATTTAAAATCTGCATTTGGGATTTTACTGCATGTGGTTTGTTCTGTTTTCTGCTGTTATTTTCACAAATTATACCTTTATACTTGTGTGCTCATCAACATAGATTCATAATTATTGCTTTATGAAGTTGTCTTTTAAATCATAAAGCAGAAAAAAGGAATTACAAACAACAACAACAAAAATACATTAGAGATGAACAAACAAGATGGCGAATCAGGTAGATGTGCAGTGAGGAGCTCCGTCAGCAACAACACAGAATACTGGACCAAGCAGGCTCAGGAGATGGTCCCAGAACTCTGAACCACTTATAAAGGAATATTTAAAAGGTTGGAAGGCTTACAGCAAGGGGAATTTGTAGCAGAAGCAAGAAATCCATTCCTTTCTAATCCAAGACGCTCAGCTGCTCCCTGAGCAGCCAT
>NW_006408653.1:2589142-2590405 GCF_000296735.1 Chrysochloris asiatica
TGGGCTGAGTTCAACCATGGTCCATTGACTCCCGTTGACCTGGAGATGAGAGAGAGAAGAGGAAGGGCTGCTGGTCCAATGTGTGTTGAGACCTGGGGACACCTGAGCCCATGGACAAGGACATAGCCACAGAGGGCTAGAGCTGAGAGTGAAGCATCCAGCTGATATGAAGTGAGGGGAGAGGCATAACAACACCCAAATTTGCAGATAGTACTCATTTGACCTAGCCTCAACAGCTTGATAATCAGAACTCGACTAGAGGAAGATAAAAAAAAATAAAAAAAATTTTTGATAAAGGAAACAAGGGTAAATGGCTACAATTTGATGAACTTGACCTATTCTCATGGAAGTTGTTGTTGTTAGGTGCCATCAAATTGGCACCAACTCAATAGCAACCTTAGGCACAGCACTGCCTGATCCTAGGCCAACCTCACTACTGTTGCCACGCTTGAGTGCATTGATGCTGCTACTTGGGCAATCCATCTCGTTGGGGGTCTTTCTCTTTTTCTCCGACCCTCCACTTTACAAAACATGATATCCTTCTCCAGCAACTGGTCCTTCAGACAATATGTCTGAAGATGAGAGACGAAGTTTGGCCACCCTGGCCTCCAAGGAGCACTCTGACTGCACTTCTTCCAAAGCAGATCTATTGGTTCTTTAGGCAGCCCATGGCACTGTCAATATTCTCCTGCAATGCCATAACTCAAAAGCATCAGTTCTTCTATGTTCTTTCTTATTCACTGTCCAGCTTTCGCATGCATATGAGGTTATTGAAAATATCATGGCTTGGGTCAGGCACATCTTAGTCCTCAAGCTGACATCTTGTTCTTCAACACTTTAAAAAGGTCTTGTGCAGCAGATTTGCCTAATGCAATACATCATTTGATTTCTTGACTGCTGCTTCCGTGAGTATTGATAGTTGATCCAAGAAGGATGCAGTCCTTGACAACTTCAATCTTTTCTGCGTTGATATGAATATTATTTATTTGTTCAGTGGTGAGGATTTTTGTTTTCTTTACATTGAGATGTAATCCATACCGAAGACTGTGCTCTTTGATCTTCATTAATAAATGTTTTAAGTCCCCTTCACTTTAAGCAAGCAAGGTGGTATCATCTGCATATGGCAGGTTGTTAATGAGTCTTTCTCCAATCCTGATGCCACGTTTTTCTTCATAGAACCCAGCTTCTTAGATGATTTGTTCAGCATACAGGTTGAATAAGTATGGTGAAAGAATACAACCCTGTCACATACCTTTCTTAATT
>NW_006408653.1:2591500-2592527 GCF_000296735.1 Chrysochloris asiatica
ATGGTACATGGAGGGTAATATAATCATTGTTATGAAACATGTTGTATGATTTGTTGAATGTAAAACTGATGATCTGCCCTGTAAACTTTTACTCACTCCACAAGAAAAACTTAAAGGAAAAAAACAAAGCAAAACATTAATACCCAAACCAAAAAACCTATAGCAACCTAATCATAGCAATCTGTATGGGTTTCCGAGGCTGTAAATCTTTACGGGAGCAGAACGTCTCATCTTTCTTCTGCAGAATGTCTGGTGGGTTTGAACTGCCACTTTGCGGTTAGCAGTCCAGTGCTTATTCTACAGCACCACCACTGTCTTTTATATTTACCCATGTAGCATAGTGGGTTACAAATTAGGCAGTTCAAATCTACTGGCTGCTCCATGGAAGAAAGATGAGGCTTTCTGTTCCTATAAAGATTTACTACTTCAGAAACTCTATATAGGGTCGCTATGAGTTGGAACTGACTCCATGGTACACAACCACCACCAGCACTGGTAACCTTTACCTGTGTTCTTTATTTCTTCCTATGGATTCGAGTTACCCTTTAGTGTCCTGTCATTTCAGCCCAAAGGACTCCCTTTGTTTTTATTTATCTGGAACTGTCCTAATTTCTCCTTCATTTCAAAAGTCTGTTTTGCCAGATGTAGAATTCTTGGTTGACAGCTTTTTAATTTCAGCACTGTGAATACGTGTTCCTTGCCTTCTGGCCTCCATGGTTAATATTCTTTTAACCTGTCATTTAAAATAACTGCATGTTTTTCCTTCAAATACATACACTATACTTTATTTAACTGTTTCCTATAGGTTTAATTTTATATAAGTTTATAAATAAAGATAAACATATATGAAGGCATTTCAAAAAAGGTTTGTGGAAAATGATTTTATTTTCCATGAACTTTTTTTTTTTAAGGTTTTTATTGTGGATTGAGTGAAAATTTACAGGACATATCATCAGATTTACATTCAACAAATCATATACCTTGTTTCATTACATTGACTATAATCCCCTCCATGTACCATCAGTTA
>NW_006408653.1:2593947-2600401 GCF_000296735.1 Chrysochloris asiatica
ACTGAGTTCAGGTTGATGCTGCTATATGCGTCGTTCTGTAGTGTCATGAACTTTTTGAAGCTCCCTCGTATTTTCTAAATATCCCTTTTCTGTGTCTCTCTCATCATGACCTTGGCACATTCCCTAATCTGAGTTACTGGCAACAGTAAGTTAGGGGTGAGGATGAAAAAGATGGTGATAAACTGCTAAGAAAGCCTCAAATGAAAGCGGCCTTAAATGTACCAGGTTTGGGGAGCGGTTGGCATCACTATCTGGGGAAATGACAGCCAGCATTTAAGTTCCTTCTTCTCACCTTTGTACCTGTTATAATGGCCACTTTTCAGTGGCCAGGATAAAGGACTCAAGCTTACCCTCTTTTTTTGGCTGAGGTTGCCTCTCTTTTTTTGTTATAGTTTTATTGAGATAAGATTCACAGACCATACAAGTCACCCATCAAGCATTCAATTCAATGGCATATTAGTGTACTCACAGAGTTATACAACCAGGATCTCAATTAATTTTAGAACATTTCACACCGCAGAAAGAAATTATATACCTTCTAGCAGATTCTACTGGTTCCTTCTTCCCACACACCTGGTGATTGAGATGGTAGTGTTGGTGTGCCGTGGAGATGGTTCCGACTCATAGCGACCCTGCATACAGTTTCTGAGGCTGTGAATCTTTATGGGAGTAGAAAGCCTCATCTTTCTCCTGAAAAATAGCTGGTAGTTTCGAACTGCTGACCGTGAGGTTAGCAGCCCAACTCGTAACCACTATGCTACCAGAGCTCTGCACAATCCTAAGGCAGCCACTAATCTACTTTTTGTCTCTATAGATTTGCCTGTTCTGCACATTTCATATAAATGGAATCATAAAATGAGTGGTCTTTTGTGATTGGCTTCTTTCATATAGCACAATGTTTCCCAGGTTCATCCATGTTGCAGCATGTATCAGGATTTCATTCCATTTATTGCCAAATAATATTCCATTGTATGTAATGTAAAACATTTTGTTTATCCGTTGGACATTTTGTTTCTACTTTTCCAGCTTTTATGGATAATGATAGTATGAACATTCATGTACAATTTTTGTATAAAAATATATTTTCAATTCTCTTGTGTATACACTTAGATCCAACAATTCTGGGTCATATATTTAACCTTTTGAGATACTGCCAAACTTTCCCACAGCAGCTGTGGAAATGGTTTTCTACATTTCCACAAGCAGTGTGTGTGAGGGCTCCAAATTCTCTGTATCCTCTCCAACACTAGTTATTAGCTGTCTTTTTAAAATTAGACTCATCCTGTGAGAAGTAGTATCTTATTACTGTTTGTGTTTACATTTCCCTGATGGCTAAAGGTGTTGAATATGTTTTCATATGTTTATTGGCTTATCTCTTCTCTGGAGAAATGTCTAGTTAGATATTTTGTCCATTTTAAAATTAGGTAATTTATCTTTTCACTATTGAGGTATAAGAGTTCTTTATAGATTCTGGATCTATTCCCTATATTAGATATACAAGGGGGCTTCAAAAAGCTTGTGGAAAAATATAATGAAATTTTTTCACAAACGTATTGAAACTCCCTCATATAATTTTCAAGAATTTTCTTTCATTTTTATAGGCTGTATAAGTTTTTGATTTTCATGAATCCCAGTTTATCTATATTTTCTTTTCTTGTGTGTACTTTTGGTATCATGAGATACCATTGCCTAATCCAATATCACAAAGACTTATTTATTCCTATGTATTCTTCTAAGAGTTTTATAACCTTATGTTAGTTTCTTAGTGCTGCTATCATAGAAAAACCACAAGTGAGTGGCTTTAATGAGCAGAGAACGGTGTTTCATCACAGTTGAGGCTAAAACTCTGAATTCAGGACATCAGCTTTCTCTTTGTCTGGATGCTGGAGGAAGTGCCTGATCTCTTTGCATATTTCATTGTTTAGTTCCTTACTGATCTCTCCATGCTCCCACCATCTGTGCCTCCTTACTTCTATGCCTAATCTGCTCCTTTTATTTCTCAACAGTGATTGACTTAAGATACACAGTATACCTCTATGGCCTCATTAACATAACCAAGAAAATCTTTACTCACAAATGGGAATACATTTAGGTCTATGATGGATCCATTTTGAATGAATTTTTGTGCTTGGTATAAGAGGTCCAATTCAATATCAGAAAAATGATTTGCAAATATTTGTTTTCCATTCCATGGTTTGTCTTTTCATTTTCTTGTATTACCTTATTCTTGTAGCGCTCCAGAGAACCATTCCCTTTTTTGTTGGCTATGAGGAGCTCTGGTAGCCTAGTGGTTACAAATCAGGCTGCAAACCACAAGGTCAGCAGTTCGAAACTACCAGCTGTTCCGCGGGAGAAAGATGAGGCATTCTGCTCCCGTAAAGATTTACAGCCTCGGAAACCCTGTTCAGGGTCGCTATGTGTCGGAACAGACTAGATGGCACTTAACAACAACAACAATGATAAGTTATAACAGTGGCAGAGAAAAATGTGTCCAAATGCTAGAGATGTGTTTCAACATAAAGACTTAAGGACAGCACAGCTCTGTCTGCTATTGTTTAATAAAAGGGAATGCACTGATTTTCCTTGTAGAAACTCCTACTGAACTTTGATGCAGCAATGTTTCTGAGAAAGTGGGAAATCCAAGAGAATACTTGCCTTGTTTGTGAACACATCTTGTTCTAATGCCTGTATGTCTTCAATCTTTGATAGGCGCGACTTGGCTTGCCTGAAGTCACACTAGGACTTCTTCCTGGCGCTAGAGGAACCCAGCTTCTCCCCAGACTCATTGGAGTTCCTGCTGCACTTGACTTAATTACCTCAGGTTAGTACTCGACGGCAACTAACAACCACAACAGTTGTACAAACATCAGCTGACTTGATCAATATGAGGAACTGGACTAAGATGTAGGAAAATCCTGGCTTAACCATCTATTACCCTTGTACCTCTAAGAAGATACTTTATCTTCTCTGACTTTCAAGTTTCCCATCTGTAAAGTGGAGAGAATACCTTTTCTGTTGTTGTTAGGTGCCATCGAGTCGGTACCGATTCATAGAGACCTTATGCACAGCAGAACGAAACACTGCCGGATCCTGGGCCAACCTCACTGTTGTTGCCACGCTTGAGTCCATCGATGCTGCTACTTGGCCAATCCATCTTGCTGGAGGTCTTCCTCTTTTTCTCTAACCCTCCACCTTACCAAACATGATATCCTTCTCCGGTGACTGGTCCCTCCTGACAATATGTCCAAACTATGAAAGATGAAGTTCGGCCATCCTGGCCTCCATGGAATACTCTGGCTGCACCTTTTCTGAGAGTTCCTCAGATGTTACCATGAAGATCAAATGTGAAAATTTTCTGCATTAAAGTATATACATGTTGTTGTTGAGTCGGTTCTGACTCAGCAACCCCATATTATAGGGTTTCCAAGGAGTGACTGGTGAGTTTGAACCGCCAACCTTGTAGTTCAAAGCAACCTTGTGGTCCAGTGCTTTATCCTACAGCGCCACACCAGGACTCCAAAGTAGCAATAATCAAATTCAGGGTTTTATTATTGTACGAGGCTGGTCCCTATGAGGTGGAGATTAAAGATATCCCAAATGTCTGACTTTCCCATTTCATAATCTCTGATATCAATCACCACTTCTCCCCTCCCTCACATCCCAGGGACCTGTAATATGCTGCAACATCTCACAGAACTCACAAACCATCAAGGAAATGGCTCAGACAATTGTGGAGACTGGCAAGTCCCACATCTGCAGTTCAGACATCAGTTTGAAGGACTCAAACCACATAGTCTCAGGGGCTGAGGAACCGAAATTGGCTAGTCAGATAACAGGCTGTTGAAGCACAAGGCTACAGGAGCTGGTGAATCAGTTAGGTGACCGGCCACAAGTCCCATGAACTGGAGATTGGAGGGAGATGAGGCAAATGCAGGATCCAGAGCAAGAGAGTAAACTTGTCTCAGACCATGACCCCAAGGAAAACTGAGGGTGGTGACTTGAGTCACACACACTCTCTAGTATGGTTGTTGTTGTTGTTAAGTGTCATTGAGTCAATTCCGACCTGTAGCAACCCTGTATACGGTGAGCTTGAACTATCAACCTTGCAGTTCAAATGATTTTGCAGTCTGACACATTAGCCCACAGCGTCACACTAGGACTCCACTGGGGCATCCTTAATCCTTTGTTCCACCTTAAACTTTACTCTTTGCTGTTATTAAGTGCCATCAAGTTAGTTCTGACTCATAGTGACCTTGTATAGAGTTTCTAAGGAACTGCTGGTGGGTTTGAACCTCTACCTTGCAGTTCAAATAGACCTTGCAGTCCAGTGCTACACCAGGACTCCCCAGGACATTTTAGTCCCACCAGAATCTTTACTCCTTTGTCCTACCTTAATCCTCATTCCTCAATCCTGCTGTGGATCCTGCTTTATTAGCAACTCACTCCAAAATCGGAATACAATCGCAGGCGTAGAAGCTAGGATTTAAACACAGAATGGAGGAATGTGGCTAGCAGGGCCATACTAAGTAATCAACTGTGCTGCAGTTGTGGTCCAAGTGTCTCCTCATAAGTAGAGGGACCAATATTCACATATGTATTACACTCAGATCCAATTTAGAAATTATAATATAAAGGCAAGATTTCAAGTTTTACTGTGGAAATAACTGAAGTTTGTATTTCTTACGTATTGATATTAGCTGCAAATGGAAGTTGTTAGCTTTCAACACAGACTTTGGATAATATAACACTAGTAAACATTTAAAGTCTTTCAATTTATCAAATACCATAAGATATACATATAAAGATCTTCAGCTGGGGTAAGGTTAGAAGAAAGATCATATCTAGCTATCTATTCCAAACAAGTAAAACAAATTATCAGCCCTTCAGCCAGTTTCTTCTACTTTTCTGTGCCTTGGTTTCTTCATAAATGTGGCCACATGGACTGCCAGATTTACAAACAAATCTGTGTTGGAAGAAGTACAGCCAGAATGCTCTTTAAAAGTTAGGATGCTGAGACTTCATTTCACATACTTTGGACATATTATCAGGATGGACTGGTCATCGGAGAAGGACATTATGCTTGGTAATGTAGAGGGTGAGTGAAAAAGAGGAAGACCCTCAGACAGATGGATTAATACAGTGGCTGCAACAATGGGCTCAAACATGGCAGGATTGAGCAGTGTTTCATTCTGTTATACAATACACTATAAAATGGAATTATATTGGTCCCTCATAAGTAGAGGGACCAATATTCACATATGTATTACACTCAGATCCAATTTAGAAATTGTAATATAAAGGCAAGATTTCAAGTTTTACTTCACCTAACGTGGTGAAGATTAGATAATATATGCAATGTGCTTAAAACAGTTGTAGATATGGTGGTAATTCCATAAGCATTAGCTATTCCCAGAGGGCTTCAAAACATTTGTAGAAAGACAGAATAAAAATACAACAAAAATTTCCCAAACCTTTTTGAAGTTCCCTTGTATTATTTCTAGTGTGGCACTTTAGGGTTGGTTCGAGCCACAAGGTCAGTGGTTTGAATCACAAGATCGGTATGAACAACAAACAGTTCAGTGGTTCAAACTCACCAGCTGCTCCTTGGAAACCCTATACAGGGTTGCTCTGATTCAGAACCAACTTGACGGCGTTTAACAAAAACAGTAAAAGAGGAACATTAAATCAAATGAGGGTCTTGGTATGAGTCTATAAACTCAAGAATGAATGAGACAGCATTGGGCAGTAAAAAGAACACACATTTTAGAACCAGTAATATGGGTTTGATTCCCAGTTCTTCTGTGTAACATGTGCCCAACATGTGCTGGACTCTTTTCTAGAAATTAGGGCTATAGATAGGTGAGAAATTAGGGCTATGGCAAACTGACAAAAGATCTTGCCTTCCTGGAGATTTTATGGAAAAAACAACAGTGACAGCAATCCTGATCCTATTTAATTAGTTAAAAATTATATTTGGGTGCCTCTTACATTCATTGTCAGTTGTAATTTAGTTGGCAGTGCTTTATCTTCCCTAGTCTCTTTGGGCCCGGAATCTGAGAGCAGATTAGATGTGTTTTCACTCAGGGTTTCTTATGAGCTTGTAGTCAAGACATCATCTAGGACTACAGTCATCTGAAATATTGAGTAGAATTTGAGATCCACTTCTAAGATGGAGCCATAGGATGGCTAATTGAAGCTGGCTATTGACAGGAGAATATCAGAAAGATGTTTACCTGTGCTTTACTGACTATGCAAAGGCTTTTGATTGTGTGGATCATGACAAGCTATGGACAACATTACAAAGGATGAGTATTCTGGAATACTTAATTATGCTCATGAGGAATCTGTATATGGACCAAGAGGCAGTTGTTCATACAGAACATGGGAACACTGAATGGTTCAAAATTAAGAAAGGTGTGTGACAGGGTTGTATTCTTTCACCATACTTATTCAA
>NW_006408653.1:2601864-2604890 GCF_000296735.1 Chrysochloris asiatica
CATCAACACACAGCCGCTCTCCCTCTCTGGGTCTAAAGTCCCCAGCTGCTCCATCTCTCCACGTCATTGTCTCTGCCTCCATCTCAGGGATCACTGCTTCTCTGGGTAGGGTCCTGCTCTCCACTCTTCTCCCTTCATGGTCCTAGGGACCTCCGCGCCTAGACTGCAAAGTTAATCACTCCCCTGCTTGCTACAAAACATCTACCTTTACATTTTGCAATGTTTTTTTATGACCAAGCTTTGAAGTCACATTCCTTTTTTCCTGAAGTAACCTATTACACAAGATCTGCCCTATTTTATGTGACAGAGCATAAATTTCAAGAGCCTAGACTCACTGGGGACCATTTTGAAGACTAGCTATATTTGTATACTCATACGAATGCCTGTCTCTTGTAGGAAGAGATCTTGGTTGGTGCACGTGGTTAAGCACTTGTTTACTAGCCAAAAGGTTGGTGGTTCAAACCAACCCAGAGGTATCTAGAAGAAAGACTTGATGATCTGTTTCTGAAAGGTCATAAAATTGACTCTGTGGCAACCAGTTTGGTTTTTGCTTTTTTATATGTAGTAGGTTTCTTGTTGTGTGCCATTGAGTCAGTTCTGACTCTTATCAACCCTGTATAGGCTTCCAAGGAGAAGCTGGTGGGTTTGAACTGCCACCTTGCAGTTAGCATGTCAGTGCTTTTCCTTCAGCACCCCACCTGGACTCTATGTAGTAGGTTAGGTGGCCATAAGTACTGAGGAGAAAATATAAAACAGAAAGGAAAACAGGAACGTTAGGGATGTGGGGGAGGTTTAATACTTTTGGTAGGGTAACTAGGAAAGACTTCCTTACAAATTGACATAAAAGTCAAGAGCTAAAGGAGGTAAGGAAACACCATATGCTGAGATTTGGAGGAAGAACAATTCTTGCAGAGAAGACAGCAAAGACAAAGCCCTGAGGAGGGCATGCTTAGAATGTTCAAAGAACATCAAGACAGTTGCTATAGATTAATTGTGTTCCCACAAACTATGGGCTATAAATCTTAGTGTCGGTTCCTGTGGTTACAATCTTGTTTGGAAATAAGATTTCTTTGTTAATGAGATCATATTAGTGTAGAGCATGTCTTAAATCAATCTCGCTTGAGATATAAAAGAGATCTAAAGAGGGCCTGTGTGCTGACGGTGGGGGTGGGGGGTGTGGGCTTGCGGGGTGTGCCCTTTGGTTGTTTAAATGGTTGTATTTTCTTGAGTGCTTTTGTGTACATCTCCCGAAGCAAAACAAACAAACAAAACCAGAGGGAATGGAAGCAATTGCTGTTGAATGATGGTGCATGGAGGGTATTGTAGTCATTGCAATGGATGAAATATGATGGGATGAGTGTAACGTTGATATTCTCCCCTGTAAACTATCACCCAATTCACAATAAAAACTTAAAAAACAAAAAATACAAACAAAAACAAAAAAAACGAGGAGCAGAGATGTGGGGAGACAGATGTCACACTATGTGATGAATGATCACCAAGAATCCAGGGACCTGCCCCAGAGTTGACAGAGAGAAAACCTTTCCTAGAGCTGGTGCCCTGAATATATAGTTGTTTTAAGAAATAATGAAATAACATTACATGCCATTTGATCAGTAGCAGTTGTGGTGGCCAGATGTTGTCTTTACCCAAATATGCCTACATCCTAATCCCCATAACCTATGACTGTGTTACTTTGTTCAAAAGGGACTTCTTAGATTTGATTAAATTAAGGATCTTGAGATGGAGGATTATCTGGTTGAGCCCAGTATAATCAAAAGAGTCCTTAGAAGAGGAAGCAAGAGTTCAAAAACGAAAGGCGATGCCACACCTTGGAGGAAGATGCCACAAACCAAAGATGGAAGCAGCCTCTAGAAGCTAGAAAAGACAAGGAAATACATTCTACTCTAAGCTTCCAGAAGGAATGTAGCTCTGTCAACTGATTTTAGACTTTTGACCTCTTATAAAATATGAAAGAGGAGATGGAAAAATTAATAACACTATATTTTCCATAGTAAAATAAGTTAGAAATTGTTTTACTTTGCAATGTATGATAAGTTCACTTTTACAAACATGAACAATTTTAAGGCTCTGAAGTTGAATTCATAAGACATTTCAGTCCAACCACTGCAGAAATTCAGAGCACATGAGATGGTTCATTCTGCAAAAGGAAAAAAATAGTGATGAAATAGGATTTTTTTTGGCCTTGTTTTCAATGTTAAATCTGAAAAACAAGGGTATCTTGAGGGAAATCATGAAGTAAAGTGAATTTGGATTGAAATTTTTCCCAAATCACTGCATATAGAAGTGTCATTATTTTTTTTTTAACATGATGAAGGTAGGAGATAAAAACAGTAAAAATTTGATGGATTTTTAATTGATATAGAAGAAAGTTAATATTCAAAGCTTGTCTTTTTAAGTAGCCTATACAGTTTTAAGAAAGGAGTTCTGGTAGCTTAGTGATTACGAAGTTGGGTTGCTAACCTCAATCAAGGTCAGCGTTTTGAAACTACCAGAAGTTCTGTGGGAGAAAGATAAGGCTTTCTGCTCCCGTAAAGATTTACAGGCTTGGAACCGACTCTGTGGCATACTACCACCACCACCACACTTTTAAGAATTCCTGGTAACACAGTAGTTAAAGTGCTCAGCTACTAACTTAGAAGCCAGCAGTTCGAAGCCACCAGCGGCTCTTTGGGAGTAAGATATGGAAATCTGCTTCCATAAATATTGCTGCTTTTAGGAAGACTGGGACAGTTTTACTCTGTACATAGAACAATTATGAGTCTGAATCAATTTGATGACAATGAGTTTGGTTTTTGGGGAGCACACTTTTTATTATTATTATTTAAGGTTTTTATTTTGGATTGAGTGAAAGGTTACAGGGCTTATCATCAGTTTTACATTCAACAAATCATATACCTTGTTTTATTACAATGATTATAATCCCCTCCATGTACCATCAGTTAACAGTATTTCTCTCTATCCACTTTAGCTTTTTATAAAACACACAAACAAACAAAACACTC
>NW_006408653.1:2609170-2613058 GCF_000296735.1 Chrysochloris asiatica
TTTGGACCTCTTTCTGTAGGTTTTGAATTGTTTCCAATGCTGTATCTATCTTGTTTGATTGTTCCTGTAGCACTTTCCTGACTTCTTCCTTATTTTCTTAACTCCATTATATAGTGGTGTTTTTTTTTTTTAATATAAACAGTTTATTTACTCTAAACAGCAACACAGACAAAATGTCATAGACACATGAAGGGAGTGGTGCAGGAGTGGGAGCCGGCTCACAGGGACACAGCTCTGGAGAGGACAGACGGCCAGCGAGAGGCAAAGTGGGCACGAACGTCGGGTGGGAAGCATGCCTGCATCCAAGAGCGGAGGAGCCCAAGTATAAAAGTTTATCATTGTACAGCAGTTGAAATATTGACATCAATATTAAAATAAAAGCCAAGTTTTACATAACAATCAAAAATACAAAAGACGGAAGGAAGAGACCCTGTGTGAAAAACGGGGGCAAGTTAGCGACTTGAGAGCTGTGGACCAGTGGCCCTCCCAACCCTCCCCAGGTGCCTAGTGATGTACAGAGCGACTTTGCAAAAGTGTTGTAAACAAGTTCTTGCCAAACCACTCCTTCCTGTGCGGCCACGGCCACTGCTTATGAGGGCGCGAACTTCTTGGCTTGTGTTCGAACCCTCTTCTCGTACTCCACTCTGTTCTGGCAGTAAATCATGTATACCTCTTCTTGCGATGGGTCTTGGATATTTGGTTCATTGAGGAGCTCCTGAATTCCTAATAAGATCTGTTTGATCGTGATGGCCGGCCTCCAGTCCTTGTCCTCCTCTAGGATGGACAGGCACACGGGGCCCGGTGGGTACACATTCGGGTGAAAGAGAGGCAGCTCAAATTTACATTTTGGTGGGGAAGATGGGTAATCATCTTTGAAAAGCATCCGTAGCTTGAACAGGCCTCCTTCCCACGGAGTCCCCTTCTTCCCGGGAATGGCACATTCCCAGTTCATGAGGTTCATCGTGCCGTCTGGGTTTTTGGTTGGCACGGCCACAAATCCAAATGGGTGGTCCTTTCTCCATGCTTTCCTCTCCTTGGCAAGTCTGCTGAGGGCAATCCCTGACATAGTAAGTACAAATCCTCTGGTGCCCGCAGCCCGGCGAGTCGCGACAAGCGGGAAGCCGAGCGGCTACGGCTGCGGCCATAGCGGAGGTGGTGGTGGTGGTGGTGGCGGGGGCGCTTCCCTTTGTCTCGGGCCATTATATAGTGTTTTGATACATTTTATAATCATTTTTCTGAATTCCTTCTCAGGCATTTCCAAAGCCTGCCCATCTTCCAGTATGGAGTGTAGGTCTACTTCCAGCTCATTTGCCTCAGTCACTTTTTCTCATTTATGGACATGTGCAGATATGGTCATCTGCTTCTGTTTTTTGGGCATATTCAGGGGTTATCTGTGGCTTAATACTTAGATGGGTGTGTATTTTGGTATTTTTTTATGCTTTCTGATGATCTCCAGGTAGATGTGATTAGGAAGTGGGCTTCCCTTTTCACTCTTCTTCTTGAGAAATTTCAGGATGCCACTGTTGGTCGTTTTGAAGTAATTTAGGATTTAATTTTTGGCCTGTATCCTTTTTTGTCTGCCTGTCCTGCTCCACAATCCCCATTCAGGCCTTCATTCTATTTATAAACAGTTCAGGGCTGGCTGTGGCCATTTGGTTTTAAGTGAAACTGTCTCTTTAAATTTCGAGGAGATCTGTGCGCATGCGTAATAGAACCCTCCGAGGATGGGGCTGGGGTGTTCACTAGCTCAGGCACCCCTATGGTCACCAGAATGGAGGTGCGCAGACAGCAAGGGAGGTGTGCAGACAGCAAGGGACCAATGAACAGATACCAAAAGAAAAGAATGTGCACACCTTTATCTCTGCGGTTCTGCCAGGCGTTTGTGGCCACTCTGATCCTTCCCCTGCCTGGTCTTACCCAAGATGGCGGCGCCTGGAGCAACTGAGTGTCTCGAATTAGAAAACAATGGATTTCTTGCTTTTGCCACAAATTTCTCCTGCTGTAAGCCTTCCAACCTTCTAAATATTCTTTTATATGTGGTTCAGAGTTCTGGGACCATCCCCTGAGCCTGCTTGTTCCTGTATTCTGTGTTGTTGCTGACATAGCTCCTTACTGCACTTCTACCGGATCCGCCATCTTGTTTGTTCTCTTCTTGGGAGTACACTTTTAGGGAGAGTTTAGAGTGACCTATGGAAAGGATTCTGTGTAGAAAAGATGGGGAAATAAGCTAGGAGGAAAACTGGAAAAAAACAGGTAAGAGAAGTCTTAGTCTCAACTGCTAAGGTTAAGTCTCCTTATAGTACATCTACACGGGTCTCTTCTCAGAGCCCGTTAGATGGTAGTTGTTTTCTATACTGAAGGCAACTTAAGTCAAAAGAATTCATTAATGCTGAAGAAATGTTCTGTGGGTATCTCATGGCGCTCCTGCTTTGTAGCCCAAAGATTCTTTTGTATCCAGGTTTCATCCTTTTTCATGTCCACTTGGCCCCTTTAACTTGGGGAGGCTGACTCACTCACCCCTCACCCAAGTGGTATTAATATACAGGAGAGTTGATTTTTAGAGCTATTCCTTGACTCCCCACCCTGTCCCCCACCTCAAGAGGAGCGCTCAAAGCAAGTCCAGAAAAATGCGCACATAGTGCTGTTACAGAGTTGCTGTTAAGTGCTGCTGAGTCGGTTCCGACTCATAGCTACCCTGTTTAGGGTTTTTGAGGAGTGGCTGGTGAACCACTGACCTGGTGGTCCAATGTTTTTCCTACAGTGCCACACCAGGACTCCATTACAGAATAACCCCTGGCAAAAATCATCAAGCTGTCTACCTAATGAAGAAAACTCATTTGTGCTTCTTTGAAGCACTAATAAGAATCAGAAATGGATGGTTTGTCTCAGAGAGGTCATTCAGTTTTGATGACTGCTCTTTAGAAGACAATATGGTACTGGCATGAAAGCAAACCATGTGTCATTGTGTCCTTCCTTCTGACTTTGTCTCTCTACTATATTTATCTTCAGGGACTGTGGTTGAGTTGGGTTTTTTTTTTTTTTTTTAAATCAATCACCAAAGAAGCCCCAAACCAGTTGTTGTTAAATCAATTCCAACTCATATTGAGCCCATGTGTCTCAGAGTGGAACTACTCCACAGGGCTTTTATGGCTCTGAGCTTTCAGAAGTAGAACACCAGACCTTTTTTTGAGGTGCCTCTGGGTGGATTCAAACTGCCAACCCCTATATGTTAGGTGTAAGATAATTATTAATGCTGCTTCTCTGTTACTATTGTTTCTATTGCATTTGTATACAGCTTTATGGTGCATAAATTGCTCTCTCATATATTATTCCCATCTAATGCACAAAATGACTGAGGTAAGTGTAATTATCCCCATTTACTGATGAGGAACTTGTGGTCCAAGCCCAGGCTTTTTCACTCTACACAAACAGTAAAAGGTCGAACTGGAGCTTGAATCCAAGTTTTCTGACGACCTCTGTACTGACTTCTACTACAACATTCGTCTGATTTACTTTATTTGGTAATAAGTATTTCTAACCCTGGCAGATACAGGAAGGAGGGAGTAATGCTTTTGTTTTAATCTCACAAAGTTCTTTGATTTCTTTCATTTTGTTTTGTATAGGAAGGCATATTTTGGCACGTGAAGCTTTCAAACTGGGTATTCTAGATGCAGTTGTAAACTCAGATCCAGTGGAAGAAGCAATGAAATTCATCCAGCGAGTTTCAGGTATGCTGATAGGAATAGCACAAGATTGGAAACAGCTACCTGTCCATTTTTGTGGAGAGTTGCCTTAATACCATACAGTACATCCATACACTGGAATCTCTTAACATGAATAAGAAACTCTTTAATTACAGATGTGGTGTGAGCTCCAAAATATGTTACT
>NW_006408653.1:2613158-2625754 GCF_000296735.1 Chrysochloris asiatica
AATTTATCATTCATGTAACAAAAAGGGAAGTAGGAGAGAATGGATATCTGGGGAGAACATATAAGTCTATATATACTTGCTTGTATATGTATAAAATGGTTTTGGGAGGACTCACAAGAAATGGTTAATGGTTGCCTCTGGGGATAGGGTTGGGCAGCTAAGGGAAGCAGCTGGAAGGACACTTTGCACAGTTGACTCTTTTGTTCCTTTTCAGTTCTTATCGCATGAATTTATTTCTCATTGAGAAGAATGATTAAGTAAAAACAAGCAAACAAACATTTCAGCAAAGAGAAGACAGGCTCTCATTTACCACAGTGAAGTCAAAGCTCTAGTTTCTGTCTCAACAAACCAAGTTACTTCTCTCTCTCTCTAGCTTTTCCTTTATGGACTCATGATGAGTGTGTGAAACTTACTTAAGAGCTACTTAGAGTGGGATTCTTTTATTTTTTTAAACGATTCCTTCCAATCTGTGGAGGATGGCAGCTTTGAATAAGCAAGATGGAAAAGACTAAGGATTGTCAGAGGAAATTGGGAGTATTGAGCTGTAAGGATCCGTGGTGGTGCTGTGGGTGAGGCATTGGGCTGCTAACCCCATCTTTCGTAAGAACGATGAAGCTGTCTGTGCCTGTAAAGATTTATTCTAGGAACCGCTGTCTATGGTCACTGTGAGTCACAATCACCTCGATGGCAGTGGGTTTAGATTGAGCTATAGGAAACCCTGTACAGGGTCACAATGAGTCGGAACCGACTCCACGGCACATAACCACCATCATAGGCAACAGACTCCTGGTGTTGCACTGTAGTATCAGACTGGACTTCGAAACACAAGGTCGGCAGTTCAAACCCATCAACTGCTCCTTGGATGAGTCGGAACCGACTTGATGGCACTTAACAACAACAACATAGGCATATCTATCATGTACTTTTGTGGCTTTAGTTTGTAAGAACCTCAATTTCAACAGGAAGATCTTTTTCCTAATTGATTCCTGTAGTTTCACATTTGAGAGTTGTTGGTTAAGTGCTATCGTCGGTTCTAACTCATATTGATCCTGTATAGGTTTTCAAGGAGTGGCTGGCGGCTTCGAATCACCTACTTTGTGGTTAGCAGTCCAGTGCTTATCCTACAGCACTACAGGTTCAGATTTGGGGGTTAGGTTACTTAAGACATGGATGAGGATCCTGCCTAGTACTTCCCTATTATAAAATGGTCAGTTCACTCCAGCAGCATTACACAGCTTGTCCACTTGGTGGCATCCCAATATTGAGGAATCGTCTACTTACAACTTGATAATTCACCCGATAATAATAGGGGAATAGTTTTGTGCTTTCAACTCTGCGGGCAATTATATAACTATTTTAAATTATAATCATGAAGATGCTACAGAAATATGCAAAAATATGCAATGTTAAATATTTAAATGTAAAATTTCATCAAATGTTTTATTATAGCTACAGAGTGAGTATGAATAGAGAGAACTTAAAATAAGCAAAGATTTCCCCCAAATTTCTTAAGTGATATTTGCTTTGCTTCTCAGCTTTGGATAAGTTTATTTTCCCAATACTTCCTGAATGATTTGTGTTTTAATTATTTTTTTCCAGATTTATCAAGGTATACTTTATATACACAAAAAAATCACCCCTTTTAAGCGTAGAGTTTGATGAGTGTTGGTAATTGTATGCAGCTGTGTTACCACAGCCACACAAGAAGATGGAGTTCTGTCACCCTAAACCTTCCTCTCTGCTACAGGCAGTCAATCACCAATCTGCTTTCTGTCACTGTAGCTTTACCTGTTTTACAGTTTCATATAAATACACTATGGTGTCTGGCTTCTTTCACTTACCATACTACTTTTGAGATTCACCCATGTTATTTTCAGGCATTAATATTTAATACTTTTGGCACCATAGGATACGCACTTGACCTCAAGGTCTATTTGAACTGCAAGATCAATGGTTCAAACTCACTAGCTGCTCCTCGGAAACCCTGTACAGGATCACTATGAGTTGGAACCAACTCGACAGCACTTGACAATACCAACAACAACATTATGATTAGTATTCCAATATATGGATATTCCACAATTTGTTTATCCATTTATTGTAATACTTTGGGGTTACACAAGTCTTTGTAAACATGTTTTCCTTTCTTTTGAATAAATACCTAAAAGTAGGCTTGCTGGGTCATATAGGAAGAGTGTGCTTAACTCTTAAATTTTTTCTAAACTTGATGATTAATTAAAAAACAAAACAAAACACTAATGAATGAAGACTTTAATTTTTGCCAAGCAAAATAGGAAAGATAGAAAAAAAATTAAATGATGAGATTAAGTTTAAATAAGCTCTTACTACACTGCTTCTAATGAGCTCTGGTAGCGTAGTAGTTACGAATCGGGCTGCGAGCCGCAAGGTCAGTAGTTCGAAACTACCAGCAATTCCGTGGGAGAAAGATGAGGCTGTCTGCTTCCGTAAAGATTTACAGCCTCGGAAACCCTGTGTAGGGTCGCTATGAGTAGGAACCGACTCCACGGCACATAACACAACAACAACACTGCTTATGGGAGTCCTGGTGTGGTGCTGTGGGTAATGCGCTGGACTGCAAAGTCAGTTTAAATCACAAGGTCGGCAGTTCAAGCTCACCATTGTTCCTCAGAAACCCTATAGAAGATTGCTATGGGTTCTTGACGGCACTTAACAACAACAATAACAACATTGCTTATGAGTCCTGGTATGGTGCTGTAGGATAAGTACTGGACTGCAAACCACAAGGTCAGCAGTTCAAACCTACCGGTTGTTCCTTGGAAACCCAATGCAGGGTTGCTATGATTTGACTAGATGGCACATAATAACAAAAACAACACTGCTTACAGATCCCTGGTGTGGCGCTGTAGGATAAGTACTGGACTGCTAATTGTTGGCGGTTCAAACCCACAAGCAACTCTACAACGCTTAACAACAGCAACGACATTGCTTATAGTAATCCTAACTATAGGGCATTTGGGCAATAATGGATTTTAAAAGTTTTCTTAACTTTTGACTTAGTAATTCTATTCTTGAGAATTTATCAGAGAAATAACCAGAGAAGTACCAAATCTTTGAATACAATGGTACTCACTGAAGCTTTATGTATAATTGTAAAATATTAAGAAATCACTGAAAAATCTAATTTCCAGGGGTTAGTTTCAGAAAAGATGGTAGATCTCAATGAATTAGCATAGTGGTTACGAATTGGGCTGTGAACCTTAAGGTCAGCAGTTTGAAACTACCAGCTGCCCCACGGGAGAAAGATGAGGCTTTCTGCTCCCGTAAAGATTTACAGCCTCGGAAACCCTGTACAGGGTCGCTATGAGTCGGAACCGACTCCACGGCACATAACAACAACAACAAAACAACAACAACAACAGCCATTAAAAAGGGGCTCTGGTAGCGTAGTGGTTACCAATCGGGCTGCTAACCTGAAGGTCAGCAGTTTGAAACTACCAGTGTTTTGCAGGAGAAAGATGACGCTTTCTGCTCCCATAAAGATTTATAGCCTCGGAAACCCTGTGCAGGGTTGCTATGAGTCAGAACCGACTCCACGGCACATGACAACAACAACAATGGAGGACTAGCTCAGAACATCTTATCTATACTTGCCATTTATCTTACAGAACAAATAGTTTAGCTGGGCTTATTTATTTTGCCTTGTATTTTCATCTGAGGTCTGGTTTTCTTTTTCCCTTTTATGCTTCCCCATTTTTCCTTTATTTCTAAATACAGCTCTGAGGAGGCTTTTAAGAGTTTGTAGAAAAATGGAATAGAAAAAGAATAGGATGTTTTCATGAACTGTTTGAAGCTCCGTTGTATTAGTATGTGATATCATTTTTTTTTTTTTTTAAGTTTTTATTGTGAGGTTTACATGGGAGAACATCAGCTTTACATTCATCCTATTACATTTCATTTCTGTGATATCATTTTACCAGAACAAAATTTATTTGTTATTTTGGAGGAAAGATTCCTTGGAAATCTAATCTATTACTATTAAATAGATGTACATTTGTTTTAGTTATCTGTAGCTGATTGCCTTGGTCATGATCAGCAGTTCTTACACTTTCCTGTACATCAGAATCACTTGGAGGACTTGTCTACAACACAGATTGTAGGGCCCCACTCTTTACTTTGGAGTCCTGGTTGGCGCTGTGGGGTCTGCGGGGTAAAGCACAGGTCTGCAAGGTCAGTTTGAACTATAAAGTCAGTGGTTCAAACTCACCAGCTGCTCCTCAGAAACTCTGTAGAGGGTCACTATGAGTTAGAACTGACGTGACAGCACTTAACAACAACAACAACTCATTATTTCGAAGGAGCCCTGGTGGGACAGTGGGTTACATACTGGGTTGCTAACTGCAAGGTCCACAATTTGAATCTACCAGCTGCTCCACAGGAGAAAGATGAGACTTTCTGCTTCCATAAAGATTTACAACCCTGGAAATCCTATACAGGATTGCTGAGTTGGAACTGACTCAAAGGCACACAACCACCACCAATATCTACTCACCGTTTTTTGGTGGGGAGATCGTTTGTATCTCTAACAAGTTCCCAGGTGATGTTGCTGCTGTTGTTCTAGGGACGGCACTTTGAGAGCCACTGATATTCAGAGAACACGGGTAAGAACAGAGATAGCTTGTCCTAGTTTCAACTTATTAACACTTAGGGTCCAAACACTAGCTGCAGTGTTTGTATTAGTCGATTGTGAAAGATACAGCTCAGAAACACCTACGTATGGTTGTACAGGAGTCCTGGTGTGGCGCCACAGCATAATGCATGAGATTGCAAGGTCAGTTTGAACCAAAGGCAGTTCAAACCCACCAGTTGCCCCTCAGAAACCCTATACAGGGTCACTATGGGTTGGAACTGACTCGTTGACACTTAAAAACAACATGATTATACAACCTTCTGAGTATACTAAAAACCATTAAATATATACAGTTTAAGATGATGAGTTTTATGGTATGTGAGTTATGTCTTAATTTTTTTTAATGTAAATTGTTTTATTCCTCATCTAAAAATCTTCAAAAATTCAGCTTATTCTCAGCTCCCCTCACTTTTCAAATGATGACTTAAGAAATATAATAATAATAATAACAAAAGGAAAAAAGACTAAGAACACTTAGGTAATTTCTACAGCCAGTGGGAAAGGAAGGAGGAAAGAGAATTTCCAATGGTTAGTAGTGGTTATGATTCGGGCTGCTAACCTCAGGGTCAGCAGTTCGAAACTATCAGCTGTTCTGCGGGAGAAAGATGAGACTTTCTGCTCTCGTAAAGATTTACAGCCTTGGAAACCCTGTACAGGGTCACTATGAGTCGGTACCGACTCCATGGCACATAACAACAACAACAGTGTTATTATTTATCAGCAGTTTTGGAACCAGTTATCCATCTGTCAGTCTGTTGGACTATGGTGGCTTGTATGTTGCTGTGATGCTGGAAACTATGCCACTGCTATTTAAATACCAGCAGGGTCTCTCATGGTGATCAAGTTTTAGTGGACCTTGTCAGACTAAGGCAGACAAGGAAAAAAGGCTTGGTAATCCACTTCCCAAAATCAATCAATAGAAACTTTATCAATCACAAAGTAAAGGGCCAGTGAGGGAAAGGGAGATCAAGGGTAAGATGAATTGTACTGTGAATTACAAAACACAGTAAAACGAGGTGTGCCTGTATTTATCAAGGAGCCCTAGTGGCATGTGGATCAGGTGTTGGACTGTTAACCACAAGGTCACTGGTTCAAACTCACCAGCCACTCTGGGGAAGAAAGATGACGCTGTCGCTATGCATTAGAATAAACTGGATGGCAGTGGGTTTGGTTTTAGGTTTGGGGCCTATATTTATCAGCAGTTTTGGAACTAGATATGAGTAGGGGAGGTATGTAGGAGGTTAATATGTATCTAAAAGTATGCTTTGGGAAGTAGCTGCAAATTCCTGTATGAATTTAACATGTATCCTGGGGAGTTGACTATAGACGTTAATTAGTTTCATGCATCTTAATGCTCTTGTTCTGTGCAGCCTCCCAGACTGCTGTGCAGTGCATTAGATTTAGCAGAGCAATGGAGAATTACTTGGCTAAACCAGATTGCTTTGCCTAAATTGGAGAGGGGAGGGCCCTGTAAAATGCTCTTTGTTTGCACTTGCATGTGACCAGCCGCCTGCTTGTTCCCAAACCGAGTACAGAACTCCCTGTCTCCAGTGTGCACGTTCCTGGCATGAAACTGAAAGTGTCTGCTGTTATTCAAAGACCAAAAGTCAGAGGGCTCTCTGCCCACCTTACCCTGCAGGAGACCACAGGTGGGAGGGCACAAGGGACACCCAACTGGGAGCCTTGATTCAGAAACCTACTGCTCTGCTTTCATCCCTGTAATGAACCTTGGCCCTGTCTCCATGGCGGCACTGGGCTATGTTAGCCATTTTTAGCAATTCTAATTCTGCCCAAAGATGGCTAACTTACATGTTTATTTGTTCATTTGGATTCTGTGGCTTTTAAAAAAAGACTGTCTCATCTGTCTTTCTCTTTATGTTATATTTTCTTCCTTGTGATGTATTTTTACTTCTTGTGGACATTTATATAAACACGCATTTCCAACACACAAAGTGAGGTGGCCTAGCACATGTCTAAATTGAGCTTTTTTTTAAACCAGATTGGCGAGTTCTGTGGTGACCTCCCTGCAGCCTGTGAAAGTGTGGTGTTCTGTCTGTCCTTTGCAGAGCCCCTGTGAGCAATGCAGCTTACTGTTTAACAGGGTTAGAGAACAGAGAGTCTTTTATGTCTGAGGAAACCATTTTTGTGAATCCTATCTTGAGTCTCTTTTTATTCTAGGCAAAGAAAATCTCTTCCTGTCAGCTTCCTGTCAGGAGGAAGGGGGCAAAAAATAATCATCTCGTTTTCTTCCTTCAGGAGCAGGATGCATTTATTTTTGTCAAAACTTCAAAATTCTTATGCCTTAGGAAAAAAAATAATGAATTGAAAAAAAAAATCTGGGTAAGCCAGCCTACTAGCTGAAAGATTGGTAGTTCAAACCCAGTGGGGCCTCAAAAGACAAACCTGAAAAACCCTATGGGAGAGTTCTACTCTGCACACATAAGATTGCTGAGTTGGAATTGACTTCATGGCAACTAACAACATATGAGGAAGTGTCAAAAAGTTCGTGGAAAACTGGAATTAAAAGATAATGGCATTTTCCCACAAACTTTTTAAAGTCCCCTCAGATATAACCCAAACCTATTACTGTCGAGTTGGTTCGAACTCATAGCCACCCTATAGGACAGAGTAGAGCTTGCCCCTATAGGTTTTCTAGGTTCCCAAGATTGAATCTTCATGGGAGCAGACAGTCATATCTGATGGGTTTCAACAGTCGACCTTTTAGGTTAGCAGTCACATGCTTTAACCACAGTGCCTCCAGGGTTCCTTATACATACACTAGTATGTGCATATAGAACTTTATGCTGTGTGCCAGTGAGTCTATTCTGACGCAGAATGACTGACTATAGGGCAGAGTAGAACTGCCCCATAGGGTTTCCTAGGCTGTAAGTTTTATAGGTGCACATTGCCAGGGCTTTTCTCCTGCAAAGCCCCTGGTGGGTTCAAACCGCAGACCTCTCAGTTAGCATACAAGTGTTTAATCATTGCACCCCACTCTCCCTCTGTATATATGTAATATCAAATTTATATTGTGATACTGCTGAATTTGTATATCCAGGAATATGGAATCTCTATTAAATTCTTATTTTATGTTTTATCCAGTATGATATTATAGCTATCTTCTTAAAAGTCTTGTAGTTTTCTTTGTCTTTTTTTTAAAGATTTTTATTGTGGATTGAGTGAAAGTTTACAGGGCAGATTATCAGTTTTACATTCGATAAATCACATTTTGTTTCATTGCAATGATTACAATCTCCTCCATGCACCATCAGTCAACAGTATTTACCTCTACTCCCCCTTTTTTTCTGATGTACACATACAAAACAGAAAATTTATATTTATTTAAATATTCAAAGGACACATTTTATAACCCAACCTCCTGCCTGCAGGTACACAGCCTTTCTCAGTCCATGGGTCTAGAGTTCTTAGCTGCTGTATCTCTCTATGCCATTGCCTCTGCCACTGTCTCTAGTGTCGTTGCTTTTTTGGTTGGGGTCCCACACTCCACTCATGCTCTTCCCTCTTGTTGGTCTTAGGGTCCTTTGCTCCTAGAATGAAAGATTAACTACTCCTCCCTTTTAGTTTCACATCTTCTGCCTTTATAGTTATGAAAATCCCAATTAATCCTGATAACAATTACTCACAAATGAATCATAAAATCTTACCCTCATCCACCCCCATCCATCTGGAAATCTTCTACTTTCTTGATAAATTCATTTCCAAGTTGTTTTTTATTAGCAGCTTTATTGTTGTTGTTAAGGGCCATCAAGTCAGTTCTGACTCATAGTGACCCAAGGAGTTTAGGGTTTTCAAGGAACGGCTGGTGAATTTGAGCCTCCGACCTTGCAGTTAAAACCGATCTTGTGGTCCAGTGCTTATCCTACTGCACCACACCAGCACTCTTTAACAGCTTTGTTGTTGTTAAGTGCTGTTGAGTCAATTCTGACCCATAGCAACCCTGTATAGGGTTTCCGAGGAGCAGCTGGTGAGCTTGAACCGCCGACCTTGAAGTTCAAATGGCTTTGCAGTCTGGCACATTAACCCACAGCACCACACAGGAGTTTTTACTGAGGTGTAATTTATCTTTCACAGTTGTGTACCCATCTCTACAGTGTAGTTTTAGAATATGTCTATTACTCCAAAAAATTTCCTCATGCCCACTTGTAGTTAACCCCACTCTCTCCCATATCGCTAGGCAACCATTGATTTTCTGCATCTATGGATTTGCCTTTTTTGAACAATTAATGTAATATTCAGCAATAAAAAGGAAAAAACTACTCCTGTATGTTGTAACACAGATGTAGTCTTTTGCATCTGGATTTTTTCATTTAGCTTAATGTTTTTGAGATTCATCTGTGTTATAGCTTGTATCAGTAGTTCCCGCCCCCCTTTTTGTTGTTGAATATTATTCCACTGTATGACTAGTCCAGCAGCCTTGGTGATGTAATGGTTAAGCACTTGACTGCTTACGTAAAGGTCAGTGGTTCTAACATACCCAGCAGCTCTTTGGGAGGAAGACCTGGTGGTGATCTACTCCTGTAGCCTAGGAAACCCTATGGGCAGTTCTACTGTGTAACACATGGAATCAGTATGAGTCAGAATCCATTGGATGGTCCTCAACAATCGCAATACTTAACTGTTACTGGCTAGACCACATTTTCCTTATCCATTCATCAGTGGATGGGCATTTGGGTTGTTTCCACTTTGGGGCTGTTATACTGCTGCTGTGAACATTCACATACAATTTTCATCTCTCTTGGGTAAAATTTCTGGGTTGAGCATTACATTTATTATTAATAGAACCAGAATATTGTCAGTTATAGTGCCAGCAGATGAGTCCCTCAGGTTGGATGGCACTCAAACTGCGACTGAGGAAGAGCTGCCTCCTCAGGGTAGAGATGCCCATGATGACATGAATTGAGTAAAGCTTTTGGGAGCTTCATTTGCTGATGGTGAACAACTCAAAATGAAAAGAAATAGCTACAAACATCCATTAATCATCAGAACATGGAAAGTATAAAATATGAATCTAGGAAAATTGGAAGTTGTCAAAAATGAAATGGAATGCATAATGATTGATACCTAAGGTACTTGTTGTTGTTGTTAAGTGCTGTTGAGCCAATTCTGACCCATAGTGACCCTCTATAGGGTTTCCAAGGAGCAGCTGGTGAGCTTGAACCACTGACCTTGCAATTCAAGAGCCTTTGCAATCTGAAGCATTAGCCCACAGCACCACACCAGGATTCCACCTAAAGCACTCGTGAGCTGAAATGGACTGGTATTGCCATCTTCAACTTGACAATCATATGGTTTACCATACCAGAAATGACAAATTCCAGAGGAATGGCATCATATTCATCATCAAAAAGAATATTTCATGATCTATCTTGAAGTATAACACTGTCTGTGATGGGATAATATACATACACCTACAAGGAAGATCACACATAATACCACTATTATTCAAATTTATGCACCAACCCCTAAAGCCAGTGGTGGTGAAATTGAAGAATTCTACCAACTTCTTCAGTCTTAAGTTGATCAAACATGTAATCAAGATGTGTTGATAATTACTGGTGATTGGAATGCTAAGGTTGGAAACAAAGAGGAAGGATCATGGAAAACATGGCCCTAGTGATAGAAATGACGCTGGAGATTACATGATAGAATTTTGCAAGACAAATGACTTATTTGTTGCAAATATCTTTTAAAAACAACATAAAAGGTGACTATATACATGGACCTCACCAGATGGAATACACAAGCACAATTTATGGGAAGAGATGGTGGGAAAGCTCAGTATCCTCAGCCCAAACAAGGCCAGGGGCAGATTGTGGAATAGTCCATCAGTTGCTCATTTGTAAATTCAAACTGAAGCTGAAGAAAATTGAAAGAAGCTCACAAGAATGAAAATATGACCTTGAACATATCCCACCTGAATTTAGAAATCATCTCAAGAATAGATTTGATGCCTTAGAAAGTAATGACCAAAGACCAGAAGAGTTGTGGGATGACATCAAGAAAATCATACAGGAAGAAAGCAAAAGGTCATTAAGACAGGAAATGAAGAAAAGACCAAAATGTTAGAAGAGACTACTAAATTTGCTCTCAGGTATACAGATGCTAAAGCAGCTGAAAGAACTGAGGAAGTAAAAGAGCTGAACAGAAAATTTCAAAGAGCAACTCAAGAAGACAAAGTCAAGTATTATAATGCAAAATCTGGAGTTAGAAAGCTAAAAGGGAAGAGCACACTTAGCATTTCAAAAGCTGAAAGAACTGAAGAAAACATTCAAGCCTCAACTTAAATTATTGAAGGATTCTATTACCAAAATGAAAAAATTGAAGTTGTCAAGGACTTCATTCTTCTTGGATCAACTATCAACACTCATGGAAGCAGCAGGCAAGAAATCAAATATTGCATTAGGCAAATCTGCTGCACAAGACCTCTTTAAAGTGTTGAAGAGCAAAGATGTCAGCTAGAAGACTAAGGTGCGCCTGTTCCAAGCCATGGTATTTTCAGTAACCTCATATGCATGTGAAAGCAGGACAGTAAATAAGGAAGACCATAGAAGAATTGATGCATTTGAGTTAATGGTGTTGGAGGAGAATACTGAAAGTGCCATGGGCTGCTAAAAGAACCAACAGATCTGTGTTAGAAGAATTGCAGCCTGAGTGCTCCTTGGAGGCCAAGATTGCCAAACTTTGTCTCTCATACTTCAGACATATTGTCAGGAGGGACCAGTCGCCTGAGAAGGATATCATGTTTGGTAAGGTGGAGGGTCAGAGAAAAAGAGGAAGACCCCCAATGATTGCCCAAGTAGCAACATCGATGGATTCAAGCGTGGCAACAATAGTGATGTTGACCCAGGATCAGGCAGTGTTTCGTTCTGCTGTGCATAAGGTCGCTATGAGTTGGTACCAACTCCATGACACCTAACAACAACAGCAACATTTCCAAAATGGGAATCCAAGTGTGGCGCTGTGGGATAATGTGCTGGATTCCAGGTCAGTTTGAACCTCAAGGTCAGTGGTTCAAACTCACCAGCTGCTCCTCGGAAACCCTATAAGGGTCACTATGAGTCAGAACCGACTCAACAGCACTTAACAACAACAACATTGACAAAATGTGGAATAATTCAGAAAACTTCAAAAGAAGAAGGATGGAATACATAGAATCACTATATCAAAAAGAAAAAGTTGATGTTCAACCATTTCAAGAGGTAACATAAGTCAAGAACCAATGGTTCTGAAAGAAGTATGAAAGCAAGGACTCAGGAATTGATGGAATACAACTTGAAATATTTCAACAAACTAATGCACTCTCACTTATGCCAAGAAATATGAAAAATAGCTACCTGGCCAACTGATTGGAGGAAGAGACCCATATTTGTGCCCATTCCAAAGAGAGGTGACTCAACTGAATGCAGAAATCATCAAACAATAAATATCATTAATATCACACATGTAAAATTTTGCTGAAGATAATTCATAAATGGCTGCAATAATAGTACATTATTGGATTCAAGCCCAATACAGAAGAGGATGTGAAACTACGGATATCATTGCTGATCTCAGATGGATATTGGTTGAAAGCAGAGAATACCAGAAAGAGGTTTACCTGTGCTTTATTGAGTATGCAAAGGCTTTTGATTGCGTGGCTCATGACAGGCTATGGATAACATTGCGAAATATGCGTATTTCTCAACACTTAATTGTGCTCATGAAGGATCTGTACATGGATCAAAAGGCAGTTGTTCAAACAGAGCATGGGAACACTGAATGCTTTAAAATTAAGAAAGGTGTGCGATAGGGTTGTATTCTTTCACCATACTTATTCAGCCGGTATGCTGAGCAAATAATCTGAGAAGCTGGGTTCTATGAAGAAAAACGTGGCATCAGGATTGGAGGAAGACTCATTAACAACCTG
>NW_006408653.1:2626161-2632094 GCF_000296735.1 Chrysochloris asiatica
TATTGCAAGTGCCATGGGCTGCCAAAAGAACCAACAAATCTGTGTTGGAAGAAGTACAACCAGAGTGCTCCTTGGAGGCCAAGATGGCCAAACGTCGTTTCTCATACTTCATACATATTGTCAGGAAGGACCAGTCGCTGGAGAAGGATATCATGCTTGGTAGGGTGGAGGGTCAGAGAAAGAGGAAGGCCCTCAGTGAGATGGACTGGCAAAGTGGCAGCATCAGTGGGCTCAAGTGTGGCAACGATAGTGATGTTGGCTCAGGATCGGGCAGTGTTTTGTTCTGCTGTGCATAAGGTCGCTATGAGTAGGTACTGTCTCAATGGCACCTAACAACAACAACAGAAGCAACTGGTGAGTTTTAACTGCCGACCTTGTGATTCAAACTAACCAGGGCACCTTATTGTAGGACCAATGTCCCCATTTTGTTTCTAACTAAACTAAGAATCATTTTTAGCTTCTACAGACTGCTGCATTCTCCCATCTGTAAAGCCAGCAAAGGCAAATTGAGTCTTTTTATGTTGCATTTTCTGACTCTTCTTTCATGTTTTACTTTCTTTCTCAACACAGTCAGAAAAAGTTTTCTGCATCTAAAGATTAGATCGAGTCCAATAGGATAATCTCTCAATCTCAACATTTAAAAATTTAATCACATTTGTAAAGTCCTTTTTGCCATGTAAGGTGACATTCACAGGTTCTGGGGATTAGGATGTGAACATCTTTGTTGTCATTGTTGTTGTCAAGTGCCATTGAGTTGGGTCCAACTCATAACGACCCTGTACAGGCTTTCCAAGGAATAACTGGTAGGTTTGAACCACCAACCTTTTGGTTAGCAGTATAGTGTTATCCAACAGTGCCATGTGAACATGTTTAGGTGGGTCATTATTCTGTCTGCCACACAAATGGCAAAAGTCTATGGTTTATCATTTTGTTTTCATGATGGTATGCTTCGAAGTGCAAAAGTTTAAAATTTTGATAACATCCAGCTGACTGACGTTTTTTCTTTTATAGGTCATGCTTTGATGTTTTGTCTAGGAATAAGCTGCCTATTGAAATCTCTCATTATTTTCTGCTTTCTTTTAAAATTTTTATTATTTTAGATCTTAAATTTAGATTTATGATCTGTTGTGGGTTGATATTTTTTGTAGAGCTTTGTAAAAATCTAAGTTCATTTTAATTTTTGCATGTGGGTATCCAACTGTCCATTTATTGAAAAGACTCTTTTTTTCCTCAAAGGTCTTGCCATGTATCTTTATGGAAAATCAATTGGCCATAATTGTAAGGGTTTATTGCTGAGCTCTAAATTCCCTTTCATTGATAGGTATGCCTATCCTTGCATTAACATCACAGTCTTCTTTTCTTTGTTACTACTTGGAATGGAGTTAAGATTATTTTGAATTTAAAATATTATTAACCCCAAACTATTTTCCTTAAATTCATTGATAGATTAATATTTAATCTATTTTAAAGTTATCTTGACGTTGGAATAAAAGAAAAATGCAAGTTTGATGCCTGAATTAGGTAACTTAAAAATTTCTTTGAATCCATTAAAATCTATTTTATAAGATTAAATTGTAAAGAGGTCAGAGATTTTTATATTAGAGTTGTACTCACTATCTTGATGAATAATAGCATTACTACAATTTGTAAATCAAATTATGTAGGCATTTAGAATAAAGGATCTGTTTCTCCAGTTCCTGGATCTGTTCATTTCTGGTTTAAAACCACTATCTTAAAATCCATCTGAACTCTAAAATAGTTGCATTCCACTTTCTACCCCCCTAAACTTTCCCTACCAAAATGTCTTCTTTTGAGTTTGAACAGGTTGTTGTTTTATTATCACTATCTGCTCACATTCCCGTTGTATTAATGAACATTTCCAAAGATCTGATTTCCTGTCTTGTTCCTTTCAGATCAATCTCTGGAATCCCGTAGACTCTACAACAAACCAATTCAGACCTTGCCCAACATGGACATCATTTTCAGCGAAGCCCTTCTGAAGATGCGTAAGCAGTACCCTGGGTGCCTTTCTCAGGAGAGTTGTGTCCGTGCGGTTCAGGCTGCTGTGCAGTTTCCTTATGAGGCAGGTGCCAAGAAGGAGGAGGAGCTGTTTATGTACCTTCGGCAATCTGGACAAGCTAAAGCCCTGCAATATGCTTTTTTTGCTGAGAGGAAGACAAGCAAGTGGTCAACTCCATCTGGAGCATCCTGGAAGACTGCATCGGCAAAGCCTGTGTACTCAGTTGGTGTTGTTGGTAAGAATGGTTAATGTCATTCTCCAAATCTGCTCGTGGAAAATGTTACCATTTGCTAAGGACCACTACTAGTGCCAGACACTGTACTAGACATATTAGCTGTGTTAACAACCTACTTAAACCCAACTAAGCCCTTTGTCATTGAACTGCACTCCATATGTTTTTCTTGGCTTGAATCTCTACTAAAAAACAGATCCCCAGAACTTTCTTTTGTGGTGTTTTTTAATTACCAACTTTTAGGTTAATATTGTTGTTGTTGTTGTTGTTAAGTGCTGTCAAGTCTGTTATGACTTAGGTGGTTCTGTACAGGGTTTCCAAGAAGCAACTGGTGAGCTTGAACTGCCCACCTTTTGGTTTGTAGTCCAGTGCTGATCCTACACCAGGAGTCCTTTAGGTTAATAGTTGAATTTAAATGATTGTGCCACAGCTTAGAGGTATTAACCAACCGTCTCAACAATACGCTAAGGGTGGGGAGTCTGATACCAGGTCTGTCTAACTCCAGACTCTGGGCATATTTTTACCCAGCCCTACCTCTTCCCTGTATGCATCTCTCCCTCCTGGATTTTCTAACAATGATTATTATCCAGCCACATTTCAAGGTGTAGCCTCTCCCTCTTGTAACTAGGCATTTGGAATAAAGGATCTATCTTTCTAGTTCCTGGATCCATTCACTTCTGGATCAAAACCATGAATTTAAAATCCATCTGAACATGAAAACAGTGGCTTTCCTACTCCCTGACCCCAAAACTTTCTCCACCAAAATGATTTCTTTGTACCCCCTTGACTGTCTTCTCTGGGGTGCTTTCCTAACCTTCACTTGTTCATAGTCTTGGCCCACAGATGGTCTTTGGGGCATTTTAAACTCACCGAAACGGTAAAATGCTATATGCATTAGTTTATGAGTGAGACAGCACTGGAGGCACTCACTCATCTATACCAAAAAATTTGGAAGACAACTATCTGGCCAACTGATTGGAAGAGATCCATATTTGTGCCCATTCCAAAAAGAGGTGACCCAACGGAATGCAGAAATCATTGGATAATATTGATATCCCGTGCGAGTAAAGTTTTACTAAAGGTAATATAGAAATGGTTGCAACCATACATTAACAGAGTACTTCCAGAGGTTCAAGCTGGATTCAGAAGAGTACATGGAACAAGGGATAGCATTGCTGACATCAGATGGATCTTGGCTGAAAGCAGAGAATACCAGAAAGAGGTTTACTTGTGCTTTATTGACTATGCAATGTCTTTCGATTGTGTGGATCATGACAAGCTATGGACAACATTACGAAGTATGAGTATTCTGGAACACTTAATTGTGCTCATGAGTAATCTGTACATGGACCAAAAAGGCAGTTGTTCAAACAGAACATGGGAACACTGAGTGGTTTAAAATTAAGAAAGGTGTGTGACAGGGTTGTATTCTTTCACCATACTTATTCAACCTATATGCTAAGCAAATAATCCAAGAAGCTGGGTTCTATGAAGAAAAACGAGGCATCAGGATTGGAGGAAGACTCATTAACAACCTTCAATATGCAGATGATACAACCTTGCTTGCTGAAAGTGAAGAAGACATAAAATATTTAGTGATGAAGATCAAAGACCACAGCCTTCTATATGGATTGAATCTCAATGTAAAGAAAAATCCTCACCACTGGACCAGTAAACAACATTCTTATTAATGGAGAAAAGATTGAATTTGTCAAGGACTTCACTTTTCTTGAATCAACAATCAACACAAATGGAAGCAGCAGTCAAGAAATCAAATGACATATTGCATTAGGCAAATCTGCTGCACAAGACCTGTTTAAAGTGTTGAAGAGTAAAGATGTCAGATTGAGGACTAAGGTGCACCTAACCCAAGCCATGGTATTTTCAATAACCTCATATGCATACAAAAGCTGGACAGTGAATAAGGAAGACTATAGAAGAGTTGATGCTTTTCAGTTATGGTGTTGGAGGAGAATATTGCAAGTGCCATGGGCTGCCAAAAGAGCCAACAGATCTGTGTTGGAAGAAGTACAGCCAGAGTGTTCCTTGGAGGCCAGGATGGCCAAACTTCTTCTCTCGTACTTCAGACATACCGTCAGGAGGGACCAGTCTCTGGAGAAGGATATCACGTTTGGTAAGGTGGAGGGTCAGAGTAAAAGAGGAAGAACCCCAGTGAGATGGATTGGCCAAGTGGCAGCATCAATGGGGTCAAGCGTAGCAACAATTGTGAGGTTGACCCAGGACCAGGCAGTTGTGCATAGAGTAGCTATGAGTTGTAACCAACTAAATGGCACCTAACAACAACAAATGTGGAGTCCTGATGTGGTGCTATAGGATAAGCACTTGGCCGAAAGGTCGGCTTGAATTGAAAGGTTGGTGGTTCAAACTCACCATCTGCTCCTTGGAAGAAGTATACAGGATCACTATGGGTTAGAACTGACTCTACAGCACTTAACAACAACAACATGTGCAGTTTTCAGGGGTTGAGCACGGTTTACTAAACATACCATCTTTATTAACCTTCACCCAGTTTTCTGGCATCAACCCAACTTGAGACGCATGCCACATCTTCTCAGTCTGTTTATTGTCTCAGTAAGATTTTGGTATAACAGGAATATAAACATTGTGCTTCTCTCAGTTCTGACTTTGTGTTAAGCTATACCCCTAGTTGACTTGCAGTTTTTTAAGGCAGTGGATAAATGATTTGACAAAGACTTACAACCATTTCCTGTTTTTATATTCTCTTTAAGTTGCTAGCTATGCACTTACTTTTTTTGTTTCCCTACATTTCAAGCCAAGAATAATTAATACCAAACAGTAGCAAAAGTTACAGTCATATGTTTGTTTACTATAGCTTGAGAATTTCATATTCCCTTGTGGTGAGCTTTTTAAGAAGACTTTAAGCTTGTGTCTGGCATATAGTGATTAGCAGTTGGAAGTTTTTGTTGTTTGTTTTGAAGTATACTCCATTCTTGTGGTTCTGAAAAACATTTGAAAGGACTTATCCAATATATGTGGTGTCCCAACAACACATCAAAAATATAATACACCATGACCAATGGGCTTCATAAAAGGGATGCAAGGATGGTTCAACATTAGGAAAATGATCAGCGTAATCCATCATATAAATAAGAAAAAGGAAAAGAACCACATGATCATATCGATTGATGCAGAAAAGACATTTGACAAAATCCAACATCCGTTCCTGATAAAAACACTCAACAAAGTAGGAATTGAAGGGAAATTCCTCAACACAATCAAGAACATATATTCAAAACCAAGAGCCTACATCACACTCAATGGAGAGACACTGAAAGCCTTCCCCCTGTGAACAGGAACCAGACAAGGATGCCCTTTATCACTGCTCCTATTCAATATTGTGCTGGAACTTTTAGCCAGAGGTATACGGCATGATAAAGAAATTAAAGGCATCCAAATTGGCAAAGAAGAAGTAAAACTCTCCTTATCTGCAGATGATACGATCCCATACATAGAAAACCCCAAAGACTCAGTAAAAAAACTATTAGACCTCATTGAAAGATTCAGCAAAGTGGCAGGGTATAAGATCAACATACAAAAATCAATTGGATTTCTCTATAGCAACAGCAATAACAATGAAAAGGACATTAAGGAAGCAATACCATTTATAATAGCCATGCAAAGGATGAAATACTTAGGAAT
>NW_006408653.1:2632194-2635902 GCF_000296735.1 Chrysochloris asiatica
GCAATACCATTTATAATAGCCATGCAAAGGATGAAATACTTAGGAATAAACATAACCAGAGAAACAAAGGACTTATACAAAGAAAATTACAAAGCACTACTACAAGAAACCAAAAGAGACCTACAGAAGTAGAAGAACATACCATGTTCCTGGATAGGAAGACTCAACATTGTGAAAATGTCAATACACCCAGAGCAATTTACACATACAATGCAATCCCAATCCAGATTCCAACAACATTCTTCAACGAGATGGAAAGGGCAATTACTAATTTTATATGGAAAGGAAAGAGACCTAGGATAAGCAAAGCACTGCTTAAAAGGAAGAACAAGCTTGGAGGTCTCTCACTCACCGATTTCAAACCAATATATGTGGTGTCCTGGTGTGGCACTGTAGGATAATTTTTGGGCCACAAGCTTGGCTTGAACCTTGAGGTCAGTGGTTCAACCCCACCAGCAGTCCTTGGAAACCCTAGACAGGTCTGCTATGAGTCGGAACCAACTTGACAGCACTTAATAACAACTTATAATATATTTAAGACAATTAGATAGAAATAAAGTGAGAAAACATGATCTGTTCCCACCTTCTTCAGTTTCTCCCCACATTGTTCTACAATTTTTCTTCTAATGCATCCTCTCACTGCAACATGCTCCCTGGAATGTGCCAACATCCTCATCATCTTCACTAATAGTTTCCTTCTCCACCTCCTGATGCCATATTTTAAATTCAAAATCATCTTGGCCCCATTCCTAATATTAACAAGAAATTTTAAATACCTAGAGAAGAAAACAATGTACCGATGCAACATATTTGGAAGAGAGAATTCAGACAGAAACTTTTGCAGTTATGGTCAGTTGATTTTTGACCACAGTGCCAAGAGACAGTTCAGTGGGAGAAAGGAAAGTCTTTTAATCAAATGGTGCTAGGACAATTAGATATCTATATAAACAAGAAAATGATATAGATCTTTACCTAACACTACGTATAAAAATTAATTCACAATGGATCATACATAAGTCTAAATTTAAAGTTTAAAACTATAAACAATTTCTAGAAGAAACATTGTTAGGTGCCATCCAGTCAGTTCCTACTCATAGCAACCCCTGTGCACAAAATAACAAAATACTGCTTGGTCCTGTGACATCCTCAAAATTGTTGCTGCTAGGAAAAATCAAAAACAATAATGGCAATCTGATTGACTACTACAAGAACAAGCAAGTTGTTCACCCAGGAGCGATCAAGGCAAGTGGTCAGGTCCCCTCAGGGTAAACCCCCTTCCAAGACTAAGACTCAAGGGGAATAAATGAGCAGGCATGTGGTCTTGCTGGTAACCACGTTGGTCACTGATAAGAGGAAGTGGGGAAAAACAGCAATGAAGTTGTGAGCTAAGTCCAACCACGTTCAATAGACTCCTGTCAACCCGGGTTGAGGCCTGGTTGGCCAGCCGTATGCCAAGACCTGGGGACTTCTGGGCCCAGCGACAGGGACATGACCACAGAGGACTAGAGTGGAGAGTGAAGTGTCTAGCTGATATGAAGTGAGGGGAGATTCACAAGAACACCCATACTTGCAGATGCCACTTGACCTGGCTTCAATGGCTGGATGATCAGAACTCGACTAGAAGAAAAAAAGAAGAGGAAAAAAAGTGCAACCCACTACAGTTTGATGAACTTGACTTATACTTATGGATGTAGTAGCTCAAAAGAGGGAATAAATCTTTACAGCGAGGATCATTCCCATCCCCTTGGTACACAGGGTTGACAGGGATGGGCAACTTAGACATTGGCAACCCAAATGGGGGTGGGGAGGAGGCTACAAAGGCAAGAAGTGACTGGCTTACAAGCTTTCAAAAGGGAGCCTAGATCCAGAGGGCATGGAAGGTAGACTCTCCACTCAGTAGTGTCCAATCTGTCTGGGCGGGGCTGATGAAAGGAGATGGTGATAGGTCTCTTATTCACAATAGTGAATAAGAGACTATTCACTATTGTGAATAAGACTATTCACTATTGCTATCAGGACTGACTTTGAGGGTTGGAAATGTAAAGGTAGATGTTTTGTAGCAAAAGGAGGGGAGTGGTTGATTTTGCAGTCCAAGGGTGAAGGTCCCAGGGACCACCATCAAGGGAGAAGAATGGAGTGCAGGACCCTATCCAGAGAAGTAGTGACGCCAGAGATGGAGGCAGAGATGATGATGTGGAGAGATAGAGATAGAGTGGCTGGGGACTGTGGACTCAGGGAGGGAGAAGGATTGTGTGCTGATGGCTGGGAGGCAGGCTTGCAGGATGTACCCTTTGGTTGTTTGATGATGCATGGAGGGGATTGTAATCTTTGCATTGAAACAAAATATGATAGGATGAATGTAAAACTAATGTTCTCCCATGTAAACTATCACATAATTCACACACACACACACACACACACACACACACAAATTATTTCTGCTATTGTGCCAATCCGTCTTGTTGGGGTGTCTTCATCTTTTTCGCTGACCCTCCACTTTAGCAAGTATGATGTCCTTCTCCAGGGACTGGTCCCTCCTGATAACATGTCCGAAGTATGAGCAACAAAGTCTTACCACCATCTTGGCTTCCAAGGAGCATTCTGGTTGTACTTCGTCCAACACAGATCTATTTTTTCTTCTGGGACTTTGTGCTACTTTTAATATTCTTCTCCAATACCATAACTAAAATGCATCAATTCTTCTATGATATTCCTTATTCATTGAGAACTTTCACATCCATATGAGGCTATTGAAAATACCATGGCTTGGGTCAGGCACGCATTAGTCCTCAAACTGATACCTTTGCTCTTGAACACTTTAAAGAGGTCTTGTGCAGCAGATTTGCCTAATGCAATACATCATCTGAGTTCTTGTCTGTTCCTTCCATGAATATTGATTGTGGATACAAGCAAAATAAAGTCATTAACAACTTGAATCTTTTCTCCATTTATCATGATGTTATTTATTGGTCTAAATGTGAAGATTTTTGTTTTCTTTACACTAAGGTACAATCCATACTGTAAGCTATGGTCTTTGATCTTCATCAGTATTTTAAGTTCTCTTCAATTTCAACAAACAAGGTTGTATCATCTGCATATTGCAGGTTGTTAATGAGTCTTCCTTCAATCCTGATGCCTAGTTCTTTTTCATATAACTCAACTTCTTATTTTATTTTTGCCTCCTTGAATCATAGACTTTTGCCCTGCATTATTTCCACTACCCATATATATGGCTTCACTACAGGCCTTGTCAGTACTGTGAATATTCCTCCATTTCTAAAATCTTTTGTTTTACCAAAACCTTGAATCCTTTCATGTCTCTGTTTTTTCTTAATTGTGTTTATTATTAGAAAGACCACTTTTCTTTACTTTCTTCTCTGTTTAATTTCTAGCCTTCCCTTCAGCCACTCTCTGACCAGTGTCCTCAGATTCCATGATTTATTGCCCTTCCACCCTGCCTCTATAAGATAAGCCTCAGTAACCTTACACAGGGTCACTGTGAGTTGGAACCAACTCAATAGTACTTAACAACAACAACAGCCAGAGCAATTAAATCAGTTCTTTCTAATAACTGATAATGTCATTTATTGAGAACTAATCTTCTTGGATCAACTATCAACATTCATGGAAGCAGCAGTCAAGAAGTCAAATGACATATTGCAATAGGCAAGTCTGCTGCACAAGACCTTTCTAAAGTGCTGAAGAACA
>NW_006408653.1:2645658-2647446 GCF_000296735.1 Chrysochloris asiatica
CCATCCTTTGACTTTTAATCTGTTTTTGTCTCTGTGTGTAAGATGTGTCTCTTGCAAACAGCATATTGAAGGATCTTGTTTTCTTATCCATTCTGCCACCTTCTGTCTCTTAATTGGTGCATTTAATCTGTTTACATTCAGTGTAATTATTGATAGTTATGGATTAGTTGGAGTCCTAATGTGGCGCTGTGGGTTAATATGCCTGACTGCAAAGCCATTTGAACTGCAAGTTTGGCAGTTCAAGCTCACCAGCTGCTTCTTGGAAACCCAATACAGGGTTGCTATGGGTCGGAATTGACTCAACGGCACTTAAAAACAAAAATGGATTAATTGCTGCCATCATGTTTGTTTTTTGGTAGTGTTGCTGTTTTCTTTGTTCTGTGTGTCTTCCTTTGCTGAGTTCATGCTTTTTGTGTTCTTTCTTATGAGTTTCCTCATAGTTTTAATGTTTCCATATTCTTCTTGGATTTTCATTTTCTTGGTATGTTGTTAATTTTCTTTGAGGTTACCTTATATTCCATTAACTTTTCCCTCCATTTAGTGCAGTCTATTGTATCCTGTAATCTGCCTGACTTTCTCACCATCTGGATATCTGTTCCTACGTGTTTACCTTTTTTCACATTGTAATTCTTTTGATTGTAGACTGACCTCCCAGATTCTCTTGAGTTTGTTCTGTTCTTGATTCTTCCTTCTGTCAATTTAGTTCTGGGAGGTGCTGCCACATATGTCAATCTCTGGTTGTTGTCTGTTCTTGTTGGTTCTCAGTCCACAGAACTCCCTTTAGGATGTTTTGTACCACACGGTTGGCTTTGGAAAAATCCCTTAGCTTATGTTTATCCTGGAATGTTTTAATTACACCATCGTATTTGATTGATAGCTTTGCTGGATAAAGGATTCTTCATTGACAATATTTTTTTTTCAGGGTTTTATATATGTCTCCCCATTGCCTTCTTGCTTGCATGGTTTCTGCTGAAAGATTTGAGCTTTATCTGACTTGCTTGCCTTTGTATGTAACGCTTCTCTTTTCCCTAGCTGCTTTCAGGATTGTCTCCTTATCTTTGATTTTGGAGAGCTTGATTATGATATGTCTTGGTGATTTTCTTTTGGAGTGTATCCTTCCTGGGGTTTGTTGAGCTTCTTGGATGTTTATCTTTTCACTTCTCAGGATGTTAGTGAAATTTTCTTCCAGCAGTTCATCAACCATTTCCTCTGTGGACTTGTGTGATTCTTCCTGTTCTGGAATGCTGATAATTCTTAAGTTATTTCTCCTCATGTTGTCCATCATGAATCTTAGACCTTCTTCAGATATTTTTATCCTTTTTTCTGTTTGCTCATCTATATTAGTGATATGAGAGATTTGTTTTCCAGATTACTAGTTCTGCCTTCCATCTCTTCTATTCTACTCTTTTGCCCTTTCAGTGTATTGTCTATTTCTGATATTGTATTAGTGATCGTTTGGACCACTTTCTGTAGGTTTTGAATTGTTTCCAATGCTGTATCTATCTTATTTGATTGTTCCTGTAGTATTTTCCTGACTTCTTTCTTATTTTTCTCAACTCTATTGTAAAGTGTTTTGAAACTTATAATCATTTTTCTGAATTCCTTCTTAGGTATTTCCAGGGCCTGTCCTCCTTTCAAAATGTAGTCCAGGTGTACCTCTAGGTCATTTGTCTCGGACATTTTATCTTGTTTCTGGACATGTGCTGATATGGTCATCTGCTTTTGCTTCTTGGACATGTTTAGTATTTATCTGTGGCCTTAATACTTAATTCAGTGTGTGTTTTGGTA
>NW_006408653.1:2647546-2658303 GCF_000296735.1 Chrysochloris asiatica
GTGGCCCATCAGCAAATGAAGGTTCTTTGAGCTTTTCTTCCCCGAGCTTAACTCTATTCACGTCATCATGGTCTACTCTACTTTGAGGAGGCATTTTTTCCCCAGTCGCATTCTGAGTGCCTTCCCACCTTCCAGTCCTGTACCTGACAGTGTTTCTCTGCTATTCATAGAGTTTTCAGTGACTAGCGATTCGGAGTGGCTAAACATAATGTTTATTTTTTTGCTCTTTCCACAGGGTCATTCTAGGGCCCATATTCTTTCCAACTAATGACTCAGCTATTCTCTAGCACAAGGCTAGGCAAACTTTTTTCTGTAAAGGGCCAGATAGTCAACATTTTAGGCTTCGGGGTTCATGGGGTCTCTGTTGCAACTCCTCAACTCTACCTTGGTAGTAATGCAAGTCATAGATAATATAGAAATGGAAGAGTGTGACCATGTTCCAGTAAAACTTTATGAATTATGAAATTTGAATTTCATATAATTTTCATGTGTCACACAGTATTACTCCTGTTTTGATGTTTTCCCACTGTTTAAAAGTGTGAAAAACATTCTTAGTTTGCAGGTAGTACAGAACAGGTAGCAGACTGGATTTGACAAGCAGGCTAAAATTTGGCATCACCTGCTCTAGGGCCTCCTCCAAGGCCTCAGAGTTGTTCTCTGTGTCATCTTATACAGATGGCCAGGCAGGATCTTGTGGGACATTTTAGGTACCAAATCTAGAAGGATACACATCCCTTCCCTTCATATTTCATTGCCCTAAATTAGTCTCAAACCAGCCTGGATGCAAGGGGTCTGGAAATTGTATTCTTCTGTACCCAGGAGGAAAATGAAATGATTTGGTATAAGAAACAGTAATATCTTTGCATGATGTTCTTAGGCAAGGACTAGTCTCTTCTGATAACATGCCCAAAGTACTTGAGATGAAATCTTGCCATTCTTTTCTCCTAAGGAACATTCTGACAGTACTTCTGCCAAGACTGTTCAGTCAGTCCGTGGTACTTCCAATATTTTTCACCAACACCCTAATGCAAATGTATCAATTCTTCTTCAGTCTTTCTTATTCATTGTCCAGCTTTCATAAACATATGAGGTGATTGAAAACTTTTCTTCTAAGAATGTTGTGGTTTAGTTTGCACATCTGGGGCTTAATCCATTTTGAATTTATTTTCATATGTGGTATGAGACATCAATACTGTTTCATTTTTTTTTGCATGTAGAAATTCTGTTTTATCAACACCATTTATTGAAGAGACAATTCTTTATCAAATGGATTTAGCACCTTGGTAAAAAATCAACTGACCATAGATGTATGGTTTGTCTCTGGAATCTCAATTATTTCATTAATCTATGGGTCTTTTGTTCTATAGAACCAGCCTGTTTTGGTTAATGTGACTGTATGATGTTGTTGTTGTTAGGTGCCAGATGAATTGGTTGTGATTCATAGTGACCCTGCCCAGTTCTGCACCATCCTCACAATTGTTGTGATATTTGAGTCCATTTTTACAGACACTGTATGAATCCTTCTCATTGAGGGTCTTTCTCTTTTTTCTTTGACCCTCCACTGTACCAAGCTGATGTCCTTCTCCAGAGACTGGTCCCTTCTGATCACATGCCAAGAAACTATGTCTTGCCATCCTTGCTTCCAGGAAGCAGTCCAACTGTACTTCTTCCAAAATGGATTTGTTTATTCTCCTGACAGCCTATTGTATGTTTAATACTCTTCACCAACACCAACAAATCAAGCACATCAGTTCTTCTCCAGTCTTCTTTATTAATTGTCCAGTGTTCACATGTGTTTGAGGCAATTGAAAATACCATGGCTTCAGTAAGTTTCATTCATCTAAGTCCTTAGAATGATATCTTGTGTTATGCAGATGACACAACCTGGCTTGCTGAAGTGAAGAGGTTTTGAAGCATTTACTGATGAAGATCAAAGACTACAGCCTTCAGTATGGATTGTACCTTAACATAAAGAACACAAAAATACTCACAATTGCATCAATAAACAACATCATGATTAATGGAGAAGAGACATCACTTTGAAGACTAAGGTGCACCTAACTCAACCTAAAGTATTTTCAATCTCCTCATATACAATGAAAGTTAGACAATGAATAAGGAAGATGGAAGAGGAATTTATACATTTGAATTATGTTGTTGGCAAAGAATATTGAAACTACCATGGACTGCCAGAACAAACAAATCTATCTTGGAAGAAGTACAGTCATAATTCTCCTTAAAAGCAAGGATGGCAATACTTGGCCTCACATGCTTTGAACATATCAGTAGGGATCAATCTCTGGAAAAGGATGTCATGCTTGGTAAAGTAGAAGGCCAGTGAAAAAGAGGAAGACCTGTAATGAGATGGATTGACAGAGTGGCTGCAACTATTAGATCAAATATAACAATTGTCAGGGTGGTGCAGGACTGTGTAGTGATTTTTTTTTTTTTATAGTGGTTGTTTTTTATTTTGTTTTTTTTTTTAGTAGAACACCCATCAGCATTATTCAAGTGGCAGAATAAATGTTAAATTTTGGAACTATGCAGTACTTTCTTTGATTCTTATAAGTCTTTGATAGATTGTTCTGAGCCATGCTCATTCCTGAAAAGATCATTGTTGTTGCTGTTAAGTATCATTGAGTCCATTCTGACTCATAGCAACCCTTTATAGGGTTTCTAAGGAACAGCTGATGGGTTTGAACCTTCAACCTTGTGGTTAGCAGTCCAATGCTGGTCATCCAGTGCGCTACCAAGGCTCCTGAATACATAATAGTTTCCATTAATATGCCATTCAGGAGGTTGGATAGTGTTTTGTTCTTTTGTACATAGGGCCAATATGAATTGGAATCAACTTGATGGAACCTAACAGAAACAACAACATGTACAAAATATTGAATGATGTAGAAAGCATCAAAAGAAAATGGAAGGAATACAAAGTCACTGTGCCAAAAAGAATAGTCGGCAATCATTTCAAGAGGTAGTATATGATGAAGAACTCACGGTATTGAAGGCATTGGTAAAAAAAACAAGGCTCCAGGAATCCGCAGAATATCAATTAAAAATATTTCAACAAACTGAAGCAGCACTGGAGGCACTCACTGATCTTTGCCAAGAAATTTAGAAGACTGCTATATGACCAATATATAACCATTCCAAAGAAAGTTGACTCAATGGAATGTGGAAATTATTGAACCATATCATTAATATCACACACAAGTAAACTTTTGCTGAAAAGATTTCAAAATTAGATGCAGTAATACATAAACAGGGAGCTGTCAGAAATTCAAACCAGATCGGAAAGAGAGCACAGAACTAGGGATATCATTACTGCTGTTAGAAGAATCTTGGATAAAAGCAGAGAATGCCAGAAAGGTATTTACTTGTACTTTATTGACTATGCAAAGGCTTTTGACTGTGTGGATCATAACAAGCTATGAATAACACTACAAAAAATGGGTGTTTCAGAACACTTTATTTATGCTAATGAGGTACCTATACATAGACCAAGAGGCAGTCATTCAAATAGAACAAGGGAATACTGAATGGCTAAAAATCCAGGAAGGTGTTCATCAGAGTTTTGTCCTTTCGCCATATATGTTCAATCTGTATCTGAGTAACTAATTCCAGAAGCTGGATTCTATGAAAAAGAATGTGGCACCAGAATTGGAGGAAGACTCATAACAACCTGCAAAATGCAGATGATTCTACTTTGCTTTTTGGAAGCCAAGAGTACTTGAAATAATTGTGAAGATCAAAGACCACACTTTCAATATGATTGCACTTCAGTGTGAAGAAAACAAAAATCCTCACAACTGGACCAGTAAATAACATAAAAAGAGAAAAGACTGAAGTTGTCAAAGACTTCATTTTGTTTGGATCCACAATCAATACTCATGAAAGGAGAAGTCAAGAAATCAAAGATTTTGCCTTTGGCAAATCTGCTGCAAAAGCCCTTATTATTGATTGGTCTTCCTTGTTGTTATTAAGTGATGTCACCTCTGTTCTTCCAAATTGACAGAAGAATGGTGGATATAGCTGTATGTTGTTGTTGTTAAGTGCTTTGAATTGGTATTGACTCATAGCGTCCCTGTATAGGATTTCTGAAGAGTTGCTGGTAAATTTGAACTGCCAACCTCATGGTTCAAACCAACCTTATAGTCCAGTTCGTATTCTACAGCACCACACCAGGACTCCAAGTACTAACCAGGCCAGACTCTGCTTAGCTGCTGAGATCAGATGAGATTGGGCACATTCAGAATGGTATGTTGTTGTTGTTAAGTGCCGTCGAGTTGTTTCTGACTTGAAATGACTCTTTATGTAGGATCATATCATCTAGGGTTTCTAAGGAGTGGTTGGTGAGCTTGAACTGCTGACCTTGCAGTCCAAACTGACCTTGTAGTCCAGCGCAATAAACCATAGCATCACACCAGGACTCCATGGCTGTGTAGTACAGTATATTTTAAAATCAGAAAGTATGGGTCCTTTACTTTGTTCTTTTCTTACAACATTGCTTTAGCTATTCAGGGCCTTTTGACATTCCATATGGAACTGAAGATTCACTTTTCTATTTTTATAAAGAAGGCTGTTGGAATTTTTATTGAGATTGTGTTCAATCTTTAGATTGCTTTTTTAGTATTGACATCTTAATAATATTAAGTTTTCCAAAACATGAACATGAAACATCTTTTCATTTATTTAAGTCTTCTTTAATATCTTTCAGCAGTGTTTTATCATTTTCATTGTATATGTCCTGGTTAGATTTACTCTTAGGTATTTTATTCTCTTTGGTGCTATTGTAAATGGAATTGTTTCCATAATTTCCCTTTCAGATTTCTCATTACTGGTGTATAGAAACCCAAGAGATTTTTGTTTGTTGACCTTGTACCCTGCAGCTTTGTTAAATTCCTCTATTAACTCCAAGTTTTCTGTGGACTCTGGGATTTTCTCTATGTAGGATCATATCATCTATAAATAGGAGTCTCAGTGTGGCGCTGTAGGATAATGCGTTGGACTGCAAGGTCAGTTTGAATTGCAAAGTCAGAGGTTCAAATTTCACCAGCTGCTCCTTAGAAACCCCATACAGAGGTGCCACTTGTTTCTTTGTGCCACGTAATTTTCTGTGCTGAGTTCATTTATTTGTGCATTTTCTTGTCAAGGTCTTCACTGCTGTTGTTTTAATGTCTACTAAAACTTCATGGCATCATTGATGGCATCGAGTGTGGCAGTGGTAATGAGGTTGGCCCAGGATCGGACATTGTTAAGTTCTGCTGTGCATGGGGTCGCTATGAGTCGGTTCTGACTCGATGGCACCTGACAACAACAACAACAAAACTTCATGGTTTCCCCTCTTCTTGGTTTGATGTGATTGTAATCATTTTCTTTAAGATCATCCTGTAATTTATTAATTTCTTCCCCTGTTTAAAACAGCGTGTTTTTTCTTGAAATCTACTTGACTGCTTCATCATTTGTTCTGTAGCTACACTTTTCCCTCTTTTTGCTTTGTATTGGTATTCATTATAAATGGATATCTCTGGTTTCTTATTTTCAGTCTTGTAAGTTTGTTTTACTTTGGATACTTCTATATCTGAATTGAATTCTGGGTGGTGCTGCCATGTATGTCAGTCTCAGGTGGTTGTCTGCTATGGTTGGTTCTCAGTCCAAATGGCTCCCAAGTTTTGTAAAGATGACCTGGTAATTATAAATTCCCTTAAATCCTGTTTATCTGGAAATGTCCAAATTTCACTGTAATATTTGAGGAACAGCTCTGCTGGATATATGATTCTTGGTTGACATTTTTTTTCTTTCAGTTTTGTATATGTCTACCCTTTGCCTTCTTGTGTGCATGCTTTCGGCTGAAAAAACAGAGCTTAATCTTCTTGATTCTCCTTTGTAGATAACTTTTCATTTTTCCCAAGCTGCTCACAGGATTCTTGTCTTTGATTTTGCAACGTTTGATTATAATATGTCATGGTGATTTCCTTTTGGGATCTGTCCTGTTTGGGGGTTGCTTCTTGAATGCTTATCTTTCATCTTTTATGATGTTAGAGATATTTTCTTCCAACATTTCTTTGATTTCCTGTTCTCGAATTCCAATCACCCATCAGTTATTCCTCTTCATGTTGTGCCACATGAATCTTAGGCTCTTTTCAGAATTTTTCATTCTTTTTACTGACTGTTTTTCTAGCTTACTAGTATTGAGAAATTTATCTTCAATCTCACTTATTCAGGCTTTCATTGATTCAAATCTACTCCTTTTCCCTTTCAACGTACTGTGCGTTTCTGAAATCTTAGTATTAATCTTTTGGATTTCTATTTGTAGTTTTGTATTGTCTCCAGTACTTTATCTATTTTGTTTGATTTGTTCTTTAGTGTGTTCCTGAATTCTTCCTTCTTTTCCTTGATCTTTCTGTCAATCTTTTGGAAGTACTTCAATATCATTAGCTTGAATACTTGTCCAGGTAGTTTCAGTGCCTTTTTTTCTTCAAAAACATTTTGTAGTTCTGTCTCTTGGTCATTTGTTTGAGCCACTCTGTTTGGTTTCTTTGTGTTAATAGAAATTTTCTGTGGCTTCTGAGACATTGTGGTGGTGGTGTATTTGTGTCATGTTGATGATTGTATGTTGGTATATTCTTAGGCACTCACCTACTGCCTTCTGGTAAGTGTGACTATGGAATGACCTTAAGCACTGTTCTCTGTTAGCTGTTTGTGCAGTTCAGTTTAGGTTGGATTTGGCTGATGTTGATTGTTGTCATTGATCCAGTATATAGCAGCTGGTACTGGCACTTGCCCAATGGGTGGGGTTGTAAAGGGTATGGCTGTGGCTGGGCTGTGTGGACATGGTTGCTATCTCCTGTCAGTTGAGGCAAGAGAAAACACACACACACACACACACACACACACACACAAGAGAGAAGGAAAACAAGCAAGAAATAGCAAAAAAAGAAAATAGTTAAGAGAAAAAAAGCCGGCAAGTAACTAGAAGAAAAATACAAAAATTCATAGAGAGAAAAAAATGTTAAATATTAAAAGGAGATAAAATACTAATAAAGAAAAAGAACTGAACATAATTATGGAGGAAAATGAGTAAAAGTGAAAGAGACCAAGAGTAGTAAAGAAACAAAGAGAGAAAAAGGAAGAAAGTCAGAAAGAAGTATCAGTGGTTGGGAAAGAGAAGAAGAAATGACAGCAGAGGTAGAAAGGATAGAAAGCAAGGAAGAAGAAGAGGAAGAAATAATAAACAAACAAAAAACAATTTAAAGAAAATATCAGGACAGGTGCCAGACCATGAGAGGAGAAAATTCTGGTGTCTCCTACCAGCCAAGGACCTCCCGTCATTGGTGGGCAAGGGATGAGACAATAACACTCTCAACCTTAGATGGAATTCCTGTAGGGCCAGTTGTTGTCTGTTCTGGGTATCCAAACCAGAAGTTGTTCATACAGACCCCAAAACAACTGGGGGATCAGGGTATTATCCTCTCAGAGAACAGCAAAGATTGAGAGGTCCTGCTAATCCTGGGCTGGTCAGAACCAACTATGTAGGTCTGGAGCAGATCACACCTAATTCCTGGTGCTGGAGTTGGTGCTGTTAGCTCCCCACTCCCTTTGATGCCACTCCAACTGCCTGTATTGTAGGAGCTTCCCTGGATATGTACACAGGTGGGGACCATCCACCACTCTGATCACCAGGGTAATATGGGATACAAGAAAAATGTCACACATTTCTCTCCACCAACAAGCAGAACGCCACTGCCTCTACACCATCTATTGCCCATGGAGAATCTCCAACAAATGTTCAAGATGGCCACACTGTACCTGGCCAGCCAGCATACATCACCAATCTCCTTTCTTCCAGCCTACTTCCAATCCCCAAATATACATCTTTTCATCTGCTTCTCTTAGTGAGTGCTAGTTCAGGGCTGGCCCATCAGATTTGGAGCAGGACCCTTGCAAACCAAGGTAATGCTAATAGTTCTCCCTCCTTTAATGTGGCTCACAGCTGTGGTGCTCACTTCCCTGCGGTGGCTCTGACAGCAGGTAGAGTGGGAGCTTCCCTGTGGGTGTATGCAAATGGAGGTGCGGGCCTCATGGCTGGTTTTCAGGGTAGTGTGGGTTACAAGAAAAAAGTCTCACCTTTATATGTGAAGCCACCTGTAGGTTTCTGCAATGCTAATATGTTTTCTTGTCTTTGAAGCTGCTCACAAAACTTTAGAGGGTTGTACTGCCTCTGGTCGGCTGGCACAGGTCATCAGTTTGTCTCCTTTTTTTTGCTGTCTGTTCAGTTTTCTCTCCTAGTAAGCATTCAGTGCACTTCTCTATCCCTTCATCTCAAGCTCAGGGTTCCAGCATGATCATCTGCATCTATTTCGTTTTGTTTTCCATATCTTTGTTGTATAATGTCTGTACAGCTTTTCTGCATAGTCTGCCATCTTGCTGCCAACCAGATCATATTAACTTTTATAACAGATGAGCATGGGATAGCTTTGCTTTTATTTGTTGCTGTTGTCAAGTACCATTGAGTCAGTTCTGACTCATAGTCACCCTGCATAAGGCTTCTGAGAAGCATCTGGTTGGTTTGAACTGCTGACTTTGTGGTCCAGTACTTACCTTACAGTGCCAGGCCTTCTATCATTTTCTTAATAATAATTTTGTAGTTTTCAGTATATAAGTCTTACACATATGTTGTTAAGTTTATTCCTAAGTATTTTATTATTTTTGATGCCATTATAAATGGAATTATTTTCTTAATATTATCTTCAGATTGTTTATGGTTAGTGTATAGAAATACAATTGATTTTTGTATATTGATCATGTATCCTGCAACCTTGCTGAACTTATCTTTCAACTCTAGTAGTTTATATATATGTTTGTGTATGTAAATCCTATCCATTCTTTTCTTTTTTTTTTTTTTTTTTAACGTTTTATTGTGAATTATGTGATAGTTGACATGGGAGAACATTAGTTTTACATTCATCCTATCATATATTGTTTCATTGCCATGGTTATGTCCCCTCCATGCATCATCAACCAACCAAAGCCTGCCCCCTGGTCATCAGCACACAGCCCTTCTCCCTCTCTGGGTCTAGAGTCCCCAGCTGCTCCATCTCTCCACATCATCGTCTCTGCCTCCATTACTGGCCTCATTGTTTCTCTGGGCAGGGTCCCGCACTGTGCTCTTCTCCCTGGATGGTCCCAGAGGCCTCCGCTCCTGGACTGCAAAGTCAATCACTCCCCTCTTTTTGCTACACAACGTCTACCTTTGCATTTCCAGCCCTCACAGTCAGTCATGTGAGAAACATTGTCTTTACCAACAAACGGTTAAGTAATCCAATCTGTACTCATTTTAGCGAGAGTGAGGTTTTCTTTATTAGATTTTGAAAAATCGGGCACCCAGACCCATAACATGGCCATTTGACAAAAACTTTTATTAACCTAACTCGGAAAAAGCCCCTCCTCCATTTCCCCTTTGCTGGGTACTTAAGAGTTTACAATCTTTCCCAAAAGTCACCTACTAGTCCCTACAGGGAGCATTCTCATCTAAAGCTAGTTTCATCCCCTCCCCATGAACTTCCCTGATTTCTTTGATGGGTGTATTCTTATTTTAAAAGAGTCTAGCAGGTCAAACTAGTCCCTTCCTCTTCTCAGAGTTCCCTTTTGTCATGCCAACTTGCTACACACAAGATTTCCTTGATTCTGAAGATGAACCACCAACAGCCATTTCTCACAGTCCTGATAGCAATTATTCACTATTGTACCACAAGAGACCTATCCCCATCTCCTTTCATCAGCCCCACCCAGACACACTGGACACTACTGAGTGGAGATTCCACCCTCCTCCACACCCTCTGGATCTAGGCTCCCTCCTGAAAGCTTGAAAGTCAATCACTTCTTGCCTTTGTAGACCCCCCATTTTGAGTAGCCAATGTCCAAGTTGCCCATCCCTGTCTACTCTGTGTTTGGAGGGGGTGGGAATGAGCCTCGCTATAAAGATTTGTTTCCCATTCTGAGCTACTGCATCCATAAGTGTAGGTCAAGTTCATCAAATTGTATCATATTACTCTTTTTCCTGTTCTTTTGTCTTCTAGTTGAACTCTGATCATCCAGTCATTGAAGCCAGTCGAATGGGTATTATCTTCACCTGTGGGTGTTCTTATGCATATGCCCTCTCTTCATATCTGCTGGATGCTTCACTCTCCACTCTAGTCCTCTCTGGCTATGTCACTGACTCTAGGCCCAAAAAAAAAAACATTTAATATGTATGTACCACAGTTTACCTACTCTTCCATTAATGGACACTTAGGCTATCTCCATCTTTTTTCTATTGTAAATAATGCCCTATGACCATTGGTGTGCATATATCTACTCATGTTATGGCTCATATTTCTTGTGGGTAACTACCAAGTAGAGGAATTGCTGGATCATAAGATATTTCTATGCCCAACCTTCTGAGGAAGCACCATATTGTTTTCCAAAAAGGTTGGACCATTTTGCAATCCCACCAGCAATACAGGGGCGTCCCAGTCTCTCCACAGCCTCACCAGCATTTATTGTCCTCTTCTGTTTTGATCTTTGCTATTATTGCTGGTGTGAGATGATATCTCATTGTTGTTTGATTTGCATCTCTCTAATGGCTAGCGATAGTGAACATATCTTTATATGTTTGTTGGCTGCCCGGATTTCCTCATTGGTGAAGTGTCTGTTCATGTCCTGTGCCCATTTTTTAATTGGGTTATTTGTCTTTTTCTTGTAGAGGTGTTGTA
>NW_006408653.1:2663199-2667028 GCF_000296735.1 Chrysochloris asiatica
AAAAACCTAGATTGGATACTGTTGTCTATAATGCAGAAAAGGGAGTGGAGGGAGCGAAGAAAAAAAAAAGTTACAAGTCGGGCTGCCAACCTCAAGGTGAGCAGTTCGAAACTATCAGCGGTTCTATAGGAGAAAGATGAGGCATTCTACTCCCATAAAGATTTACAGCCTTGGAATCCCTGTGCAAGGAAGGTCACTATGGATTGGAACCAACTCTAAGTTACTTTATAACAACATGTGTTTGTTTTTAATGTCCTCTTTCAGCTTATTGCCTTCAAGGCCGCCTGATAAATTTCAAGATGTCACTGATGGTTGTTATGCTGTACCTCAGGATTTAATTTAATTTTGGCCTGTTTTGTTTTTAAACCCTCTTTCCCTCTCCACACCCCTTGTACTGGCCTTTTCCGAATTAAAAAAATAAAAAACGGTTCAGGGCCGGCTCTTGGGCTGAGAGTATCTATGTGCATGTGTGGCAGAAGAACCCACCAGTGGTGGGGTTGGGAGTGCCCTCTCACTCAGGCATCCCCTCTATTCACCAGATTGGAGTGCACAAACATTGGGGAGCCAATGAACAGATACCAAAAAAAAAAATCAGAAGCAAAACCAACGAAGTGTATTGTCCACCTTTGCTCCAAGGTTCCCGTGGCATTATTCCATCGTGGTTCTGTTCCTACACTTGGTCTTGCCATTTGGTCTCACCCAAGTTGTAGGCTCTGGGCCACCGAGCCCACCAGATTCAAAAGTACGCAATTTCTTACTTCCACTACAAGTTCCACTAGCTAAGAGCCTTTAGACTTTTAAAATATTCCTACCTATGTGGTTCAGAGTTTTGGAGCCCTTCCCTAAACCTGCTTCACCTGGTATTCTGTCAATCCTATCCATTCGTATATCCTCTGAAGCACTTAACACAATGCCTAGCTTATCTAATGTTCTATGCTTCCATATATTCTATTCTTTGAATCCAAATCCAAATCTCTAAGTGCCACATTGCCACAGATGCCTTTCATCTAGTGAGAAACTTTCTAGTGATGACACCATTGAATTCTTGTTTTTTTCCTTTATTCCTATCTACAGGCTTGGGAACAATGGGCCGAGGCATTGTCATTTCTCTTGCAAGAGCCAAGGTTCCTGTAATTGCTGTGGAAACAGACAAGAAGCAGCTAGAAGTTGCAACCAAGATAATAACCTCCTTCTTAGAAAAGGAAGCATCTAAATTACAACAGGATGGCCAACTTTGGTCAGCACCAAAACCCAGGCTAACTATGTCTATGAAGGAGCTTGGTGATGTAGATTTAGTCATTGAAGCAGTATTTGAGGAAATGAACCTGAAGAAGCAGGTCTTTACTGAACTGTCAACCGTATGTAAGCCAGAAGCTTTTCTGTGTACCAATACTTCAGGCCTGGACATCGATGAGATTGCTTCTTCCACTGATCGTCCTGACATGGTCATTGGCACCCACTTCTTTGCACCAGCTCACATCATGAAGTTGTTAGAGGTTATTCCCAGCAAGTACTCCTCCCCTACTACCATTGGCACTGTTATGAGCTTATCAAAAAGGATTAAGAAAATTGGAGTAGTTGTAGGGAACTGCTTTGCATTTGTTGGGAATCGAATGTTGGCTCCTTATTACAATCAAGCGTATTTCTTATTAGAAGAAGGCAGTAAGCCAGAGGAAATAGATCAGGTGCTGGAAGAGTTTGGTTTTAAGATGGGTCCCTTTAGAACATCCGATCTTTCTGGGTTGGATGTGGGTTGGAGATCTCGGAAATGGCAAGGTCTTACTGGACCTAAGTTGCCTCCAGGAACACCTGCCCGAAAACGAGGCAACAAAAGATATTGCCCAATTCCTGATATGCTTTGTGAACTAGGACGAACTGGCCAAAAATCAGGTAAGGGTTGGTATCAATATGACAAGCCATTGGGTAGGATTTCTAAACCTGATCCCTGGCTTTCCAAATTTCTCTCAGAGTACAGAGAAACCCATTGTATTGAACCACATACCATCAGTCAGGATGAGATCCTTGAGCGTTGTTTATATTCACTCATCAATGAAGCATTCCGTATCTTGGAAGAGGGAATGGCTGCTAGTCCAGAGCACATTGACACTATCTATTTACATGGATATAAATGGCCAAGACACAAGGGAGGGCCCATGTTCTATGCTTCTACAGTTGGGTTGCCCACAGTGCTGGAAAAGTTGCAGAAATATTACAAGCAGAATCCTGATGTTCCCCAGCTGGAGCCCAGTAACTATCTGAAAAAACTGGTTTCCTGGGGAAATCCTCCTCTGAAAGAATGGCAAAGCTTGGCAGGACCCCCTAACAGTAGATTGTGATTCAGCCTTCCAGGTTATGCCTCACATGCTGGCATCAGATAATGCTCATTGAATTTCAAGACCAGCAGATGTGCAAAACCTGGTCTTTACTCTTCTTCTTATGGAGACATAATAGGAAATATTAAGTTGTTGGCTTAGTGTATGTAAGAATAGATCTTAGAGAACATCTCAACTTCTAGGATTTTTTTGCCTTGGTGATGGAATAATGATGCTAATTTCCTTATCACAACAAGCCTTTGTAATACTGGAAATGGAAATAGTTCATTCTTGAAAACTCTGAAACACATTTGCACACACATTTTTTATAGTTGTTATATAGCAGTAAGAATTCTTTTAAAAAATTTTTTTCCTGTATGCTTAAAAATTAAGGGACTAGGCAACTAAAAAATGGGAACACGAATATTCATAGCAGAATGATGCATTATATGAAAAAGTGGAAACAGCCTACATGTCCATCAACTGTTGAATGCATCAACAGGGTGTGGTACAACCATACAATGGAATGGTTCAGTCAACAAAAGGAATGAAGTACTAATACATGCTACAGTATGGATGAATCTTGAAAACATTACACTAAAAGAAACTGGTCACATTGTTTGATCCCATTTATATGAAAGTGGAGATCAATGGCTAAAAGGTATGGAGCTCCTTTTGGAGTGATGAAAATGCTCTAAATTCACTGTGGTAATGGTTGCACACCTCTAGAAATCATTGAGCTATATTTTAAATGGGTGAATTGTAGGGTATGTGAGTTATGTCTCAATAAAGCTCTTATTGAAGTTGTCATTCAGTGTGATGCAAATGAACTGTTTTCATGGTATTTTCACTTATGAACTAAAATTACCAGAAGTTAGATAGAGAAATATTGAATGAATATAGCATAAGATAAAACTTCCATTATTAAAAAAAAACCCTAGAGTGTTCTCTGAATGATCAATTTAGAATAATAGTTGCGGTACATACTGCTGAATTTTATATAAGTTGGTGTTTTAAATGAAAGTCATCTTTGGGAAAGATTTGGAATGAGTAACTTTTCTTCTTCAAACTTTGGATGAATTTTATTTCAAATTCTTAAGTCTCACTTTCACATCATACAGACCTCTAGATTTAGATTTTGAAACTAGAGGGTCCTTGAATAGTCTTTGGTTATGTGCCGTGGAGTTGGTTCCAACTCATAGCGACCCTGTACATGGTTTCTGAGGCTGTAAATCTTTACAGAAGCACAAAGCCTCATCTTTCTCCCATGGAACAGCTGATAGTTTCGAACTGCTGACCTTAAGTTTCGCAGCCTGATTCAAACCACTATGCTACCAGAGCTCCTTTGAATAGACTTTGTTGTTATTGTTAGGTGCCATCGAGTCAGAACCGACTCATAGCGACCCTGTGCACAGCAGAACAAAACAATATCCGATCCTGGGCCAACCTCACTACCGCTGCCACACTTGAGTCCATCAATGATGCCACCTGGCCAATCCATCTCGTTGGGGGTCTTC
>NW_006408653.1:2667575-2668432 GCF_000296735.1 Chrysochloris asiatica
GCCCTCACATTTGTCCCTATTTTTTCATTGATGGCCTTCATAATTTTGGGATTCACGTTTAGGTCTTTAATCCATGCTGAGTTGGTTTTTGTATAAGGCGTGAGGTAAAGGGCTTGTTTCAATCTTTTGCACATCGCTTTCCAATTCTGCCAGCACCATCTATTGAAGTGACTATCCCCTCCCCATGTGATATATTTAGATACTTTGTCAAAAATCTAAATATATTGTCTTTATGTGGATGGGTTAATTTCTAGATTCTGAATTCTTTTCCATTCATCAGTGTATCTTACATTTTACCAGTACCAAGCTGTTTTGACCACTGTAGGAGTGTAGTAAATTTTGAAGTTGGGGAGTGAGAGGTTCCCAATCTTATTCTTCTTTTTAAGCAGTACTTTGCTTATCCTGGGTCTCTTTCCTTTCCATATAAAGTTTGTAATTGTTTTTTCCATCTCTTTGAAGAATGTCCTTGGAATCTGAATTGGGATTGCATTTTATGTGTAACTGCTTTGGGTAGTATTGTCATTTTGACAATGTTAAATCTTCCATCCAGGAGCACGGTACATTTTCCCATTTTCATAGGTCTCTTTTGGTTTCTTATAGTAGTGTTTTGTAGTTTTCTTTGTATATGTCCATTGTTTCTCTGGTTACATTTATTTCTAGATGTTTCATCCTTTGGGCAGCTATTGTAAATGGTATTATTTTCCTAAAATGTCCTTTTCAATGCTGTCGTTTTTGGTATAGAGGAAGCCAACTGATTTTTGAATGTTGATCTTATATCCTGCCACTTTGCTGAATCTTCCAATGAGGTCTAGTAGCTTTTTTACTGAGTCTTTGGGGTTTTCTGTGTATAGGATCAT
>NW_006408653.1:2677682-2690456 GCF_000296735.1 Chrysochloris asiatica
CTTCATCAGTAAATGTTTTAAGTCCTCTTCACTTTCAGCAAGCAAGGTTGTATCATCTGCATATCGCAGGTTGTTAATGAGTCTTCCTCCAATCCTTGATTAGACTTTATAAATCAATAATTCCTAAAAGTACTAATACATGCTAAGGTGGTATATATGTTTCTGCGTGCTGTTCTAAAAGAGGCACCATGTTGTTGTTGTTAAGTGCCATCAAGTCAGTTCCAACCCATAGCAACCCTGTATAGGGTTTCCAAGGAGCACCATATTTGAAGTCATTCTCAAAAGTGTCATGACCCAATAAAGGTTAAAGACCAATATTCTATATAGAATATAGTAGAACTATCAGTTATTCTTATTATATATCAAAAGGGAAAGACTAATTCTAATTTTGTTGGGTGTAATTTGATAACTATAATCGTAGTTAATATAATTACGTTTTTCTGGAATAACCTATTCTGTCATTGAAAATACATTACTAAAAATGCTTTAATTATTGTTAATTCTAAAACTGTCTATCTTAAAGAAAAAACAACTTTGGAATGATATTTTTCAAATGCTTTCTAATGGTAATTGACTCTGATGAAAACTATATATTAGAAATACCCTTGAAGATTTGCCTGAAGCCTCCAGCTTTAAAGATGAGACTAATAGCATCCCTTGAATCAGTAAAGCTACTGTGCAGCTACACTTGCTATCTATTTATTCAATTTCAGCAGGAACAGGTGTGCACAAGTGAGATAAAGCACGGGATCCTAAACTCCCATGATTAATGATGTTATAGAATTGTTTATGCAAATCATACTCCACAGCTCTGTTAGAACCTGGTATTTCTAGGGTCCTACATTTATCTTTAAAACAGACACCTAGAAATAAGAAACATTGAACTCGATGGTCTAAACCTTCTGGGTAGCCACTGAGGAGATCATTCTAAATCAACTTTTCTGGGCCATGTTTAAGAACAGCTTTCTGCCCAAACAGAATAATCCTCAGCTCTTTTTGGGCCTGTCAGTGCCATCTGCCTATCCTGCCAGTTCTAGATGAACAGATAAATTACATACTTCCCAGGCTAGACAGGGACATGATGGACACCTCTCCAGGGGACAGAATTCACACTGTGCTTGGGGGGTTGCCATTCACATAAAAAGTATGTAAATGGAACCACTGAGAGGAGTGCAACACCCAGGCTTGTTCCCACTCAATTTAGTGGGTTCAAACTCTCCTACTTACTGCTGTATATTCTAAACCAGGGGTGGGCAACGTCTGGGCCGTATAAGGCTGCAAAATCATTTGGTCTGGTCCTGCCAAGGCAACTGCAGGTGGGACTCGAAATTCAATAAATCTAGGAGCTTTTTTCATAGCAACATAATTTTATATTAAGTGATGTCTTGGTGTAGCGGTATAGAATGAGCACTGGACCGCATGATTGGTTTGAGCTGCAAGGTTGTCAGTTCAAACTCACCAGCAGCTCCTTGAAAACCCTATATGGAGTCGCTATGAGTTGGAACTGACTCAACGGCACTTCACAACAGTAAATATCCAAATGGCCCTTGGCAGAAAAAATGTTCCCCACCTCTGTTCTAAACAAAAGTTAGATGAGAAAAGTAGGGAAAAAGACTAATTTATGTAGTCTCTGGTAGCATAATAGTTACGAATCGGGCTCCTAACCTCAAGGTCAGCAGTTTGAAACTGCCAGCTGTTCCGTGGGAGAAAGATGAGACTTTCTGCTCCGTAAAGATTTACAGCCTCGGAAACCCTGTGCAGGGTCACTGTGAGTTAGAACCGACTCCACGGCACGTAACAACAACATGTAGTCTCTAGAGAGCCCTGGTGCAATGCCATAAGATAAGCACTGCATTGCTAACCACAAGGTCGGCAGGTCAAACCCACCAGCAGCTCCTTGGAAACCCTATACAGGGTCACTATGAGTCGGAAACAACTAGACAGCACTTAACAACAACATTGTCTCTAGTGGGACCAACTTTTTAAAAACTAATTACATTTTGTCTGCTTGTATTAGTTTCCTAAAGCTGCTTTAATAATGTATCACAAACTAGGAAGCTTAAAGCAACAAATTTATTCTCACAGTTTTAGAAGCTGGAAGTCTGAACTCAAGGTGTCAGCGGGGCCATGTACTCTCTGAAGACCCTAGAGGAAGATTCTCCCTTGCTTCTTTGTAGCTTCTGATGGTTTCTGGCATTCTTTGGTGTTCCTTAGCTTGCAGATGCATTATTCCATTCTCTGCCTCCATCTTCATCTGACTGTTTTCCTTCTGGGTCTGGGTCTAGGTCTGGGTCTGGGTCTGGGTCTGGGTCTGGGTCTGGGTCTGGGTCTGGGTCTGGGTCTGGGTCTGGGTCTGTCTATGTCTCTTCTCATTATAGAAGGACACCAGTCATTCTGGATTAGGGTCCATACTACCCTAACTGGTAACATATTCAAAGACCCTATTTCTAAATAAGGTCACATTCATAGGTTCCAGGGGTTAGGACTTCAACACATCTTTGGGTGGGCCGGGCGGGGCACACATCAACCATAACACTGTCTTTAATATTTTTTTCTAGCACCCTGAGAAAGAAGAACATGCGAGATGAACAGTGCTTTTAATTCTCATCCACAGAATTTTAGGGCATTTCAATTGCAATTTTTATTTGTTCTCTTTCTTCACACATAAAATAACCTGGTAGAGTGAGTGCCTGGAAGCATCTTGTAAGAAGACTTGAGCAGAACTGATGCTATCTGTCTTGTGCTGTATTTCCCTACAAGTCAGCTAATCCACTTCTCTAAAAGAATGAGCTCTGGTAGCATAGTGGTTACGAATTGGGCCGTTTGAAACTACCAGCTGTTACATGGGAGAAAGATGAGGCTTTCTGCTCCCTTAAAGATTTACAGCCTCAAAAACCCCGTACAGGGTCACTATGAGTCGGAACCAACTCCACGGCACATAACAACAACAAGAGAATACAGAAGTACTTTCCACTTTTAGACATAATGTGAGTTCCACAGGAGGGGTCAGGGCAAAATCTTCTCCAATAAAAGTCCTAAGTGCCCTTGGATTTCCTAACCTGGTCAAAGCCTAGAGAGTTGTTGATTTATAAATTTGGACTGAGAATGTTGTCACATCCTCAGTGTTCCTCTTCTTGTCCCCAGTTTTTCACAAGCATATGGTTGGCCAGAATCAGTAATATCTTTATTAACTTCTCTTAAATCAAGTTGTGGACAAGTGGGTAAATTCTAGGATGTAAGTGGGAGTACCACATGGCAGTTTCTGGAAATCAACCAAGTCAAATGTTGTACATCCTTTGCCCGCCCTGCCCCCCATCTTTGTGTGTGTGTGGGGTACTCCCTTTCACCATCTTGCTACCTAGACTGTAGGTATGATGGCTGGAGTTTCACCCCAGTACTGGACCATGAGGACATAGGGAAGCAGAGTTGAGAGCTGGAAATACTCTGGTTGCTTGAGCGTCTCATAAAGCAGATGCTTTAAGTGGTTGCCACTTTGCCTAAGAGTCATTTATGTGAAAGAAATTAACTCCCAGCCAGATGGATTGGCAAAGTGACAGCACCAATGGGCTTAAGTGTGGCAACAATTGTGAGGTTACCCCAGCACCAGGCAGTGTTTTGTTCTGTTATGCATAGGGTTGCTATGAGTTGGTACTGACTCTATGGCACCTAACAACATGAACAACCTCTTAGATAAACCACTGCTATTAGAAGTGGCTCTGCGTAGCTAAATGGTTTGCTATTGGTTCAGACTCACCCGGCAGTACTGTGAAAGATGGGCCTGGTAATCTGGTTCTGTTAATACTGCTACTGTTGAGTGGCATCAAGTTGGTTCCAACTCATAGGTGGATTTGAACTGCTGACCTTGCAGTTACCAGTCCAGTACGTATCCTATAGTGCTACACCAGGACTCCATTAAGACTACAGCAAAGAAAACTATCTAGTTCCACTCTGTAACATATGGGATCACCATGAGTCAGAATCAACTTAATGACAACCAGTGATGGCAACTACTGACAGCAACAAATAGGCTTTTAATTGCAGCTGAACCTAATCCTAACTAATGCAGGTAGATTCTAAGAATATGCTTTTTTGTTGTTGTTTTTTCCCAATGCCACAGGTAACTCTGATGTGCAGGCAGATTTAGGAATTACTACTGTAGTCTCATTAGGAGCTCTGGTAACATAGTAGTTACAAATCAGGCTGCTAGTTTCATGGTCAGCAGTTCTAAACTACCAGCTGTTCCATGGGAGAAAGATTAGACTTTCTGCTCCCATAAAGATTTATAGCCATGGAAGCCCTATACAGGGTCACTATGAGTCAGAAACAACTCCACAGCACATAACCACCCATCACCACCACTGTAGTCTCATTAAACAGAATTTCTTACTTTATTTTGTTTTTTAAAAATGTTTAACCAGTTCAATGTGGAAAAGCATGATTTAGGAATATTTTATCTTCCAACTTGGTGCTGAATTTCTCATAAAGTTTATGCTATGTTTATGATCATAGACACTCAAGCTGAACAAGGGTGGGAAGGTGAATGGGACTACATCACAAATACACACACACACACACACAGTCCGACAATGGCTATTCCCCGCAACCCCTGCAGAGAGATTAAACCCGAGTAGGGGCAACAGGAGATTAGAAAAAAAGGAAGACACAAGACACAAAAGAATTAAGTAAAATTTGGGACCTGGTGGGATACAGCACTCTGATGGAGATACTGTGATGCAGACCAAGTACAGCACGTTTATTTTATACACATATCAAAGGAGGTGCTAGGGGCAGGGAAAAGAATACAAGCAGTGAGCAGGACTTTATCAGAAGAATGTAATTTGTAGTTGCTAGGAAAACAGAGCTAGGATAGCTAGATGTTTGTGCAGACTTGAACTGAAGGTCATACAAGAAAAACCTTGCAAGTTCCCTGTCCCCTGAGGCAGCCTTGCAAGTTCCTCAGGGAGCAGCTTGACCTGGGAGCAGCCCAATTTTCTGGACCACAACTGTTGAGTTGCAATCCTTCAGTTAAACTACCCTTGAGTCTGAGATCTTCAGCTCAAATCACCCCCAACAGCTCATTAAGTTTATGCTATGTTTATGATCTTGGAGTGGATACATAGACACTCAAGCTGAACAAGGGTGGGAAGGTGAATGAGACTACACCGCAAATATATATAGGTTTGACAGGATATTTGTTGTTGCTAGTGCTAGCGAGTCGGTTTCGACACATAGCAGCCCTTTACACAACAGAATAAAAGACTGCCCAGTCCTGTACCAGTCTCTCCATCATCACATTTGAGCCCATTGCTGCTGACATTGTGTAAATCCATCTTGTTGAGGTCTTCCTCTTTTTTGCTGACCCTCCACTTTACCAAGCATAATGTCGTTCTCCAGGGACTGTTCCCTCCTGATAACATGTCTGAAGTATGAGAGACGAAGTCTCACCATCCTGGCTTCTAAGGAATATTCTGGTTGTACTTCTGGCAGTCCATGGTGACAGTGCATGGTACTTTCAATATTTTTCCCCAACACCATAACTCAATTCTTCCACAGTCTTCCTTATTCATGGTCCAACTTTCACATGCATATGAGGTTATTGAAAATACCATGACTTGGGTTAGGCTTTCCTTAGTTCTCAAACTGTTATCTTTGTTCTTGAGCACTTTAAGTTGGTCTTTTGCAGCAGATTTGGCTAATGCAATTTGTTGTTTGATTTCTGGACTGCAGCTTCCACGAGTGCTGATTATGGACCCAAGAAAAATGAAATATTGGACAACTTCAATATTTTCTCCATTTATTATGATGCTATTTACTGGTCAAGTTGTGAGGATTTTTGTTTTCTTTACTGCAGCCCATACTGAAGGTTATGGTCTTTGATCTTCATCGGTAAGTATTTTAAGTACTTTTTGCTTCCAGTAAGCAAGGTTGCATCATCTGCATATCATAGGTTGTTAATGAGTCTTTCTTCAATCATTTTGTTATATTTTTCTTCATATAATCTATTTTATAAGATTATTCACTCAACATACAGGATAGGTCTGCATTCATATCTGTGTGTGCTACAAATATATCCATGAATATAGTAGAGCATATAGGGAGCAAAGTTATGAAAACTTCTTAGCCATAACCAAACACCTTGAAGGAATGAGTCATTGGGCCTGAAAGTTCAGGGCCATAGTTTCAGGAGACACTCAGGTGATGTTGTTGTTATGTGCCGTCAAGTCGGTACCGAACCATAGTGACCTTATGCACAACAGAACGAAACACTGCCCAATCCTGGGCCAACTCACTACTGTTGCCACACTTGAGTTCATTGATGCTGCCACTTGGCCAATCCATCTCATTGGGGGTCTTCCTCTTTTACTCTGACCCTCCACTTTATCAAACATGATATTCTTCTCCAGCGACTGGTCCCTCCTGACAACATGTCTAAAGTATGAGAGATGAAGTTTGGCCATCTTGGCCTCTAAGGAGCACTCTGGCTGCACTTCTTCCAACACGGGTCTATTGGTTCTTTTGGCAGCCCATGGCACTTTCAATATTCTCCTCCAACACCATAACTCAAAAGCATCAATTCTCACAGTCTTCCTTATTCACTGTCCAGCTTTTGCATGCATATAAGGTTATTGAAAATACCATGACTTGGGTCAGGTGCACCTTAGTCCTCAAGCTGACATCTTTGCTCTTGAACACTTTAAAAAGGTCTTGTGCAGCAGATTTGCCTAATGCAATATGTCATTTTGATTTCACTAAGGTGATAGTAGTCCACAAACATAATGTTCTGCATCCTACTTTGGTGAGTAGTGACTGACGTCTTAAAAGCTTGTGAGCGGCCTCTAAAGTACAACTGTTAGTGGCTCCTTATCTGGAGCAAGGAAGAATATGGCAAATCAAAGATGTAAGGAAACAGACAAAAAAACTAATGGACCATGTGAACCTCAGATTCCATAATCCTGAGACCAGAAGAACTAGATGGTATCCTGCTACCATTGCTGACTATTCTGATAGGTATTACAATAGAGGTCCTAAATAGAATGTGAGAAAATATGGAACAAAAGTGAAAATCATAAAAAAAGACCAGACTTTCTGCTCCGATAGAGTCTGTTGGAATCCCTGAGACTATGACCCTTAGACACTGTTCAGGCCTGGAACTGAACTCAGACCCATAGCTCAACTTTTAGCCAAACAACAGGCCTATGATACCAGGGTAGTGTGCACTCCTTAGAGCAATTGACCATACCAGATTAAAAAAAAAACCCAGCCTTTGCCCAGGGATAAAGCTGGGAAGGCAGGAAGGGATAGGAAAGACGGATGAATGGAAACGCTAATCACAGGGAAGAAATGGGAAAAGTGCTGTTAGGGATTGCTATTGTGTCACAAATCAAAATGGGGATGAATTGTGGGAAACCGATTTGCTCTGTAAACACTCACTCAAACCACAATAAACTAAAAAAAATTATATATACATATATATTTGTTGTTGTTGTTAAGTGCCATTGAGTCAATTCCTACCCATAGTGACCCTGTATAGGGTTTCCATGGAGCAGCTGGTGAGCTTGAACCACTGACCTTACAGTTCAAACAACTTTGCAGTCTGACACATTAGCCCACAGTGCCACACCAGGAATATATATATATATATATATGCTGTGTTTTATATATAATTGTAGGTAGTTAACTTGACTGCTAACCAAAAGATTATCAGTGTGAATCCACCAATTGCTCCATGAGAAAAAGATGAGGCAATCTGCTATCCAAGATTTACAGCCTTGAAACTCTATGGGGTCATTCTTCTTGGTCCTATATATTGGGTCCCTATGAGTTGGAATCAACTCAATAGCAATGGGCTTCATTTGTGCATAGGGGTGGTAGTGGTGGGGAGGAGTATTAAGCGTGCGCCATCACCTTCTCCAAGCTTCTAAGAGCCAACTAGCAGTGTATTTGTAATAATCCTCCAGAGTCTTCTCTGTATCCTGGGGAGTATTTCTATATTTATAAACTCCCCCTGTCAGCTTATATCTACACTCCTTAATCCAGCACCCTCAGGGTCCACTCACATAAGGTTCAGGCTTCTGCCCAGCTTCATGGTTGGCTAGGCCATGAAGTTCCTGCAAAGTGTCATTCCTTTCCTTCCTCAGCAGCCTCAACACCTCCCTGCATAGGTTATTTTGTGACCTGACTCTAATTATAGTTCTGGAGGCCAGGAGGGGAACTAACAGTAGATCTGAGCCGGAAGGAGTCTCTGAATTGTCTTCACACAAGAGGGGAGCATAACCTTTAGCAGGAGGATTAGGCTACCTCTGCAGGTCCAAGGGTTCAGAGGAGTCTGAGCACTTGAGATGATCAAATTCATGGATTTTGTCTCCATTCTGCTCATTGGTTCCCCTTCTTCCCAATCAAAACTCTAATTTTAACATGGCAGACACGAAACGATTGAGAATTCAACCTTCTCTGGGGATCCATTTCCCTTATAATTTAAGTCCTCTATTTTTCTGCCATATGACTACAGGAGATGAGAGTTTCTTTATATGCTGCCAGAGGATCCCGTTACCATTCACAGTTCATCTTACATTGGTAATAAATCACCTTCATACATTTTATTGTGAGTTTCTTGTGCAGCAATAGCCCTCAGCAATAGCTATCAGACTCCATGTAATTATAACTGTCTATAAACCTCCAAAGACCTAGAGTTAGAAAAGCCAAAGGAAAGGACATAATCTGCATTTCTCAAGTTGAAAGAAAAAAAATCCAAGCCTTGAGTTGCTGTATTGATGTTTTCTCTGGGGAGAATACTGAATGATGCAGAGAATATGAAAAGAAGATGGAAGAAATACACAGAATCACCATGCCATAAAAAATTGGTTCAGATTCAACCATTTCACAGGTTGGGATGTGATCAAGAATCAATGGTGTTGAAGGAAGAAGTCCAACCAGAACTGGAGACATTGGTGAAAAACAAGGCTCTAGGAGTTGAAACATACCAATTGAAATGTTTCAATAAATTGATGCAGTGTTGGAAGCATTCATTTTTCTATGCCAAGAAATTTGGAAAACAGCTACTATATTTGTGTCCATTACAAAAACAGAATGCAGAAATTATCAAATAATGTCATTAATACCACACATAAGTAAAATTTTGCTGAAGATAATTTAAAAAATGATTGCAGCAGTACATCAACAGGGAGCTTCCAGAAATGCAAGCTGGATTCAGAAGAGAATGTGGAATGAGGGATATCATTGCTGATTTCAGATAGATCTTGATTAAAAAAAGAGAACACCTGAAAGATGTTTGCTTGTGTTTTGTTGACTTTGCAAAGGTATTCAGCAGCATGGACCATAACAAACTATGGATAGTAATGCGAAGAATGGGAATTCTAAAACATTTAATTGTGCTCATGTGCAAACTGTACATAGCTGAGAAGGCAGTAGTTTGAATAGAACAAGGGGATATTATGTAACTTTAAATCAGGGAAGGTTTGTATCAAGGTTATATCTTTCATCATACTGTTTCAATCTGTAAATTGAACAAATAGTCTGAGAATCTGGGCTATATGAGAAGAATGTGGCATCAGGATTAAAGGAAGATTCATTAACAATATGTAGATGATGCAACCTATATTCTGAAATTGAAGACTTGAAACGCTTACTGATGAAGAGTCAAGACTACATACAACCTTTAATGTGGATTATACCTTAGCATAAAGGAAACAAAAATCCTCACAACCAGAACAATAAACAACATCATGATAAATGAAGAAAAGATTGAAGTTGCCAAGGATTTGATTTTACTTGGATCCACAATCAACAACAATTGAAGCAGCAGTCAAGAAATCAAACAACTTATTTCATTGGGAAACTTTACTTTAAAAGACCTCTTTTAAAGTGTTAAAAAGCAAAGGTGTCACTTTGAGGACTAAGGTGGACCTGACCCAAACCATGGCATTTTCTATGGCCTCATATGCATGTAAAAGCTGGACAGTGGATAAGGAAAACTAGAGAAGAATTGATTTTGAATTATGGTGTTGGTGAAGAATATTAAATATACTGTGGACTGTCAGAACAACGAACCAATCTGTCTTGGAAGAAGCACAACCTGAAAGCTCCTTAGAATCAAGGACGGAAAAACCATCTCATTTATTTTGGACATGTTAACAGGATATCATGTTTGGTAAAGTAGAGGGTCAAAGAAAAAGTGGAAGACCTTCAATGAGATGAATTTACACAGTGGCTCAAACACAGGAATGATTGTGAGGATGGTGGAGGACTGGCTAGTGTTTTGTTCTATTGTGTTGGAACAACCACCACAACATAAATCTCTCAGATGCCTGAGAAACCTTCTACTAATATCCCAATTCCACCCTTTCCTTTGCCGAAAATGTTAGCAGCTCCATCTTATTAGTTGCACAATTGCAACATACCAGGAACTATCAATACTCCACCTACCACCCAGAAGAAGGTCCTTCTTGCCAGCTTGATGATGCAGATTCAAAATCTTATTTTAGAGTTTGCTTCCTACGACCACTTCTGTTACAAGCTGTCATAGAGCAGGTTCCCCAAGAAACAGACTCTGAGGTAAAGATTTTCATGCAGAAGACCTACTGATGAGTGTTTTTGAGAATGACACCTTTAGGGGAGTAAAGAAAGCACAATTTAAAAAAGGGAAAAACTGAACTATGATATAGATTCAATAGAGGCTTCCATTTACTCAGGGAGAGTTCTGAGGCTCAAATGGCTCTTTGGAGATGTCTTGAGTTAAGACAAAGGGGCTGAGACTTTGTACTCTTACTTGATTTACCTTTGGATATGGACTGCTACAGGGAGAAAGGAATGGCCTTGGGCTAGGCATCTGCCTTTAGACAAGGGCAATTTCCTTGAAGGAATTCAAGTTCTTAACAGCCTCCAGCAGACAACACTACCAGAAGCTGGGGGAATAAGTATTGGACTGAACAAGGTAAAGGCTGTATCTGTAGAGTGCGCAACAACATCCAGTACAAAGTTTCTATTTGTAGACCTTCTGTTTTTCTCATACCTTTATCTCTGTTTGGGCCACTAGCCACAAGAAGCCTAAGACTCAATCATCCCTTATAACCTGTCATCTCTTCTCTGTATGACCCTGGACATCATCTACTCTAAGATGCTTTGTCTTCCTCAACTCACCAAATCTTTCCCTCATGTCCTCTAGAATTCATGTTTTGCACCAGGATAATCATCTCCAGACTCTGACTGTTCTCTGATCCTTCATTTTCTTGGCCTAAATTCTTAGGGTAGTTAAGAAAGTCTCTCTCTGTAAAACTGGCATGGAGGTGGTGTCTGACCTCTGATTTCACAAGGGGAAGGAGAATCAACAGTCCAAGACTGATTCCTATGAGGCAAAGGTCAGACAAGTCTGCACCCTTCAACATTTTTTTTTTTTTTAATCAATCTGATTCTAACTTTACCTCCCATGGCATTCTCTACTGTTCTGCTGGGTTAAGTAATTCATTGCAATGACAGAGCTCACAAAAAATATTCACAGTTATGGGGTTTACTGTAAGTTGTTGTTAAGTGCCGTAGAGTCGGTTCCGATTCATAGTGACACTGTATAGGGTTTCTGGGAGCACCTGGTGAGCTTAAACTGCCGACCTTACAGTTCAAACTGACCTTGCAGTCCAGCACACTAACCTACAGCACCACACCATTTACTATAAGTAACTGGTTACAAGTCAGGATCAGGAACACTCAAGATACAGCCTTTTGGTTGAGACATCCACTTCTCAGCCATACTCACAGGTATACTCAGGCCATGGATTATTGGTCTCTGTTTGGGCACGTGTAGCTCTGCCAATTGAGTGTCCACTATTCCAGGAAGCCTTTACCCAAAGGCATTTCTTGCTCTGTTGGCTGGGAAGTCCACTACTCTGTCTGAAGCCAGTCTCTTGATTCTGTTGACACTGTATGTCTGCTAAATCTCTGTCACCCTCTATCACATCTCTAGTGTCCTAGTTTTCTGTCTTCTGGATCAAGGAGGTTTAGCACAAGGGTTTGGGGGCCCAATGGACATGCTCTGCTGCTGGTTCTTCTTTCTCGATAGTAGTGAGATTCTCCCTTTCTGATTCCGAGATGGCTCATTTTTAGCTAGGAGGGATGGCAAAACTGACCAATCCTCATGTTAGGATACATCTCGTTTGTACAGTCCCTGGAAGAGTGAGTTACGTGTTGGGCTGCTAACCACATGGTCAGAGATTCAAACCCCAAAGCCACTCTGGGAGAGAAAAATAAGACTGTCTGCTCCTGTAAAGATTTACAGTCTCAGAAACCCTATGGTGTAGTTGTACAACTTGTTTAACTGCAAGTTGCGGAAAGCCTCATCTCTCTCACATGGAGGGCCTGGAGGACTTGAGCTGCTGACCGCGGGGTTTGCAGCCAGATTTTTAACCACTACACTACCAGGCCTTCCACTTTGCAGATGGCGGATCGGGTAGACGTGTAGTGAGGAGCTCGGTCAACAACACCACGGAATACCGGGTCAAAAGGATTCATGAGTTGGTGTTGGAACTCTGTAACAAATATAAAGGTATTTTTGGAGGTTCGAAGGGTTTATAGCTGGGAAATTTGCAGGAGAATCCAGAAATCCATTATTTTCTGGATCAAGACACTCAGCTGTTACAGGAGCCACCATCTTGAGAGAGCTTATCTTGATTGTACCAGGATTGATAGGATTAGGAGAGAACATCTTGATTGTATCTTGATTATATCAGGATTGTATCAAGATTGACATCGAAATTTAAAGAGACA
>NW_006408653.1:2701886-2706848 GCF_000296735.1 Chrysochloris asiatica
GAACCCCAAACAGAATAGATCTCCCAAAAATTACCAAGAAATATCAAAATCAAACTCAAGGAAAAAGTCCTGAGAGCAACTTGAGAAAAATGAAAAGTTACCTACAAAGGACAACCAATAAGATGAACCAATAAGATTAAGCTCTGATTTCTCAGCAGAAAACATGCAGGCAATAAGGCAATGGGTAGAAATATATAAAACTCTGAAAGAAAAATATTGCCAGTTAAGAAGCATATACCCAGCAAAACTGCCCCTCAAATTTGACAGTGAAATTAGAACATTTTCAGATAAATAGACATTAAGGAATTTGTAATAACCCGGCCAGCTTTACAACGAAGGACAAAACAACTAGAAAGAAACTCAACAAAGACACAGAAAAACTAAAAACACATCAACCAACTTGACCTTAGAAACTAATACAGAGCGCTCAACCCAGCAACAGCACAATACACATTCTTTTCCAGTGCACATGGAACAATCTCCAGAATAGACCATATGTTAGGTCAGAAAGCAAGCTTCAATAAATTTAAAACATTAAAATATTACAAAACAAGTTTTCAGATCACAATGCTATAAAATTAGATATCAGCAATAGGAAGATCAAGGAAAAAGTATCAAACACATTAAAAATAACACCCTGCTTAAAAGCTACTGGGCAATAGAACAAATTAAAGATGAAATAAAAAATTCCTTTTATCAAATAGAAATGAAAACAGCATATCCAAATTTGGGGACACAGAAAAAGCTGTGCTTAGAGGGCAATTTATAGCAATAAACACACACATCCAAAAAGAAGAAAGAATCAAAATCAACACATTAAAGTAACTTCTCCAACAATTAGAAGAACAGCAAAGTAAGCCTATAGCCCCCCAAAGAGAAGAAATAATAAAGATTAGAGCAGAAATAAATGAATTTGACAAAAGAAAAACAATAGAAAGAATCAACAAGACAAGAAGTTGATTCTTTGAAAGAATTAATAAAATTGCCAAACAACTGACAATTCCAACGTAAGAAAAGAAGATGCAAATACACATAAGGAATTGTATGGGTGATATCACAACAGAACCAATGGAAATTAAAAAGATAATAACAGAATACTATGAAGAATTGTACTCCAAGAAATCTGAAAATTTAGAAGAAATGGATAAATGTTTAGAAAAACATGACCTACTTAAACTAACACAGAATGAAGTAGAAAACATGGAAAAAAAACTATAAAAAAAGAAGAAATTGATCAAGTCATTAAAAAACTCCTAACCAAAAAAAGTTACTGGCAAATTCTACCAAACATTTAGAGAAGTGACACCATTCTATTCAAACTATGACAAGACACTGGATAGGATGGAAAACACCTGAATACATTTTATGAAACAAGCATAAACTTCATACCAAAATCAGGCAAAGACATCAATAAAAAAGATAAGTATTGACCAATATCCTTCAGGAACATAGATGCAAAAATTCTCAACAAAATCTTAATCAATGGAGTTCAACAACATATCAAAAAATATAATACATCATGACCCAGTGGGATTCACTTCAGGTATGCAAGGAGGGTTCAATATTAGAAAAACAATCAGCATAATCCACCACATAAATAAAACAAAGGTAAAGAAACACATGATCATAGCAACTGATGCAGAAAAGGCATTCAACAAAATCCAACATTCATTCCTGATAAAAGCACTCAACAAGATAGGAATTAAAGGAAATTCCTCAACATAATAATGAGAGCATATATAGAAATCCAACATCCAAAATTACTTTCAATGGAAAGAAACTGAAAACATTAGCTTTTGAATAGGAACCAGACAAGGATGCCCCTTATCACCACTCCTATTCAGCATTGTGTTGGAAGTCTTAGAGCTATAAGGCAAGAAAGGGAAAATAAAGGCATCTAAATTGGCAAAGAAGAAATAAAATTCTCCCTATTTTTAGATGATACGATCCTATACATTGAAAACACCAGAGTCAGCAAGAGATTTATTGGAACACATTGAAAGCTTCAGCAACGTGGCAGGGTACAGATCAATATACAAATATCAGCTGGAGTCCTCTGCACCAATAAGACAGCTCTGAAAAGGAAATCAAGGAAACTATTTATAATAGCCAACCAAAAGATGAAATACTTGGGAATAAATATAACCAGAGAAGTAATGATCTATAAGCTATAAGAAAACTATAAAACACTATTAAAAGAAACCAAAAGAGACTTACAAAAATGGAAGAATATATCATGCTCATGGATAGGAATACAACATTGTGAAAATGTCAACATTACCCAAAACAATCTATAGATATAATGCAATCCCAATATAGATTCCAATATCATTCTTTAAAGAAATGGAAAAACAGATCACCTACTTAATATGGAAAGAAAAGGGACCTCAGAAAAGCAAAACTTCACTTAAGAAGAACAAAGTTGGAAGCCTATTGCTCCCTGATCTCAAAATCTACTACACTGTCCAGTGGCCAAAACAGCCTGGTACAATGGAAGACACACAGATTAATGGAACTGAATTGAGACCCCAGAAGTAAATTCACCCACATACAGTCAGCTGATTTTTGACAAAGGGCCAAAACACATTAAATGGGGAAGAAATAGTCTCTTCAACAAATGGTGCTGGCAAAACTGGAAATCCATTTGCAAAAGAATGAAACAATACTCATATCTCACACCATATACAAAAACAAACAACATGGATTAGGGACCTAAGTGTAAAGCTAGAACTATAAAGACCATCAATGGAAAAACAGGCACAAACTTAGGGATTCTAATACAAGGCATAAATACACTGCTAAACATAACTAAAAATACACAAACAGTAGAAGACAAAATAGATGACTAAGGTTTCCTAAATATAGCTACTTTCGTGCATCGAATTATTTTTCCAAAAGAATAAAAAGAGAGTCTAGAGACTGGACATTGTATTTGCAATGACTTAACAAACAAGGGCCGAATCTCTAAAATTCATAGAAAGCTACAACACCTGCACAAGAAAAAGACAAACAACCCAATTAAAAAATGGACAGAGGACATGAACAGACACTTAACCCAAGAAGACATTCAGGTGGCCAACAAACATGAAGAAATGTTTGTGATCATTAACGATTGTTGTTGTTGTGTTGTTGTGAAGTGCCGTCGAGTCGATTCCGACCCATAGCAACCCTTATAGGGTTTCCGAGGAGCAGCTGGTGAGCTTGAACTGCCGATCTTGCATTAACGATTAGAGAGATGCAAATCAAAACAACACTGAAATATCATCTCACCCCAGCATTAATAGCAAAGTTAAAAAAAATGGAAAACAACAAATGCTGGAAAGAGTGAGGAGAGACTGGAACCTTCCTATATTGTTGGTGGGACAGTAAAATGGGGCAACCACTGTGAAAAACTGTCACTTTCTCAAAAAGTTGAACTAGAAATACCATATGGCCCAGCAATTCCTCTACTTGGTATATATTCACAAAAAATAATAGTCAGGACATGAGTAGACATATGCACACCAATGTACATTGCAGCACTATTTACAATAGCAAAAAGATGGAGATAGCCTAAATGCTCACCAGTGGAAGAATAGGTAAACACACTTAGATATTTGTACACAATGGAATACCATGCAATGTTGATGAATAATGATGGATCTGTGAAACACCTCATAACATAGGTGAATCTACAGGACATTATGCTGAGTGAAATTAGCCAGCCAGAAAAGGGCAAATATTGCATGAGACCCCCTATCGTAAAAACTCAAGAAAAGGTTTTCATGCTAAAAGAAACATTCTTTGATGGTTTCCAGGGGTGGGAGGGAAAGGAGAGCAATTACTGGCTAGAGGGTAGACATATGCCAACACAGGTGACAGAGAGAGAGCAATATTCAAGAAGAAAGAGGTTGGAAGGAGAATGATAAAGACAGGTGAAGCCACAGGGAGGTATGCAAGGGTTAAAGGGGATAGAGGTAAATAGTGTCATATACCCAACCCTGGAACAAGAGTGTCCTGCACGTAGATACATGGACAGATAAACAGATTGAACAGGGATGGGAAGGAGAGTGGGAGTACATCCACATATATATGAGGGTTTGAAAGAGGATATCTGTACATGAGTATTTACCCTTGCTGCAAACACATCTATGAATGTGATAGAGCATTGCTGTTGTTGTTAGGTGCCATCAAGTTGGTATCAACTCATAGCGACCTTATACACAGCAGAATAAAACACTGCCCGATCCTGGGCCAACCTCACTACTGTTGCCACGCTTGAGTCCATCGTGCTGCCACTTGGTCAATCCATCTCATGGGGGGTCTTCCTCTTTTTCTCTGACCCTCAGGGGCAAAATGATGAAAACATCTTAAATATTCTAAAACATCATTAACCAATGAGTTTCTGAGCCTGGGGCCTCAGGACCATATACTCTCATGGAACACCATGATCAATTGGCATAACATAATCCACAGAAACAATGTTGTACATCTTACTTTGTTGAGTAGTGTCTGGGGTCTTAAAAAACTAATGAGTGGCCATCTCAGGTACAATTATCAGTCTCTCCTTATGCAGAAGAAAGAAGAGTGATAAAAATTGAAGATGATAGAGTGAACTAGGCCAATGAAGCAGGTGAACATCAGTCACCATGACCATGACTCTGAGAATAGAACTAGATGTTGCCCAGCTACCACTACCAACTGCTCTGAAAGGAATCACAATAGAAGTTTTCAGATAAGTGGCAGAAAATGGGAACAAAACTCAAAATTGTAAGAAAAGACAGGACTAACTGGTTAGAAAGAGACTGGAGAACCGGAGACTATGACCTTCGAGGACCCTTCCGATCTGGAAGGGAACTCACCCTTGTAGGCCAATTTTCAGCCAAGCAGCAGATAGGTATATATGGGGGACAACAACACTAGTAAGGTATACTCACAGTTGAATGGTCAATCATTCAATATCAAAAGGACAGCATTTACCTA
>NW_006408653.1:2707062-2711304 GCF_000296735.1 Chrysochloris asiatica
TTTTCATTCTATTTTTCTATGAACTTTTTGAAGTTTCCTCTTATAGTCCATAGTTTTTGAAGCCCTCAGTATTGTAGTTTTAAATCATTCCCTATCACACGCAAGTTATCTCAGACTCTTTTTTGAAACAGATGAAGTATAATTAGGAAAAAACGATAGACCCTCAGAAACAGATGATAATAAAATGCAATACGTGCCACATGCCAAATGAATTATATAGAATATTAGTTCTGGCGATGGTCATTAACCAACTCTACCTACTACGTTCCCTCAGACCATTTACTCTCCAACTCTTGTAGATGACTATTTCACACTGCCAGTTCTTCCACATTTCCTCACCTCCTTCTCCATCCTTCTTCATCCTCCTTCTCAGCTGATGCACTTGCTTCCTTCACTGGGAAAATAGAAACAATCAGAATTCCCACAAACACCCACCAACACATCTATCCACCTCCCTTCATCTGTGCACATATATTCTGCCTTTCTTATTTCTATGCAGGAGCTATCTTTATACCTACTGAAATCCAACTCCTTCACTGCACACTAGATACCCTCCCCTTTCACCTACTCAAATACTCTGTTCCAACAATTCTCTTCCTTCTGCTTCATTAACTTTCCTCTCTGTTTGACTTCTTTCCAATCAGCATACAAACAAGCTGTAATCTCTCCTAATTTAAGAAAAAGCTTTGAAGAATCTTGAAAGTCTTACACTTAGTGAAATAAGTTAATCACAAAAGGACAAATAGTGTATGATCTCACTTATATGAAATCACAAGAACAGGCGATTGTGTAAAGTTCAAAGTGTATCGGTGGTTACTACAGGTGGGAAAGTGGAGTGAGAAAGGCAAATGGCCAAAATAGTGATAAAGGTATGTTTAGCACTGCAAGGTTGGCAGTTCAAACCCACCAGCTGCTCCTTGGAAACCCTATACAGGGTTGCTATGATTCAGAACCAACTCAACAGCACTTAACAATAGGATCAATGTAAACAATAACAGTGCTTGTTTACGGTGATGGGAAATTGGACGATGTTTATACATGATGGTTGTACAACATGATTAAAGGAATTAAATCACTAAATTGTACACCTGAAAAATGATGGGATAGGCAAATGTGTTATATACATTTTTACAAAAATGACAAAGTAGTTTTTTTAAAAAATCCCTATGTTAAAACATCTTGATCCCATTTCTCCTTCCAGCTACAAATACTTCTCTTTCCTTCATAGCAAAACTTCAACTTCAATAGTGATTATTCTTACTGTTTTCCATTAGTTTCCTCCAGTCTCTCTTGGACCTATTCCAGTCAGGCTTTTATCCTCACCACTCCACCAGTTCTGCTGTTGTCAAGGTCCTTGTCACCCTTCTTTTTGTTTTTTTTTTTCTTGCTGAATGCCATGGTCAATTCTTGGTTCTCACCTTACTTACTTATGTATCATTTCCTCTGCCTTTGCTTTCCCTGTGTCCAGGACACCACCACTTTCTTGGTCTTCCTTTACCTCAGTAGCCTCGTCTTTAGTTTCTGTTGCTGGTTCTTAATCTCTTCCACCTCTAAATGTTGGAGCCCTCTGGGGCCTAGTCATTGTATTTCTTTTCTCTATCTACATCAACTCTCCTGATTTCACTTAGTTTCATGGCTTTAAACATGATCTACACATTGAAGATGAGTCCTGATAGTGTACGAGGTTACGCATTGGGCTGTTAACTGTAAGGTCAACAGTTTGAATCCATCACAGCTCTTCAGGAGAAAGATGAGGCTTTCTGCTCTCGACAAGATTTACAGTCTCAGAAACCCAACTCTATAGCACCCAGACGCAGCACCCATTGAAAACTCCTCGATTCAATCTGGAGGGCTCTCCTGAACTTTGAACATGTTTTTCTGACTGTCTACAGGACATTAACAATTGGATGTCTAATAACTATCTAAAACGTAACATGTTCCAAACAGCTCCTGCTCTCCACCCTTCTTCCAGCTCTTTTAAAAGAAAAACAAGCTTCTCTGGCACATTTTCTCATTCTCGGTAAATAGCAGCTTTATCTTATTATTTACTTAGGACAAAACTTGTAGTTATCCTTGACTCTTCTCTTTATCTCACTCTCCATGTTAAATCCATTAGCAAATCTTGATGGCTGTACCTTAAAATATATTCAAAAGAATACCACCTGGAGCTAAGCTGTCATTGTTTCTCACCTGAAACAACAGTACCCTAACTAGACCCCTGTTCCAGCCCTTGTTTTATTATTGTCTTATCAGCAAAGCCACCAACATAACTCATCTACTCAAAATCCTCCCATCTCATTTAAAGTAAAAGTAAGAATCTTTACAATGCTGTAAGACCCTATGTGATCTTGTTCTATTACTTTTCTGACTTATCTTCTATTTCTTTCTGCTTGATTCATTCCACTCCAATCACATTGGGTATTATCTTGATATTCTCTGAACAAGCCAAACAGATTCTTACCCCAGGATCTTTGCATTTCCTATTCTATCTACCTGAAACTCATTTCGTTCAGGTATCTTCATATCTGTTCCTTCACTGCCTTCCTGCTGCTTCAGAGTCATATATAATAGCAACAATCCTTTGGCTCTGGTAGCGTAGTGGTTACGAATCGGGCTGCGAACCAAAAGGTCAGCAGTTCAAAACTACCAGCTGTTCCATGGGAGAAAGATGAAGCTTTCTGCTCCCATAAAGATTTACAGCCTCGGAAACCCTGTACAGGATCGCTATGAGTTGGAACCGACTCCATGGCACATAACAACAACAACAACAACAACATCTCCTTTACTCTGCATTTTCTCTGTAGTACAATTACCATCTGGTATGTGGTGCTGTGGGTTAATGCGTCAAACTGCAAAGTTGTGTGAACTGCAAGGTCGGTGGTTCAAGTTCACCAGCTGCTCCTTGGAAACCCTATACAGAGTTGCTATGGGTCAGAATTGACTCGGTGGCACTTAACAAGAACAATATATTTGTTCATTGTTTTTTCCTATGTACCTCTCCCCACAATAGAATATAAGCTCCTTGAAGGGAGCTTGTTGTTGTATCTGTAACCTAGACCAGTGTTTTACATATAGGAGACACTCGATATATTTGTTCAATAAATGAAAATATTACTTTGCTTCTTGTCTGAGACTAGTCATTCAAAAATATTGTACCTTGTGTTCTGCATGTTGGGGATTAGTTTAGGCCATTTTAGGAACACTGATTGTTGTTGTTAAGTGCCATCAAGTCGGTTATGACCCATAGCAACCCTGTACAGCTGGTGATCTTGAACCACCAACCTTGCAGTTCAAACAACTTTGTAGTCTGACGCATTAGCCAACAGCGCCATACCAGGACTCCCTAGGAACACTGATAGAAGCCATGAAAAGACTGTGCATCCATTGTCTGTAAAATCTATCTGGCTGAACATAATAAGATGGTATGAAAATTGAATTTGCATTAGTAACCTAATATTTTGCTCTGTCTAATGATCTCTAACAATAGAGGATCAATAAAACATTTTCCTGATTTGTGACTTATATTAAAAATATTTTAAAAGAACTAAAAATTAAATTGCATTTTATTGTACCTTTACAAATTCCTCTTTCTTTAAGACAATAAATTTATAGAAAAGGAAATACAAAACTCAAAATATCTGTTATTAGGTATGAAAATTGGGAAGCTGGACTATTGCAGAAAATCTAAGTCTTTCAATATCACTAGTTTTTTTTTCATTCTTGTTACAAAATTTATTTTTATAAACTGCAGAACATACACTAATTCAGAGGCTAGTGAAAGAAAGTCCTGGTGATTTGTTTCTTTAAAGATCACAGCCAAGAAAACCCTATGGAGCAGTTCTACTCTGCAATACATGTTGTTACCATGAGTCAGAATCAACGAGTTTCGGGTTTATGTTGGATTCAGAGTAAAAGGGAATAAATTCCATGAGGAACAATTTCAGTAAATCACTTCCAAGAACTGAGTAAATCCAGTTTGAGGATTTTTTTTTTTTTTTCTGCACTTGCCACCAGATTGCAATAGTACATCAACAGGGAACCACTAAAAATTCAAGCCAGATTCAGAGAAGGATGCGGAACTAGGGATGAAATCAGAAGAATTTTGGCTGAAAGCAGAGAATACCAGAAAGATGTTTATCTGTGCTTTAATGACTATGCAAAGGCTTTTGATTGTGTGGCTCATGAATGGGTGTTCCAGAACACTTAATTGTGCTCATGAGGAACCTGTATATAGACCAAGAG
>NW_006408653.1:2711809-2734537 GCF_000296735.1 Chrysochloris asiatica
TGCAATTCTATCTGGGACCTTCTAATGTGATCTTTTTCAGAGAAGTTGGTAGTGGTAACCAGGCACAATCTAGTTCTTCTGGCCTCAGAGTCATGGAGATTGATGCTCACACGTTCCATTAGTTCATTCGACTAATTGATTCCAAGCCTCTTCATTATTCATCACTCAGCTTTCTTCAGCACATGGAGAAACCAATAGCTACACCTTAGATGGCTATTCATGAGTTTTTATGATCCTAGACACTACTCACCAAAGTAGGATATAGAATATTGTCTTTGTGAACTATGTTATGCCAATTGACCATGGTGTCTCCTGAGACTATTGTCCTGAACTACCATGCTCAGCAACTCATTGTTTAAGATGTTTGATAATATCAAAAAGTTTTCATCATTTTGCCCACTGTATGCTCCACCATCATCCCTGGTAATCATCAAAGAATGTTTCTTGTAGCATGAAAACCTTTTCTTGAGTTTTTATAAGACTGATCTCATAAAGCATTTGTCCTTTTGCAATTGACTAACTTCACTCAGCATGATGTCCTCCAGGTTTATCCATGTTAAGTGTTTTGTAGATATGTCGTTATTCAATATTGCACAGTACTCCATTGTGTGTGTACCGAAGTTTGTTTATCCATTCTTCCACTGATGGATGCTTAGGCTGTCTTCATCATTTTGCTATCATGAATAGTGCTGTGATGAACATCAGTGTGCATATATCTACTGGTGTCATCGCTCTTATTTCTTGTGTATATATACCAAGTAGAAAGATTGCTGGGTTATACAGTATATCTATTTCCAACTTTCTGAGGACACACCATACCATTTTCTACAGTGGTTGAACCATTTTACAATCCCACCAGCAATATAAAAGGGTCCCAGTTTCTCCACACCCTTGTCAACATTTGTCATTTTCTGGGTTTTTTTTTAACTTTGCTATTAATACTGGGGTGAGATGACATCACATTGTTATTTTGATGTGCATCTCCCACAGCGTAATGTGCTGGACTGAAATGTCAGTTTGAACTGCAAGGTCAGTAGTTCAAGCTCACCAGTTGCTCCTTGAAAACCCTATCCAGGGCTCTTATGAGTCGGAACCTACTCAACGGCACATGCCATCAACAACAACAATGGGCAATGATCGTGAACACTTCTTCATGTATTTGTTGGCAGCCAGGAGGTCTTCCTTGGTGAACTCTCTCTTCATGTGCTGTGCTTATGTGCTGTGCCCATTTTTTAATTGAGTTGTCTTTTTCTTGTAGAAGTGTTGTAGTTTTCTATAAATTTTAGAGATCAGTCCCTTGGAAAAGATCTTTTTAAAGTGTTCAAAAGCAAAGATTTCATTTTAAGGACTAAGGTACACCTGACGGAAGCCATGGTGTTTTCAATAACCTCATATGCATGTGAAAGTTGAACAATGAATAAGAAAAACCATTGAAAAGTTTATGCATTTAAATTATAGATTTTGAGAAGAATATCAAAAGTACCATGGATTACAAGAACAAACAAGTCTGTGTTGGAAGAAGTACAGCCAGAATGTTCGTTAGAAGCCAGTATGGAAAGACTTTGGCTCTCATGCTCTGGACATGTGATCAGGAGGGATCAGTCACTAAAGAAGAACATCATATTTGGTAAAACGGAGGGTCAGTGATAAAGAAGAAGACCCTGTATCAAGACAGATTGTTACAGTGGCAGCTGCAGTGGGCTCAAGCTTAACAATTGTGAGGATAGTGCAGTACTGGGCAGTGTTTTGTTTTGTTGTGTTATGAGTCGGCACATATTCGATGGCACCTAACAATATGGTACTGCTGAGAAATTCTTAAAAATTCCTCTTTGGTGGTCTACTTCCAATTAAGGAAGTAGAAGATAATTCACATGTTTAATGGTGGTTCTCTAATAGCATTTGTTTTTGTAACGTTAGACAAAAAATTCTATGGGCTCCTGGAGCTTGTGTGTGGATATGTCAAAAGTCAGTTTTATAAATAATAGGCAATATGACTAGGTAGAATTTGGAGATAAAATTTCAGCCATAACAATATTTGAAACTGTAAGTTTCCAGTGATCATCATGTTCTTGGCTTCTAATAACCTTTCCCAGAATTAAAATTATGTAAGAGGCACATAATTTTCTTTTAGATCTGTTCAAGTTATAAGAGTGAGTATTAGTGTACTTTTTCAATTTAAAAAACCTATTGCTTATTTTACTTGGTTCATGAAAGCCAGTTTTATTAATTCTTTAAAATATTTGTAAGAATTTAAAAAAATAACATTTGAACAATTGAACTTATGTTCCTTTCTACATATATTTGTCTGCTAACAAATAATAAAAAAAGCTTCAGAGTATGATACACACTGTTTATCAGTGTAATAGAATGAATCATTCATAAGATATATTAGTTCTTCTTTGTGGCAATTAGTACACTTGACCATTTCCTAAAAGCCACTAATTTCAATGGAAAACTCAATGGATGAATATAGTCAGATTCTAGAATTTACTATGGATAGATTTGTGGCTTTCATTGAAACCTGAGGGTGAAAAATCTGTTTTATTTTATCCTATGTAGAAATGGATTTTTGTAAAATACCCATTATGTGCTCTTTTCTAGACGAAATACTGGCTTCTTAACCTTTTACCCGTTGATTATATTTTCCACCATTTAATCATTGTTTCTTTCTCCTAGTGTTACCAGGATGGAGATGAGAAAAGGGAAGGCACATTTACATATCATTTGCCTAATCATCTACATCGATTTGCATACGTTAATAAATCTATCTGAGAGAATGAAAGGCAGATCCAGCAAGAGACAAGTAGGAACTGGGCCCCTGGGGTGAGGGTTGGGAGTTAGTAAAGACCTTTGAGGGGCCTCCCATCAAGGTAAGGGGAATCTGGGATGACAGCATCCAGGAAGTTCTGAGAGCCCAAAGAGCAGACCTCTGGACTTGAGGGCCTTGGGGGCTGCCAATAGCCTGAGGCTTTCCGCTCCTGTGAAGATGGAAACCCTACACAGGGTGGCTATGAGTTGGAACAAGTTCTACATCACTTGACAGCAACAATAGGATACAGACATGAGGATGTCACTGGAAAGATTAAAGAGGAAAGAAAAACAAGCAGAAAGAGCAAGACTCAATGAACTTCTTTCTCTTCCTCTCTGCCAGCTGATGTTCCAATTTCCCAGTGCTCAGCCTGCAGGGGGCCGAGCTGGGTTATGTGGATCAGCAGCAGCTCTGCTGGCTGCTGGTAGGGGCACAGGCCCAGCACACAGACCTCTTTCTTCTTCCTTGGAGGGAGTGGGAAGCTGCTATCAGTGGAGCCTTGTGTCTCAACCTATCCATTCCTCCGTTATCAGAGACAAGGCTCTGTGTAGCAACCCATTTCTAGGCATGGCCCTCTTTTAACTCTTAGATACGAGGTACAAACCCACCAGCAACTCCACAAGAGAAAGGTGAGGCAGTCTGATTCCATAAATGTTTATAGCCTTGGGAACCCTAGTGAGCAGCACTGCTTTGTCATATAGGGTTGCTATAAGTTGGAATCAACTCCTTGGCTGTGGGCTTAGGCTTTTGGTTTTGAACTCTTGAGAATTTAGGTGACTTTGCAATGTCTTAAGTAGGAGGAGGAGCCTTGGAGAGGGGTGTTCCAAAGTCTTTTTAAGGACTGAATAGACAAAACAAAACCAACTGTCGTGGAGTTGTTTCTGACTCACAGAACGCTATAGGGCAGAGTAGACCTTCCCCATAGGATTTTGGAGGCTATAAATCTTTACAGAAGCAGACTGCCTCATCTTTCTTCCAAGTAGTACATAGTGGGTTTGAGCACTCGACATTTCAGTTAGGAGCCCAATGCTTAACCCACAGCACCACCATGGTTTCTTCTCCTTAAAGACCAAACCAAAAACCAAACCCTCTGCCATGGAGTGGGTTCTGACTCACAGTGACCCTGTAGGACGAAACAGAATTCCTCCCTAGGGTATCAGAGATTGCAAATCTTTTCAGAAGCAGACAACTACAGCTTTCTCCCTCAGAGCATTTAGTGGGTTTGAACTGCTGACCTTTTGTTTAGCAGTTCATCGTCTAATCCACAGTGCCACCAGAGTTGCTTTTTCCTTAAAGAGGACCCTGACAATGGTACACATTTGAGGTTCACTGTGGATCCTCCCCCTTTCTCTTATACTACACTTTAACACAAAAGGGAGTACAGTATTTGAGTATCCCACTCTCTTGATTTAGGAGGAATAACAATGTGGGTAAACTGTTGAAACAGTATTCAAAGCCAGTTCCCAGAGAAAGGGTTTATGTAGCACCCCTTCCAAGAAGTGAAAATGAGAGCTCTAAGTATTCAGGGCTGGGTAGTGGGGACTCCAGAGTGCAGTGGATAAAAGCACTGAGCAAGCTGAACGGCTTCCTGACTCCCCAGGGCTCTCCATAGCAACCACATCAGCAGGGGTGAGCTTCCCCATCTGTCCCAGTCAGAATCAGAATTAGCATCACCTCCTAGAGGGGCCCAGCGTAACATTCTAAGTCAGAGGTTCTCTGCCCTAGATGCATAGGGGACCAATTTGGGACCTTTGACAAAAATTGAATCTCAGGATCCATTCCCAGAGAGTCTGACTTAATTGGTTTTGGGTAGAGCCTGGAATAAAGATGCTTAAGAGCTATGAGTGTCTCCAGACTTCAAGTAATTTTACAACCTAATGACACAAACTGTTTGCGCTTGTCTGCTAACCAAAAGGTTGCCAGCTCATACCTATCCAGATATGGAAGCTGTGGAATAAATTCCTAATGCTTTCCTTTCATACAGATTACAACCAAGAAAACCTTTTAGACCACAGTATTACTCTGCAACACTTAGGGTCACCATGAGTTGGAATCAACTAATAGTAACAAAATTTTGGGAGAAACCTTTGTTGTCATTGTTGTTAGGTGCCATCGAATCGGTACCGACTTGTAGCAACCCTATACACAACAGAATGAAACACTGTCGCATCCTGTGCCAACTTCACAATTGTTGCCATGCTTGAGCCCATTGATGCTGCCACTTTGCCAATCCATTTCGCTGGGGGTCTTCCTCTTTTTTCTCTGACCCTCCACCTTACCAAACATAATATTTCTCTCCAGTGACTGGTCCCTCCTGACAATATGTCCGAAGTATGAAAGACAAAATCTGGCCATCTGGCCTCCAAAGAGCACTCTGGCTGTACTTCTTGCAACACTAATCTGTTAGTTCAAATCTATTGAAAGTCACCTCAAAAGAAAAGCATGGTAATCTGTTTCTGAAGGTCCGCAGCCATTGAAAACCCTGCAGAGTGCAGCTCTACCCCAATACATGTGGTCACCGTGAGTTAGAATTGACTCTACTGTAACTTGTTTTGTTTTGTTTTAAGCACTATGATGCTTGGAAGAAGAGCTTTTGGTTCAGTTGGGATGGATAAAGGAAGGTTCTCTTGAGGAGTTATTTGAGTCATAAAGAATAAAGGAATTACGTAGACGAAGGAGGGAAAATAAGAGGGTGCTTCAGACTCTCATACTTTGGACATATGGTCAGGAGGGACCAGTCGCCAGAGAAGAATATCATGTTTGGTAAAGTGGAGGGTTAGAGGAAAAGAGGAAGACCCCCAATGAGATGGATTGGCCAAGTGGTAGCATCGACGGACTCAAGCGTGGCAACAATTGTGAGGTTGGCCCAGGATTGGGCAGTGTTTCGTTCTGCTGTGCATAGGGTCGCTGTGGGTTGGTACCGACTCGATGGCACCCAACAACAACAACCAGACTAAGTATGGACAGTATAAAACAGGCTCCAGGATGTGAATTGTAGGAAGTATTGGTTGGGTTGGAAGTATGGAAATGACATGCAATTTGAAATTACTAGAGCAACAACAACAACAATAAAAAGTGAAGCAATGACCATTAGTGGATGAAGGGGTAAAAGAGGAATAGGATCGCTGAGCAGGCTGAGGGCTGTTGGCAGAAGCACCTGGCCTGGCTAGGACTGTGCCAGATGAGTAGCCCCTTTGAGTAGAGGCAGCGGTTCCAGGAGAACCACAAACCCACCTGCCCACATGATGCTTCGTAGACCTCAAGCTGGAGCACATCACTCAGGACAAAATTAGCCCAGATTGGGTGATAGAATGGGTAGGGACCACCTTCCCCAGATTTTAGCTTCTTCAGGTTCTTGTGGAGGCCTCATGCACTTTCTTTCCTGGGTTGTCCTGAAATTCAGTCCACCATCCATTGGCCTGACACCACCCTTTCCAAAGCTACCTCAGGTGTTCAAAAATATCCTTCTGAATAACACATTTGGTTTGAAATCTGTGTTTGTTATGAAGTTTTTCTCCTGGTCTTTAATAATATCCTTCGTGTTTCTATTATCAGAAACTTGTTTCCTCTTCGCCACTGGGATAAACATGTTTTTCTGTTTATGTTTCTAGATCATTTAACCAGTTTGTTTGCTCTGGTTTATATTTAATGCTCTGACTCATGATAAGAACTGTTTACTATTTTCTGGCATTATGCTAAGTGTTTCACATATCTACGTTATTCCCCCAAAATACCCCCCCCTCAAAATACCCTAAAGATACAGATGCTATGCATCCCATACTGAGCCCTGGTAGAGCAACAGTTAAGTATCAGGCTGCTAACCAAAATGTTGGTGGTCCAAACCCACTTAGTGGCTCTGAAGGAGAAAGACCTATTAATCTGCTTCTGCAGAGATTGTGGCCAAGAAAACCCCATGGGGCAGTTCTATTCTGTCACATGAAGTAGCTATCTATGAGTTAGAATCAACTTGATGACAACCAACAACAATCCCATTTATCCATAAGGTCAAGGAAATTTAGGAGTTTTAAGACATTTGCTAAAGACTGACTCCAAAGTCCTAGTCTTAAAGACTACATATATAAATTAATGCTTATTCATACCAAGAACTAGTTGTCTCAATAGCAGTTTTTAATGATTCCTTTTCTCATTACACTATTTCTGATTTGACTTTTTTTTTTTTACATTCTTAGAGTTTGAATCATTTGTTAAATCTCTATTTTTTTCTGATTCAACAAGTTTACTTTTAACTTAATTCTCCATTGCTTTTATAATGATCATGTTATGCTATGTATTATAATTTAGTCATGGGAGAAAGATGAGGCTTTCTGCTCCCACAAATGATTTTAAAAACTCAGAAACCCTATACAGGGTCATTGTGTAGGGTTATTGTATAGCTGAAACTGACTCCATGGCACTTAACAACAACAACAGCATTATAATTTACTAGAGCAAAATATATAGGGTGAGTCAGTAACCGTTGTTGTTGTTAGTTGCTGTTCTATCTTTTAAAATAAATAGACTTTGGCTTTTTTTGGGGGGGGAGGTTATCTTTCAGTTGTTTATTTTTTTCTCCCCTCAGGTATAGCTTTGCCTTGATATTCTACTTACAGTCAACTTGGATCATCAACAATAGAGGAAACTTATTTTATGTCATGAATATCTAATTAAGTCAATCATCATTCTGGAATAAGACAAAGTGAATAAGGACACTCTATCTCCTTTTTTCATTAAAAACAGCTGAAATGAAAACTAATTTATAAGTTTATAGGGACTTCTCAGAAATATTGACCTCTCTTCCTTAACACTATTTTTTTTTTTTTAAGTTTTTATTGTGAGGTTTACATGGGATGGCATTCTTCTTATACCAGATGAATTGCACTTTTCAATTGTTATATGCTTTAAGCAACAAATTTAATTGATAAATCTGTATATTAATCTAAAAATACTTAAATACTTTATTTACTTTTCTAATTAAGAGCAAGTATAGTATTCAATTTATTAACCACTCACTATTTTTTTGTTAGCTGTATAGTTTCAACAAATAAAATTTACCAAAACCCATCCACCCTTCACTCATGTCTTGGAAAATCTGGCCATATTTATGGCTCTGTCTCCCTGCTTCCCCTCCCCCGGTCAGTGGGATGATCAGGGGAGGGTTGCTGCAGGGAAGAGAACAGCCCCCCACCCTGCCCAGCCTCCTATCCATCTCCCTGCTCCCCAAGCCTGCTCCCATTGTCCCCCTCTGTTCATGTCCCTTGTCCTTGATTTCATGAAATGTTAAAAAAAAAAACACAACAAAACAAGTTGATTTCGAATCATAGTGACCTTATAGTACAAAGTAGAACTGTCACTTAACTGTTTCTGAGGCTGCGTAGCCTTACAGGAGTAGGCAGCTTCATCTGTCTCCCAAGAAGCAGTCTGCGGTTTGAACCACCAATCCTGTAGTTACAGTCAAATGCTTAACTCACTATACCACTGTTGTTGTTGTTAAGTGCTGTCGAGTCGGTTCCGACCCATAGCGACCCTGTATAGGGTTTCCAAGGAGCAGCTGGTGAGCATGAACCGCCAACCTTGCAGTTCAAACGGCTATGCAGTCTGGAACATTAACCCACAGCGCCACATCAGGACTCCATAACATATAGTTTATGTGAATATATGAATAGTGACATATACATATGTTGTTATTGCTATTGTTAAGTGTTAATGAGTCAGTTCCGACTCATAAGGACCCTATATAGGGTTTCCAAGGAGTGTCTGGTGGGTTTGAACTGCCAACCTTGTGATTAGCAGTCCAGTGCTCATCCTACAGCATCACACTAAGAGTCCTATAAATACATGTATGTGCATACAATAATACACATACACAACTGAGGGGATGGGGGAACAGGATTTTGAATGAGTCTTGCAGTTCCAAGAACTCTTAGTTGATTTTCTTGGTCTGCAATCTGCAAAATAGATAAATTTATTCTCTGGTAGTGTGGTGGTTACAAATCGGGCTGCAAACCTCAAGGTCAGCAGTTAGAAACTACCAGCTGCTCCGCGGGAGAAAGATGAGGTTTTCTGCTCCCGTAAATATTTACAGCCTTGGAAACCCTGTACAGGGTCGCTATGAGTCGGAACCGACTCCACTGCACATAACAACAACAACAACATCCAATATTTATACATAATATTTGCCTGTCTTCTTAAATAATTTTTGACAAAATTTCTGGGACTATAAGTCCTGGCATGAGAAAATCAATATGTATTTCTTATTTAAGACTAAAATAGACTCTTGGTTTTCAATATATACTCCATCATGTTTAAGCTGGAAACAGCATAGCCAGTGTTGCCTTCATTTTTTTCTTTGGAAAGCTGAAGATAAAAATAATAAAGAGGTAGCTTAAATCAAATAAGAGGGGGAAAGAGTATCATTAGATCAAAGTAAGTATTATGGACTAAATTATATCTCTCCAAAAATAGTTGTCAACTTTGGCGAGGCCATAGATCTCAATATTATGTAATTAGCCTCCATCTTGTGATGTGATGCAATTATCCTGTATAGTATAAATTCTAAGGAATTTATATGTATAGTATAAATTCTAATCTCCATAATGTTAACAGAATCTTGGTATGACACTGCAGGATAATGCACTGGATCACAAGGTCAGTTTGAACTGCAAAGTCAGTGGTTCAAACTTAACAGCTGCTCCTTGGAAGGCCTATACAGGGTTGCTATGAGCAGGATTAGAGACAGTTATGTTAATAATGCAGGATGCAATCTACAAGATTAGGTTGCATCTTGAACCAATCTTTTTTGAGATATAAAAAAGATGAAACAAGTGAGTAGAGATTGAGGGATTCAGTGCCACCAAGAAAGAAGAGCTGAGAGTGGAGCACATCCTTTAAACCTGAGATCCCTGCCCTGATAAACTCCTAGACCCAGAGAAAGCATATGACAAGGACCTTCCCCTGGAGCCGATAGAGAGAAACAGACTTTGCCTAGAGCTGAGACTCTGAACTCAGGCTTCTAACCTCCTAAAGTGTGGAAGAATACATTTGTGTTTGCTAAGCGTATCTACTTGTGGTATTTCTGTTATAGCAGCTCTATAAAACTAAGACAGTATGGGAGCCTGTATATGAATATCTGTAGGAAAAAAAACATGGTGGTTCTGTGAGGAAATGAAATTATAGATCCTCATCATGACCATGCCTATCTCAGATCACATTCCTTCCTAGCTCTCTACTCAAAAAGGATGAAGTTTCTAATCTGAACAATCATAGTCCCAGATACTGATTGGGTTATACAGAAGGTTTTATTTTCTGCAAGTAATGCACCTCCTAATGCTCTTCCTACAATGTGATGCTGATGTGCTGCCATGATTAGGTGGAGTCTAACTCCTCTCCCTCTAAACCGAAGCAGAACCTTATAACTGCCTCAACTCATAGGGTGTAGCAGAAATGTTGCTGCACAGCTTTTGTGAGTGTGGATCATAACAAAGTTAGTAAGACTTCTCCTTGGCTATCTCAGGACGCTTACTGCATTGCAAGGATGCCTACATAGAAAGTATATGTGTGAGAGTTTTGGTGACAGCTATGTGAATGAATGCGCCACCAGATGAGTCCAGTTGCCAGCCTTTGAGTCTTCCAGCTGAGACTCCAGACATCATGGAACAGAAAAAAGTCATCTTTATTGTGTTGTTGTTGTTGTTATGTGCCATTGAGTAGATTCTGACTCAGCCACCTTGTATAGGGTTTCTAAGGCTTTAAATCTCTGTGGGAGTAGAAGGCCTTACTGTGTCCTGTCCAAATGCCTTTCCTACAGAAACTGCAAGAAATAATAAATGATTATCATTGTTTTCACCCACTAAATTTTGAGGTGATTTGTTATGCAGCACCAGAAAACAGTCTACATGTACTAAAAGGTTAGGTTATTTCCTGGGTCCTTGGATGGTACATACAGTTGCTAATCAGAAGGTTGGCAGTTTAGAGTCCATCCAGATGTACCTCAGAAAAAAGATCTGGAGATTTACTTTAGAAAAACCAGCCATTGAAAATCCTGCTGAGCACAAGTCTGCTGTGACACACATGAGGTTTTCATGAGTTGGAATGGACTCAGTGGTCGTCAGTAGGAATACTCTATGTAAAAGGTGTGAACCTATATGCTCCTCTCTTGTGTTCCCTGCATGACCTGTAGATAGATCAGGTCTGGTTGGTCTCTTCCATCTTCTGCTTTCCTCCTAGCATGCATTTGATGTGCCAACCTAGCCTTATAGCTCCTCTACTTAGACTTTCCTCCTCTTTGCAAATGGTCAGAAGGTCGTATGCAAAGGACCCTGAGAACCTCTCTTGTTGCTTTTGTACCAAATATCTCTGCACTGGAGTATGGTGGCCTGCACTGCCATAATGAAGAGGTGTCTTATTTCATAGTCTAGGAGTATTTATTGTGCTTAGCTTCCTTGGAGCTTGGTGGGAAGAGGAGAAAAGAGTATCAGAACAGGGTTTGGGCATTGCTGCATACTTGCTTGTAATCCCATAAGCATAGCCTCAAAGCATCACCCTCATAACTAACAGTGGGCAGGGAGAGAAAAGGAGTAATCAAAATTTATAACGCATAAAAGCATAACCCTCTTCTCACCTCTGTTGTAGAAGGAAGAGTAGTGGCCTGGGAATCACAAAACATGGATTCTATATCCTTCTCCACCAGGGATAAACTACAAAATGACTAGTTTTATGAACTGCATTCAGCAAGTCACCTCATGGCTTTTTCTGAATGCACTTTCCTTGATAATAAAAGCTATGTGCCCATTCCAAAGAGAGGTGACCCAACGGAATGCAGAAATCATCGGACAATCTTTTTGATATCTCATGCAAGTAAAGTTTTACTAAAGGTAATACAGAAATGGCTGCAAGCATACATTGACAGAGAACTTCCAGAGGTTCAAGCCGGATTCAGAAGAGGCCATAGAACGATGGACATCATTGCTGATGTCTGATGGATCTTGGTTGAAAGCAGAGAATATCAGAAAGATGTTTACCTGTGCTTTATTGACTACACAAAGGCTTTCGATTGTGTGGATGATGACAAGCTATGGACAACATTGAGAAGTATGAGTATTCCAGAACACTTAATTGTGCTCATGAGGAATCTGTACAAAAGGCAGTTGTTGAATAGAACATGGGAACACTGAATGGTTTAATATTAAGAAAGGTGTGTGACAAGGTTGTATTCTTTCACCATATTTATTCAACCTGTATGCTGAGCAAATAATCTGAGAAGCAGGGTTATATGAAGAAAAACGTGGCATCAGGATTGGAGGAAGATTAACTAACAATCTGCAATATGCAGATGATACAACCTTGCTTGCTGAAAGTGAAGAGGACTCAAAACATTTACTGAAGAAGATCAAAGAACACAACCTTCAGTATGGATTGCATCTCAATGTTAAGAAAACAAAAATCCTCACCACTGGACCAATAAACAACATTCTTCTCAACAGAGAAAGGTTTGAAGTTGTCAAGGACTTCATTCTTCTTGGATCAACGATCAACACCCGTGGAAGCAGCAGTCAAGAAATCAAAGGACGTATTGCATTAGGCAAATCTGCTGTACAAGACCTTTTTAAAGTTTTGAAGAGCAAAGATGTCAGCTTGAGGAGGACTAAGATGCGCCTGACCCAAGCCATGGTATTTTCAATAACCTCATATGCATGCAAAAGCTGGACAGTGAATAAGAAAAACCATAGATGAATTGATGCTTTTGAGTTATGGTGTTGAAGGATAATACTGAAAAGTGCCATGGGCTGCCAAAAGAACCAATAGATCTGTTTTGGAAGAAGTGCAGCCAGAGTGCTCCTTGGAGGCCAAGATGGCCAAACTTTGTCTCTCATATTTTGGATATATTGTCAAGAGGGACCAGTTGCTGGAGAAGAAGATCATGTTTGGTAAGGTAGAGGGTCAGAGAAGAAGAGGAAGACCTCAACGGGATGGACTGGCCAAGTGGCAACATCGATGGGCTCAAGCGTGGCAATAGTAGTGAGGTTGGCCCAGGATTGGGCAGTGTTTCATTCTGCTGTGCATAAGGACGCTATGAGTCGGTGTCGACTCAATGGCACCTACCAACAACAACAATGTTCAGAGGAAGTTACTCAAATAATCCTGTTAATCTATGAATCCACAAATGTCTTCCCTCCAAAACGATTTGCACCTTCATCTTACACACACACAAACACACACACACATCCAGACACCCTTGGGAGATGTGAGGAGAGTAGGAAGTCCCCAGTTCTGTGCCATCTGTAAATCCCAACAGCTGCCACTAGGCTCAGCACTCTTTCCAGGAAATATTGTTGTTGTTATTAAGTACCCTTGATTCTGTTCCGACTCATAACGACTCTGACTCTGCATAGGGTTTCTAAGGAGTGACTGGTGAGCTGACCTTGAAGTTCAAACCGACTTTCCAGTACAGCGCATTAACCTGCAGCGCCACACTAGGAAAATCTCAGGACCAATTGGAAGAGAGGAAGAAGCTTTGACCCACTACAACCTCTTTTCACCTTAGGTGAAATAGCCCTGCTCTGCGTTCGTGTTGGTTGGTTATGTGCCGTGGAACCGATTCCGACTCATAGCAACCCTGTATAGCGTTTCCGAGGGTGTAAATATTCACGAGAGCAGAACACCTCTTCTCTCTCCCGCAGAACAGCTGGTAGTTTCGAATTGCTGACCTTGCGGTTCGCAGCCCGATTCGCAACCACTACGCTACCAGAGCTCCTTTGAGGTAAGAGTCTAGAAAAACATTTGCTGTTGCATTGACTCTAACTCATGACAACTCTATGTGCGTCAGAGTACACTGTACTCCATAGGATTTTCAATAACTGATTTGTTGAAAGTAGATTGCCAGGCATTTCTACTGAGGTCTGTGGGTCGACTTAACCTCCAGCTTTTTATTTAGCAGATGGTGTTAACTGTTAGCACCACTAAGCTAGTAAGAGGAGTGCTCCAAATCCTACACAGGTATACATTCAGACCATGTAGAAGTGAAGGCAGAGAAAGCAAGCAAGCCTGTCAATGTCCCCTTGAAGTAGAAGCAGGGATGGGATCCATTTTCCAGACAGCTGGTATGGCACTGTGGGTTAATGCTCTGGACTTCAAAGTCGGTTTTAACTATAAGGTCATCTGTTCAACCTCACCAGCCGCTCCTAGGACACCCTATAAAGGGGCGCTTTGGGTCAGAATCAACTCGATGACACTTACAAACAACATATTTAGCACACACACCATAGACGTGATGTCTGGGTCCTTTCCAGAAGACAGCTGTGTTGATAATTCTTGCAGAGGGAAGGAGGAAGTTTTCTGGGAGGAGCTTCCAATTCTGTATTCTTTATTACCCATATCTTGCAACCCGTTTCATATGACTTTTTAGAAAATAGTATCATGTTTTTGATCTGCCCTGCTTCCTGGCTTCCACTGGGAACATACACACATATGCACTATTGTTGTGGGCGCCGTCCTCACAATTGTTCCTGTTTCAGCCCACTGTTGCAACTATTGTGTCAGCCCATCTTGTCGAAGGTCTTCCTATTTTTCATGGATCTATTGTACCTTCTTCAAGGCGTAGTCCCTCCTGATTGTTGTTGTTGTTATGTGCCGTGGAGTCGGTTCCGACTCATAGTGACCCTGTACAGGGTTTCCGAGGCTGTAAATCTTTATGGGAGCAGAAAGCCTCATCTTTCTCCCACGGAGCAGCTGGTAGTTTCGAACTGCTGACCTTGGGGTTTGCAGCCTGATTCATAATCACTACGCTACCAGAGCTCCTTAGTCCCTCCTGATTACATAACCAAAATATGTCAGATGAAATCTTGTCATCCTCACTTTTAAGGAGCATTCTGGCTATAATTCCAACACCGATTCGTTCATTCTTCTGGCAGTCCATAGTATATTTAATATTCTTCATCAGCACCATAATTCCAGTTTTCACATACATATGAGATGATTGAAAATACATGACTTGGGCCAGGCACACCTTAGTCTTCAAAATCACAAAGTAACTTTTTGATACTTTAAAGAAGTCTTTTGTAGCAGGTTTGCCCAGTGCAGTACATCCTTTGATTTCCTGACTGGTGCATCCATGGGATTTGATTGCAGAACCAAGTAAAATAAATAATTGACAATCTTTTCTCCATTTATCATGATGTTGCTTATTGGTCCAATTGTGAGGATCTGTGTTTTCTTTATGAGTTGTAATCCATACTGACAGCTGTAGTCTTTGACCTTCCTTCATCATTAAGTACTTCAAGTCTATTTTGCTGTCACCAAGCAAGGTCGTGTCAAAGGCATATCTCAGGTTGTTAATAAAATTTCCTCTAATCTTAATGTTACCTTCTTCTTCCTATAGTCCAGTTTCTCAGATCATTTGATCAGTATACAGATTGAATAAATACGGTGAAATAATACAACCCCGACACTTACCTTTCCTTTTCTGTACTGCAGATTGCTTACACAAAAATTGAAGAATGTTCATGTTTGAGGTTTCTTATCCTATGTGTAGAGGTGATTTTTGTTTTTTTGTTGTTGTTTTTCACTGGGAATATTTATTTATTTGGTCTATTAACATCAAGATCTGAAAACAAACAAACAAACAACAACAACAAAAAAACGACCTCTAAACATATAAGAAACCTTGAACATTACCATTCTTCAATTTTTGTGTAAGCTCTGCAGTATGGAAAATATACAAACTTCGAACAGCTGCAAAAATAGTGTCTTTGGGAGAAAATAGTTTCTACATCAATACAAGAAAAATAGGCATTTTTCTAATCCTACCCAGACCTGGGGTAGGTAAAGGGTATAGAGTCGTCGCTTGTCACCCAGAGGAATGCAAGCTCTCCCTCTCCCCCACCATCCATCTAGGGCTGGGTAGGTTGGGCTGAGGTTTAAGACAGTCTTTAGTCAAAGTGAAAGCAAAATGAAAATGCCACTTGTGAAAACCTTCGGTTCCCTGCTCTGCCAGCAGCTGAATTGGTCAAGTGTTAGGGTCCATTAGGGCTGCTTTGGTCAGCACCTCCAGTCAGAGGGAACCAGAGGGAAGGAGCTGAGGATGGGGTAACTATCTTCTGGTCTCCTTGTGTGTGTGTGTGTGTGTGTGTGTGTGTGTGTGTGTGTGTGCAGGAGAGGGAAGGAGATCTGTGGCATGCCCTCTCCTTTAATCTTGGCCAGCTTGCTTTGTGACAAGGTCAAGGCCTCATATACAGTTGGACTCACACATAGGAGTGGGGAACCCAAAACCTTCTGGGTGAATTTTCCACCAAGTGAAGGAGATGGCAGGAACACAGCTGTGAGTTGTGAACTGCCCAGCTGCTAGTGGAAAAAGCAGGTCCCCTCACATTAGGAAGGGCCAATGTCCATCAGAAAGAGGACCTAGGGCTTTGACACAATAAATGACAGTGCTCAAAGGCCAAGAGGGAAGGGCTCTTCCATCTCCCACTTCAGGGGGACTAGAAGAAGCCTGTCACCAAGGCACTGGTCTCCATGATACAGTGGTAGGGGAGGGTCCCTCAGACCACCAGGGAGCTCTGGTAAAGCACAGGCTTGTCAGATGATGAGGTGTGCTGTCACTGCGCGAATGGCAGCAGGGAGGCCTTGAAGGCCTCTGGATCCTTCTGAGGTAGTAGCCTGGGGCTGCTTGGGGGAAGGGGCCCCTGGCCTTATTCTGGCTGATGACATTGAGCTTTTTCATTGTATCTTCCCACAGATGTAGTAAAATTGATCCATATGCATTCCATCTGATGAGGTTTACATGTTATGTTATTGAAAAAAAAGGTATTTGTAATGAACTGGTCTATATACATTCCGATAGCATTCTTCAATTTCATCATCACGGATTTTAGTGGTTGTTGTGAAAATTTGAAGAACAGTGGTATTCCGTGTTGGCGTATGGATGTTTTCCTATTACAGACAGCATTGTACTTCAAGATAGATCTTGAAATGTTCTTTTTGATGATGAAAGCTACGCCATTACTCTTCGATCTGTTATTTCTGGTATAGTAAACAATATGATTGTCTTATTCAAAATGGCCAATACCAGTTCATTTCTGCTCACTAATGCCTAGGATACCCATATTTAGGCATTCCATTTAATTTTTGACAACTTCAAATTTTCTTAGATTCATGCATCCCACGTCTGATAATTAATGGATATATACAGTTGTTTTTCCTCATTTGAGTTATGCTTCATTAAAAGTGAAGTTTCTGAAAGCTTTACACCGTTCATGTCATTCATGGTCAACTTTATTTTGAGGAGACAGCTATTCATTCCTCAGTCATATTTTGAGTACCTTCCAACTTGAGGGACTCATCTTCTGGCACTATATCTAACAATATTCTGGTACTATTCATGTTTCAATGTTCAATATTCTAGTTCTATCTCATAGTGTTTCACAGCTATTCGTAAGATTTTCAGTGGCTAAACATTCAGAAGTAATTTGCCTCTCCTTCTTCCTAATCTGTCTTCGTCTAGAAGGTCATCTGACACCTGTCCACCATGGGTGACCCTGCTGGTATTTAACATACTGGTGGCATAGCTTCTATCATCACGGCAACACGTAAGCCACCACAGTTCGACACATGGATAGATGAGTACTGGTTAGATACTGTAGGAGTTAGTAAAACTCATCGATTTTCTCTTCTTTAACATTAGTGGTTGGGGGATAAATTTGAATCATAATCATATTAACTGATCTTTCTTGTAGGTGCATGGATATTGTCCTATAACTTACAGTATAGATCTTGAAATGTTCATCTTAATGATGAATGCGGTGTCATTCCTTTTCAATTAAATTAAAATGACCAATACCAGTTCATTTCAATTCACTAATCCCTAGATTAATTAGCCACCTGTGATATGCAGCTGATACAACCTTGCTTGCTGGAAGTGAAGAAAACTTAAAATACTTACTGATGAAGATCAAAGATTATGGCTTTCAGTATGGATTGCACCTCAACGTACAGAAAACAAAAATCCTCACAACTGGGACCATTAAATAACATAATGATAAGTGGATTGAAGATTGAAGTTGTTAAAGACTTCATTTTGCTTAGATTCATAATCAACACTTATAGAAGCAATAGTCAATAAATCAAACCATGTGGCGTATTAGACAAATCTGCTACAAAAGACCTCTTTAAAGTGTTCAAGAGTACAGATATCAGTTTGAGGACTAAGGTGTGCCTGACCCAAGGCATGATATTTTCAATAGCCTCATATGCATATGAAAGTTGGACAATGAATAAAGAATACCATAGAAGAATTGATGCATTTGAGCTATGGTGTTGGAGAAAAATATTGAAAGTACCATGGACTGCCAGAAGAACAAAAAAATCTGTCTTGGAAAAAGCATAGCTAGACTGTTCCTTAGAAACCAGGATGATGAAACTTTGCTCTCATACTTCAGATATGTTATCAGGAAGTACTAGTTACTGGAGAAGGACATCAAGCTTGGTAAACTGAAAAAGAGTAAGTCCCCCCAATGAGATGGATAAACAAAATGGCAGCAGTAGTGGACTCAAGCATAACAGCAGTTGTGAAGATGGTGCAGAGTCAAGCAGTGTTTCATTTTGTTGGACACAGGGTCGCTATGAATTGGAACCAACTCAATGGCACCTAGCAACAACAATGCCTAGGATATCTGTCTGCATGTGTTTCATTTCATTTTCAACAACTTCCAGTTTTCCTAGATTCAAACTTCATACATTCTACATTCTGATTACTAATGGATGTTTATATTTATTGCCTGAAAATCTAAGGGCCTCATTTTCCAGCAGTATGTCAGACAATGCTCATAAGGTTTTCAGTAACTAGTTTTTCAGAAGTAGACTGCTTCTTGCTTTTTCCTAGTCTGTTGCAGTTTTGAAGCTCTGTTGAAACCATGGGTAATCCTGCTAGTATTTGAAATAATGGTGGCATAGCTTCCAGCATCACAGCAACACACAAACCACCACAGTATGACAAACTGACAGGTGGTTATGTACTAACCTAAGAAGTTAATCATGGCCCTGCCTTGTCAACACTCCCTTCTATGGGAAATTGTCCACCTTTGTACCACATGACTTCTCCTCCTCTTCCTTTAGCCTTAGATGACTGCAAAGGTGGTGATTGAAGAAAATCCACACTCTCAGATATTCAAACTGAGAGAGACAAAGACAAAATAGGTCACATTAAGAGATGAAATAGAAATAGAAAGAATAGTGGGAACAAATAAGGTGAGTTTGCTATACATGGTGTCAAAATTAGCAGGAAACAAGATACTGAGAGTAAAAAATAAGCTATTGAGGAGAACAAAGAAAGAAATGGAAAGGATAATTGTATTGGAGATAAGAGACAGCAACACATGGGAAGAGAACAGCAAAGTCACAAATTTGAAACAGAAGAGTGAAGTCTGTTATTTCCTTGCCTCCAATTCTGTTTCCTGGAGGCCTGTTTATACTGTGACTCCTGTTCTGAGACTCCCCTGTGGTGCCCTGTACACTGGGTTGCACACACAGCTGGCCTTAAAGTCTGTCTCCAGATCCCAAGGACCCACCAGAGTACTGGGATAAGAATTCCACCAAGTGGAACCACCCACTCCATGGGAATTATATACACGATCATGTAGGGCACATGAGACTCACATGCGGAGTTGGGAATAGCAGAAGTAGTTTTAATTATTCAGACAACAGACATTGCACAACAGAAAAAGTTGCATCATAAAAGGATCTCCCTGGCCCCAAACCTGTCTGGGTGGGATGGAAAACTTTCACGAGTACCCCTTTCCTTTGTACCATGGATGAAAAAGCCTGGGGAATCTTGCCTTATCTGGTTTTATATGCCAGGGATTGTATTTCACTGCACAGAGTGTACTACAAATTTTCCTGACTTATTTCCCGAAGAGGGACTAGTCAGACATGGGGATGCCAACCCAGAATTGTTAGCCTGGAATCATAAATCTGTAGCCCTGCTGCTTATTTATACAAACCATTAGGCTTCAGAGGGGATGGTGCAATAGTTTGTCCTGAAGCCCAAAGACGTTAGTGGGGGACGGGGTGATGGAATGGGGAGTGATTGAAGCTATAATGCCCTCTGAAGGACTGCCTTCTGAAGATGAAGCCTCCCACTACTTAAAAAATCCCCAACCAGAAGACAGACAAGCACACACGCACATTCTGGACGTTGAGTTCTAGATACTCTGTGGTTACTCTCTGCTCTCTGAATGGAGTGGTGAGTACATTCACTCTGTACTGGATTGCACTTTGTTGAGAGATGAGGCTGCTCTAGATGACCCTCATAATATGTCAGCTACCATTTCTTTCTTTGTTTCTGAACACGGTACTGTGATTTGGGTGAACATTTACAAACAAATTCATTTCCCATTCAAAAACGTATACACATCTTGTTTCATGACATTAGTTGCAATCCCCTAATGTAATAGCACTCTTCCCACTTCCTTCCTGAATTCCCTGTTTCCATCCATCTTTCCTGCACCTTCCTTCCTTTTGATCTTTGTTTTTGAGCAAATGCCCATTATGTCTCAAAGGGTTGATTGTTCTGAGGAACAAATTCCTCATAGGCTTTGCTGCTCACTTGATCAGCCTATTATTTGGTTAGAGGGTGATGTCTGGGAACAGTGGGCTAAGCTCCAGGTTTGGAAGTGTCTAAGGGCCATAGTTAGGGGATTCACCAGTCTCTTTATGATTTTGAGTTTGTTCTAACTTTTTCTCCCACTTTGTGCAGAACCTTCTCCTGTCATCCCTATCACACCAGGTATTGGTAGTTTGGCACCGTCTAGTTCTAGTTTCAGGCTAGTAGAGGCTGTGGTTCATGTGTTCCATTAGTGCTTTGGACTAATTGCTTCCATTTGCTTAGATTTTCCTCATTCTTTTTTTGCTCCAATAGTTGTATCTTAGATGGCTGCTCCTAATTGTTTAAGATTCTTGTTGCTACTCACCAAAGTAGGGTGTAGAACACTGTCTTTATGGTCTACGTTATGCCAATTGACTTATATGCCCTCCAAGATTAGTGTCCTAAGCCCTCAAATCCAGTGACTCAGTTCCTCAACTTGTTTGGTTATGGCTAAGACCTTTGCCCCATGTATGCTTTTCTTTTGCTTTATTCCTGCATTTATTTATAATCCTGGTGTTGCACTGTAGGGTAAACACTGGACTGACTATAGGTTGGTTTGAACTGCAAGGTTGGCAGTTCAAACTCACCAGTCATTCCTTGGAAACCCTGTGTAGGGTTGTTATGAGTAGGAATCAACTCTGCAGCATTTAACATATTCACAGCAAATAAAAATACAAGTAAGTAGGAGTATCATTTGCTAAACCTATATATACTCTGAGAATAATCAGAGAAGCTGGATTATATGAAGAAGAATGTGGTATCAGGATTGGAGGAAGACTAATTAACAACCTAAAATATGTGGACAACATAATCTTGCTTGCTGAACATGAAAAGGACTTGAGTATCAAAGACCACAGCCTTCAGTATGAGTTGTGTCTCAATGTAATGAAAACAAAAATCCTCACCACTGGACCAGTAAATAACATCATAATAAATAAAGAAAAGATTGAATTTGTCAAAGATTTCATTTTGCTTTGATTTACAATCAACATTCATGAAAGCAGCAGTCAAGAAATAAAACCATGTTTTGCGTTAGGCAAATCTGTGGCACAAGAGTGTTTAAAAGCCAAGATGTCAGTTGGAGGACTAAGGTGAACCTGACCCAAGCTACAATATTTCCAGTTGCCTCATATGCATGTGAAAGTTGGACAACAAATGAGATGGACTGTAGAAGAGTAAATGCATTGGAATTATGGTGTTGGTGAAGAATATTGAAAGTGCCATGGACTACCAGAAGAACAAACTAATCTGCCTTGGAAGAAGTATAGTCAGAATGTACCTTAGAACATAGATGGTGCTTGTTATTTGGACATATTGTCAGGAGGGACCAGAGCTTGGAGAAGGACATCATGCTTGGTAAAAGTGTAGGGTCAGTGAGACAGAGGTAGACCCTGCAATGAGTTGGATTGGCTCAGTGACAGGAACAATGGGCTGAAACATAGCAATTGTGAGGACGGTGCAGGACTCGACAGTGTTTTCTTCAGTTGTGCAGAGGGGTCTATGAATTGGAAAGAACTCGATATCACCTAGCAGCAGCAGTAACAGCTACATACCATCTCATACCTGTTCAGCTTTCATACCTATGCATCCATTTATAAATTATTGTTTGCTATTACTGCTATTGCTGACGTGTGTATGCAGCAATATTTACCATTACTGCCTTTTACTCTTGTGTACCTCTCAGTTCAGTGTCTTCCTCTGCCTTGGTCATGTTGTACTGACTTTTTTCTTATTGTGTATTGTTTATGCATTCACCCACATTAATATGTGCCTATTATATAGGGATTTTCTCTTCCTTTCCATCCCTTCTAACCACGAAACTTTTCTTGAGTTTTCTAATACTGATCTCATACAATATTTAACATTAAAGACTGACTTATTTAACTCAGCATAATGTCCTCCAGGTTTATCCATGTTGTGAGATGTTTCATGGATTCATCATTATTACTTAACATGATGTAATATTTTATTATGTGCATGTAGCATAGTTTGTTTATCCATTCATCCTTTGATGGCCAGGTAGGTTGTTTCCATCTTTTTGCTATTGCTGTTACCACTTCTTAAGAGCTTATTTTGCACTAGGCAATGTGCTTGGTATTTAACAATCTTCTTATTTAATCACAGCAACCGTACTGAAATTGTATAATTTTTGCTCCCAAGTAAATGCTGGCTCAAAGAGCATAATTAACTTGTCCAGTCACACTAGTTCCCAAGTGGCTACGGCAAGATTCTAATTCAGTGCTGTCTGTTCTGGCATCCTGTTGTGGCTTTCAATAAATCACTGCAT